>NW_026594462.1:468286-648038 GCF_907164565.1 Psammomys obesus
GTTATATATTTAATAAAATTTAATATTTCATTGATCATACAATCACTAATGAACTAAATAAATTTAATGTTTTCTTATTTTGTTGACTTGGAGTTATATAGTTATTTTAAATAGTCTATTTTCATGAGTAATTTTGTAACAGAGTAAAAAGTTTCATTCTAAAACTATTATAATCTTTATATTACACAGCTATATACTCAATGTTCAATTAATGAATTCAAAATTCTTATACCTGAGTAAGTTAATACCAGTCTTTATAGACAGAAAGCAGAAAGATTAATAAGTATGTGCTATAGTTTTGTCCTGAAATACTAGAGAAAAATGACAACTACATCATTTATTTCTTGAGAAGTTTAGTTCTTTCAGTGTTTGCCTTCCATATAGTAACTTTTAAAAAAAGTGGGAAGGCAAGAGAATAAGAAGACAGGGTGAAAAAAGTTGGGTGAAAAGCCAAATTAAGATGCACATACATGAGACTAAGTATTAGTTGATGGGAAGTTTCTTAATTTTTTAATATGTTTTTATGAAGTTTTATGTTGAAAATTTATATAACCAACAAATGCATTAATATGTTAATGAAGTCATTTATATAATTTTGAAAAATAACTGATTTTGGGTTTTTTACAGCTTATAAAATTGTTGAGGGAGGATTATCCTAGTCTCAGTGCCAGAACTCACTGCCATGCCAAGATCACAAATCCTCCATATCCGGGAAATGAACACACATATATTCCGGTGAGCAAATGTCCTTGTTGTGTACTTGAGCATAATTTGGATATATGCCTAGGAGTGGTATAGAGGGATCTTAAGGTAGCACTATTTGTAAATGTCTGAGAAAGCACCAGATTGATTTCCAAAGTGATTGTACAAGTTTACATTCCCACCAGCAGTGGAGGAGGGTTCCCCTTTCTCCACATCCTATCCAGCATGTGTTGTCACTTGAGTTTTTGATCTTAGCCATTCTGATAGGTGTATGGTGAAATGTCAGGGATGTTTTGATTTGTATTTCCCTGATGACTAAGGACATTAAGCATTTCTTTAAGTGTTTCTCTGCCATTTGATAATCCTCTATCGAGAATTCTTTTTAACTTTGTAATCCATTTTTAATTGGACTACCTTCTCTGTTGCTGTATAAATTATTGAGTATAAATCAAGGACATTTGCTCAATCATGTTAATAGCAACTTTATTCTTAATAACCAGAATCTGGAAACAAACCAGATGTCCCTCAACTGAGGAATAGATAAGAAAAGGTGGTACATTTACACAGTGGAATACTACTAGCATTAAAAACAAAGAAATCATGAAATTTGCAGGCAAATAGTTGGAACTAGAAAAGATCATTCTGAGTGAGGTATCCCATAAGCAGAAAGACACACATGGTATATACACACTCATAAGTGAATATTAAACATATAATACAGAATAATCATTCTAAAATCTGTACACCTAAAGAAGCTAAAAAAGAAGGACGACCCAGGGTAAGATGATCAATCCTCTTTATTCAGAAAGGCAAATGGAATAGTCATTGGAAGAGGATGAAAACTGGAAATAGACAGGAGCCTACCATAGAGGGCCTTTGAAAGACTCTACCCAGCAGGGTATTAAAGTAGATGCTGAGACTCATAGCCAAAGTTTGGGTAGAGTGCAGGGAATCTTATAAAAGAAGGGGAAGATTGATTGACCTGGAGGAGACAGGGGCTCTACAAGGAAACCAATTAAACCACAATATCTGAGACTGATACTCAAACCAAGAACCATTCATGGATATAACCTAGATCCCCTGCACATATGTAGCCCATGACAGCTCTGTGTCCAAGTGGGTTTCTTAGTAAGGGAACAGGGGATGTCTCTGACATGAACTTAGTAGCTGGTTCTTTGACCATTACCTCCTGAGTAGGGAAGCAGCCTTACCAGGGCCACAGAGGGAGACATTGCAGACAGTCCTGATGAGACCTGATAGACTAGGGTAAGTGGAAGAGGAGGAGGACTTCCTCTGTCATGTGGACTGAGAAGGAGAGTGGGAGGAGAAGAGGAAAGGAGGGCAGGATTGTGGGTGAATGAAGGAGGGGATGAGAGAGAGGGCTACAGCTGGGATACAAAGTGAATAAACTGTAATAAAAGTTTTTGAAAAAGAAAAAAAATATCAAGTTGAGTTTTCTTCATGATTTTCTCACAAAACACCAGAAGCAGTGCACTGTGTTTTTCTGTGTTAGTTTTACAGGAATTATGATAAATGCAGTAATAATGTATACAAAATTAAATTGACATAAAATACAAAAAATTACATTATATTCTTGATAAATTATAAATAAAATCAATTATTCAATAACAATGGAGACGATTCTTAAATAGTCCATTTAGAAAGAGCTATTTTAAAAATGACTTACACTGAAATTTTACTTACTATTTTTAGGACATTTTTAGCTAAATTGGCTGTTTATGATTATATACTCACTCCTATGTAATAGATGAAAATGTAGCTGTATTCATTACCTGTTGTTAATTGGTTCCCTACGGTGGCATTCTAAATAACACTATCACTTCTATTCTTGATTTTTAAATCTGTCCTGGTTCTATATTTATTTTATATTTCTCTTTGTCTCTTCATTTTTCTCTATACCTTAAGCAAAAGCCAGATAAGCAGAATAGTCCTGTGAATTCCTAGTATTATTTATCTAAGTATGCAACAATGCCCCAATTCATGGTCATAAGGTCTATATATCATAGCAGTTCTATTTTGTGATTGCAAACATCTCCTTATTATGAGTCCATATAATAACATAACAGGATTTTATTTAAGTTGAATATTATATGACAACTATAAGGGAAAATGAGGATAAAGATATCAAGAAAAATAAATGTTTCTTCAGAGATAGAATTTTGCTAGATTGTCAACAAGCAATCTCTTAGCATTGCTATATTTGAACTTCACAAATAGTTTACAGGGAAATGTTTTTTTTCTTCAGTAAATAATAATAATAAATAGCAGTTTTGAAAACCTGTACAAGATATTTACACTTGAGTGGAATTTAAGAATCCAGGTGGGCACATTAACCAGTTGCAGATCTTAGTCTGAATCACAGGACAGCATCTATCATCATCTATTTCCATTACCATTTTAATGGTCTTTTCCTTAATTCCATGTACATATTCTTATTCCTATTATCATTTTTCATGACCACTGGGGAAACTAACAAACATCAATAAGGTGAATGGCTTAAATCAGATATGAGCATCAAATACTGCAGAGGTAATATTCTGTTGTGATTTCCATTGATTCCATTATTAAATCCAATATTGTGTCATGCTTCTTAACCTATACATGGCAACAAATATTCTTTTCTGTCAGAGGCAACAGGAAAGCCCAGGCATGAGTACCATGCTCTCTTCATTGTATCTTTGTTCTAATTTCTTAATTTTATATAGAAATCATAAATTTGTACATTAATGAATGCCATAATTTATTTGGTGTTCATGAAATCCTGACTGAAAATGATTTGGGCTTCTTGTCCCTGTCTGGTGATATCTAGTTTCCTCAAGTCAAATCTTAATGATGCCTATTGAGTCCCAGCGACCTGTTTTACCAATTGATAGACAAATAACCAAATAATAAATACCTCACTACAGCAGAGGCTGTTAGAATTTCATAGGAAGAACAAAACATGATGACCTAATCTCTGAAAAAATACTAATTTATAAGCATTATTATTATTTTCATTTTCATATATAATAGATGGATTGTTTAAATTTTACCTTTCCACACCACGCAATATCTTTGCAACATGGGTCAGATATACATAGTAAAAATATGTTTCAGTTCAGCTTCTTCACATGAGCGGTTTATGAAAAAACCTGCTTTACTGAAATTATTCAATGCAATAAAATAATGGTTCTATTATGTTTGCGCAGACCAAAAAATATTTAAAAATGTTGATCAATTTTGTGGGTGCCTGGAATGCCCCTCTATACCATCTGGTGGTTGAACTGAGTGCCATGGACGATGTTCCTGAAACTATCCTTTCAAAAGCCAATGAGATTGAAGAGAACAACAGAGAAATCCTGGAAGACCTTAGATGGATATTCACTAAGGTGAGAAAATTTCCATTACTTATTCTCATTCATAGAAGAGGTGGGTTGTCTAAATTAAAATAAAAGAATATACCTCAGATTTCCAGACTAACTTGCAAATATCTGATCTTGTGGATAATGTTCTCCTAACACAGTGGTTCTCAACATGTGGGTCATGACTCCCCTGGGGGTTTAAGGACCCTTTCATGGCAGTTGCCTATCAAATATCTTGTATATCATGTATTTTATTATGACTATTTCCAAAAATCACAAATATGTAGTAGCAACAAAAAATAGTTTACGGATGGTGTTCACTAGATTGGACTATGAGATTGCTGGCATCTCCAACCTTCTCAAGATGCTTCTCATCACCATCATGGTGGGGATCATAATTAAACACACCTGTCACTACTAAGCACTTAGAGGACTTTTGTCTCGGATAGAGTGAAAGAGCTCAGCTCCTTCTAACATAGTCATCCCTAGGCTTCATCTATTGAATCACCATCTGGTATGCATTACAGGTCAGATTTTCATTCATAAACTTCATGGAAAATGAATTTACTTGAAACAAATTAGTAAAGTATAAGCAAATAGATTAGTATAGACAAATGTGGTGCATATCAACTTCTATGATATGCAAATGACATGTAAGAGTGTCCTAAGTGAGAAAAGGACACTAGCTCTTCCACTGTCTCAGAGTCAAAGTGAAACTTTCTACTTTTCCTGTGTTTGTGAAAAGAAGTACTTGTCTGTGAGCCATTGCATATCAGAACAAATATATATGAGTCTTGATCATACTTCCTAAAAGATGAACTGCTGGACAGTCTCCTGGCCTACATAAATGAAAACCCATACCTTTGATGGAAGCAGTACATTTTTGAATGTATTTTCTGATTGCACATATACAAAACAAGGAACACTAACAATATACTCAACAAGTAACTGTTATTTTGATTTTTAGGTCTATCCTACAGAAAACGTACGAGAAAATTTCCCAAACTGGCAACATCTTCCATACATAAAATCAAGTCTCAGAAATGATCAGTTTTTGGCAATATTTCACCTTTCCAACTGCCTCCGCTCAGATATACAGTTCACTCTATTTCATCTCAAAAAACTGAAGTGTCGAATGACCAGGAAAAATTGTTAAGTGCTCATCAACCCTGCCTGCTTTGGAGGTTGTCCATGACAGTCCATCGCTGAGAAGTTTCTTCGAATTTTATACCTTTTGAATGCATCTGTGGTTATAATCTGTCTCCTTTTACATAATAAAAAGCATTTTCTTTATATATCCAAGTCTGAAAAACTTATTTCTTTTGTTCAGTGAATAAAATGCCTACCAATAAAATTAGGTTACCCCAATCATATTTATCACTAACAGTAGATGTTAACCTTGAAAATAAATGTATGGTTTACTTCAATAAACTCACAGTTTACCTCACAGAAAAGGAGGATGTTATTATCAGAGTGTAAAACTCTAATTAACAAAGTGTAAAACTCTAATCCATGTATACTGACAGGAAATATAAGCCATAATGCTTCATGACATCCAGACTGTCCTGAAAAACAAGGTTCACAGTGAAAACACAGCCAATTCAATCCAATTGCTATTTGATTCCACAACCTCAAGAACACTTGGAGGGAAGACACATGAAGTAGATATGATTAAGATAGACTCGATTTATGCATCGAATTTCTAACGAATTAATTTTGAAAAACTAAAAATTGTTTTAAGTCTCAACATCTGCTTTGATAGTGTTCAGGGCAGAGCCTTTCAGAGGCCCTCTGTGGGAGGCTCCTAACTTGTATCCTGTTTTCTTCTTCTTCTGATATCCATCCTCTTTGTCTTTCTCAATGGGGATTGAACATTTTAGCCAGAGTCCTTCCTCTAGATTCTGTACTCCTAGTTTCTTTAGGTGTACAGATTTCAGTAGGTTTATCCTATATTCTATGTCTATATGAGTGAGTATATACCTTGTGTGTCTGTCTTTTTATGGGACAGCTCACTCAGAATGGTCTTTTCCAGTTCCCATCATTTCATGATTTCCTTGTTTTTCATTGCTGAGTAATATTCCATTGTGTAGATGAACCACAATTTCTCTATCCATTCTTCAGTTAAGGGGCCTCTGGGTTGTTTCCAGCTTCTGGCTATTACAAATAAAGCTGCTACAAACATGGATGAGCAAATGTCCTTACTGTGTACTTGAGCCTCTTTTGGGTATATGCCTAGGAGTGGTATGGCTGGATCTTGAGGAAGCACTATTCCTAGTTGTCTGAGAATGCGCCAGATTGCTTTCCAGAGTGGTTGTACAAGTTTACATTCCCACCAGCAGTGGAGGAGGGTTTCCCTTTCTCCACAACCACTCCAGCATGTGTTCTCACTTATGTTTTTGATCTTGGCCATTCTGATGGGGGTAAGGTCAAATATCAAGGTCGTTTTGATTTGCATTTCCCTAATGGCTCATGAGGTTGAGCATTTCTTTAAATGTTTCTCTGTTTTTTGATATTACCCTATTGAGAAATCTCTGTTTAGCTCTGTTCCGCATTTTTTAACTGGATGACATGGTTTGTTGATTTTCAGCTTTAGTTCTGTATATATACTGGATATTAGCCCTCTGTCAGATAAAGGGTGGTGAAGATTCTTTCCCATTCTGTAGGCATTTGTTTTGTTTTGATGACAGTGTCCTTTGCTTTACAGAAGTTTCTCAGGTTCATGAGGTCCCATTTATTGATTGTTGCTCTTAGAGCCTGTGCTGTTGGTGTTCGGATCAGGAAGTTGTCTCCCGTACCAATGATTTATAGGCTCTTCCAAACTTTACCTTCTACTGATTTAATGTGTCTGTTTTTATGTTGAGGTCTTTGATTCACTTGGACTTTAGTTTTGTGCAGGGTGATAAGTATGGATCTATTTTCATTTTTCTACATGTAGACATCCAGTTAGACCAGCACCATTTGTTGAAGGTGCTATCTTTTTTCCATTGTATGGTTTTGGCATCTTTGTCAAAGACCAAGTGTCCATATGTGTGTGGGTTTATTTCTGGGTCTTCTGTTCAGTTCCATTGATCCACCATTCTGTTTCTATGCCAGTACAATGCATTTTTTATTACCATTGCTCTGTAGTACAGCTTAATATCAGGGATAGAGATACCTCCTGAAGATCTTTTATTGTAGAGGATTGTTTTGGAATTGATGGGCTTCTTGTTATTCCATATGAAGTTGAGAATTTTTCTTTCCAGGTCTGTAAATAATTGTATTGCTAATTTGATGGAAATTGCATTGAATCTGTAGATTTCTTTTGGTCAGATGGCCATTTTTACTGTATTAATCCTGCCAAGCAATGAGCATGGGAGATCTTTCCATCTTCTGATATCTTCTGCTAATTCTTTCTTCAAAGGCTTGAAATTTTTTTTCATACAAATCTTTGACTTGCTTGATTAGGGTTACACCAAGGTACTTTATGTCATTTGTGGCTATTGTGAAGAGTGTTGTTTCCAGATTTCTTTCTCAACCCTTTTGTCTTTTCTATACAAGAGGGCTATTAATATTTTTGAGTTAAAATTTGTATCCGGCCACTTTGCTGAAGGTGTTTATCAGCTGTAGGAGTTCCCTGGTAGAATTTTTGGGGTCTCTCAGGCAAACTATCATATCATCTGCAAATAGTGATAATTTGACTTCTTCCTTTCCAATTTGTATCCACTTTATCTCCTTCAACTGTTATTGCTCTAGTAAGGACTTCAAGAACTATGTTGAAGAGATATGGAGAGGGTGGGCAGCCTTGCCTTGACCCTGAATTCACTGGGATTGTTTTAAGTTTCTCTCGGTTTAGGTTGATGTTGGCTATAGTTTGCTGTATATTGCCTTTACTATGTTTAGATATGTGCCTTTTATCCCTGATCTCTCCAAGACTTTAAACATGAATGGATGTTGGATTTTGTCAAATGCTTTTTCAGCATCTAAGGAGATTATCATTTGTTTTTTTTCTATCAGTTTGTTAATATGGTGGATCACATGGATCGATTTCTGTATATTGAACCACCCCTGCATAACTGTGATGAAGCTTACTTGGTCATAGTGGATGATATCTTTGATGTGTTCTTGTATTCGGTTTGCAAGTATTTTGTTGAATATTTTTACATCAATGTACATAATGAAGATTGGCCTGAAGTTCTCTTTATTTGTTGGGTCTTCCTGGGGTTCAAGTATCAAGGTGACTGTGTGTGGCTTCACAGAATGAGTTTGGTAGTGCTCCTTCTGTTTCTATTTTGTGGAATAGTTTTCAGACAGTTGGAGTTAGCTCTTCTTAGAAGGTCTGATAGAGTTCTGCACTGAAACCATTTGGCCCTGAGCTTCTTTTGGAAGGGAGACTGTTGAAGACTGCTTCTATTTCCTTAGGGGATATAGGGCTATTCAATCTATTTACCTGATGGTGATTTAATATTGGTAAGTAGAATCTATCAAGAAAATTGTCCATTTCATTTAGATTTTCAAATTTTGTGACATATAAGCTTTTGTAGTAAGACCTAATGATTCTTTGGATTTCCTCAGTGTTTTTTGTTATGTCCCCCTTTTTCTGTTTGATTTTGCCCATTTGAATAGTTCCTCACTGCCTTTTACTTAGTTGGCTAAGGGTTTGTCTATCTTGTTGATTTTCTCAAAGAACCATTTCTTGGTTTCATTGATTCTTTGAATTATTTTATTTGTTTCTAATTGATTGACTTCAGCCCTGACCTTGAATATTTCCAGTTGTCTCTCCTGCTCGGTGTGTCTGTTTCTTTTCTTTTTATCTAATGCTTTTATATGAGCCCTTAAGTTGCTTGTATTAGATGTTTCAATTTTCTTCCTGAAGGCACTTAGTGCTATGAATTTTCCTCTTAGCACTGCTTTCATTTTCAAATATTTCTTTCACTTGCTTGGTTAGAGTGACACCAAGGTACTTGACATGAACTCAGGGCACTCTCTTGGAACACCCCCTCCCAACCTCAGAGGGTAGCAGCCTTGCCAGACCACAGAGGAGGACAATGCAATATGTATTGATAAGACCTGATAAGCTAATGTCACATGGAAGGGGAGGAGGACCTTCCCTATCAGTGGACTTGGAGAGTGGCATGAGAAGAGATGAAGAAGGGAGGATGGCATTGTGAGGGATTGAGGAAAGGGAATACAGCTAGGATACAAAGTGAAAAAAGACTAAGTAATATAAAAAGTAAAAATTTGATTAAAAAAAGAAAGGGACATTATGAAATAACTAAACAACTTGTTTTCTTTAAATATTCTGGATATTAGCTCTCTGTCAGATATGTCAGGGTATGTGAAGTTCCTTTCCCAGTCTGGATCCTGCCCTTTTGTTCTGATGACAGTGTCCTTTGCTTTACAGCACTTTTTGAGTTTCATGAGGCCCCATTTAGTAATTGTTGATCTTAGAGCCTGTGCTGTTGGTGTTCTGTTCAGGAAGGTGTCTCCTATGCCAATGAGTTCAAGACACTTCCACACTTATTCTTCTAAGAATTTAAAAAGCAACAAATCTAGTAACCCAATTTAAAATGGGGCACAGATCTAACCAGAGAAGTCTCAATAGAAGAATATCAGATGGCAGAGAAACACTTAAAGAAATGATCAAGATCCTTAGTCATCAGGGAAATGCAAGTCAAAACAAATGAAATTTTCACCATACACATATCACAATGGCTAAGATCATAATTTCAAGTGACAATACATGCTTCATAGGATGTGGAGAAAAAGAACCCTCCTCTGCTGTTGGTGGGAATGTAAACATGTACAACCACTTTGGAAATCATTCTGGTGCTCTCTTAAATAATTAGGAATTGTGCTACCTCAAGATCCAGCTTTACCACCTTGCTATAAATCCAAAATTGCTCAAGTATGTAACAGGGACATTTGCTCAAACATGTTCATGGCAGCTTGATTTGTAATAGCCAAAATGTGGAAACAGCCCATATATCCCTTAACTGAGGAACGGATACAGAAATTGTGGTACATTTACACAATAGATTACTATTCAGCAATTAAAAACAAGTAAATTATTAAATTTGCCAGAAAATGTGGTAACTAGAAAAGATTATCCTGAGTAAGGTATCCCAGAAGAAGAAAGACACACGTGGTATAAACTCACTTATAAGTGAATATTAGAAATATAATATAGAATAAATATACTAAATCTGTACACCTAAAGCAGCTCAGCAAGAAGTAAGACCCTGGATTAAATGATCAATCCTCACTCAGAAAGGCGAAGAGGATGGACATCAGAAGAATGAGAAAACAGGGAACAAGACAGAACCCTACCACAGAAGGCCTCTGAAAGACTCTACCCATCATGCTATCAAAGCAGAAGCTGAGACTCATAGCCAAATTTTGGGCAGAGTGCAGGGAATCTTATAAATATGGGGGTGGGGAGGAAGATAGAAAGACCATTTGTGGATAGGAGCTCCACAAGCAGAGCCACAGAACCAAAATATCTGGGCATTGGGGTCTTTTCTGAGACTGATACTAAGGACCATTCATGGAGATAACCTAGAATCCTTGCACTGATGTAGCCCATGGCAGCTCAGTCTCCAAGTTGGTTCTCTAGTAAGGTTTACAGGGGCTATCACTTACATGAACATACTGGCTGCCTCTTTGATCACCTCCCCCTAATGGCAGAACAGCCTTACCAGGTCATAGAGGAAGACAATGGAGCCATTTCTGAGGAGACCTGATAGGCTAGGGTCAGAGAGAAGGGAGGAAGAAACTCCTTTGTCAGTGCTTTGGGGAGGGGTCTGGGAGGAGCTGAAAGAGGGAGGGTGGGATTGAGAGTGTCTGAGAGAGGGGCTATAGCTGAGATACAAAGTGAATAAACTATTATTAATAAAAAATAAAATTAAAAATTAAAAATGAACAAAATATGAAAACACATTTTTCAATTTTATTAATATCTTAATCCCTCCTCTCCCCCTATGTTCTTTCCCTAGTTCCCTGATAGAGGTGGATCTCCTTCCCTTCTATCTGACCCTAGCTTATTAGGTCTCATCATCCTCTTTGTCTTGGCAAAGTTGCACCCCACAGGTGGAGGTAATCAAAGAGCTGACCTTGAACTCATGTCAAAGGCAGCTGCTGTACTCCTTATTAGGGAACCCATTTGGAAACTGAGCAATCTATAGGCTACCTTTAAACAGGGGTTCTAGGTCCTCTCCATGCATTGTCATTGGTTGGAGTATCTGCAGGCTCCCTTGGGTCCAAGTATTTTGGCTTGCTCTGTTGTTTCCTTGTTGTGTTCCTGCCCCCTCCACGTCTTTCTATCTCCCTCATCTTCCATTAGGAATCCAGCACTCTGCTCAAAAATTCCTTATATATTTTGGGTTTTAGCCCTCTCTTGGATGTAGGATTCATGAAGACCTTTTTTTCCATTCTGCAACCTGCTGTTTTGTTTTATTGACAGTATCTTTGCAGTCTTGCAACACTCTTATAGAAGATTTTCAGTTTCATGAGGTCCCATTAATTAATTGTTGATCTTAGTGCCTGAGCTGTTGGTGTTATTTTCAGGAAGTTGTCTCCCCTGCCAATGAGTTCATGGCTTTTTGCCAATCTCTTGCCTAATACATTTATTTTATCTCATATTACGTTGAGACTTTGGTCCAAATAGTGCAGGGTAAAAATATATATATCTATTTGGATTCTTCTACATGCAGACACCCAGTTAGACCAGCACCATTTGATGAAGAGGCTTTCTTTTTTCACTGAATGTTTTTTTTTTTTTTTTTGGAGGGGTAAGGAGCTGGGGGAAGGCTCTCAATGTATTTCTTCCTTTCTTTGAGCTTATGATAGAATTACATCATTTCCTTATCCCATTTCACTCTTCATAATTTTCTACATATCCCTCCTAAAGCTATATGAAATTCATAGCTTCTTTCTATTTATTAATTGTTGCTTCATATGGAGAATATATATATATATATACATATATATATATATGTATATCATACATATTCCTAGGTAAAATTTATAACTTGATCAGTCTGCATGACATCACTTATATGTATGCTTCACTTGGCATTGTATAAACAATTCATTTGCAATTTATGAAAAAAAAACTATTTCTCCTCAATCAATATTCCTTAGTAGCTTATAAATCTTTGTGTAGGTTTGAGGAATCTTGGCTTTCTTTGCATCCACATTGTAAAACTAACATTATTAATCAATTTATATTTTAAATGTAAAGAAAAAAATTACTTCATCTAAACCTATTTTTCAAGATATAAAATATTTCAATGCACATCTTAAAATATAGACACATATCAAAACACACAATTTGTTCACCATTTTTTATTTCTTCAACTTTTTTCTTTTATTTATTTTTTTAATTTATTACACTTTATTTACATTGTATCCCAGCTTTAGGCCCCTATCTAGTCCCTGCCCAATCCCTAGTTCCCACTCTTTTCTCCAAATTCCCTTCCCCAATCCACTGACAGGGAAGGTCCCCCTCCCCTTCCATCTGACCCTATCAGGTCTCATCAGGACTGGCTGCATTTTCTTCCTCTGTGACCTGATAAGGCTGACCCAACCCTGCTCAGAGAAAGGTGATCAAAGAGCCAGCCACTGAGTTCATGTCAGAGGCAGCCCCTGCATTCCTTGCTAGGGAAGCTACTTGGATACTGAGATGCCATGGGCTACCTACCGCTGTGCAGGTGTTCTAGGTTAATCTCCATGAATGGTCCTTGGTTAGATCAGTCTCAGTAAATACCACTGGGTCCAGATACTTTGGTTCTGTTGCTCTCCTTGTACAGCTCCTGTCTTCTCCAGGTGTTCTTCTCCTCCTTTCATAAGATGTTCTGCACTCTGTCAAAAGTTTGGTTATGTTTCTCAGCATCTATTTTGATACCATACTGGGTTGAGTTTTTACAGAGACCCTGTGTGATAGGCATCTGTCTCGTTCCCTGTTTCTCCTTCTTCTAATGTCTATCTCATTTGCCTTTCTGAATAAGGATTGAACATCTTACCCAGGGTCCTCCTACTTGTTTAACTCTTTTAGGTGTAAAGTATTTAGTATGTTTATCCAATATTAGATGTCTGATATCCACTTAAAAATGTGTATACCATGTGTGTCATTTGATAATTCATAAGTAATACAATAAACAATACGATAAGATACACAATACATATCTTACAAACATGTTCCCAATAGAGTTCACAAAATCACCAAAGGACTCATGGAAGAATAATTTGAGTGACTTCTTCAATCAGATCTCTGTGCAAATTATGTTTGGAAGGTTAATCAATTTGACTAACTGAAAAACTAGTTCTGCATTCTAAGACTAAGAACTACTTATTTCTGTCAATTTAACTTTGGCTAGTAAAATTTGAAAAGTTTCTATGAAAACAATATATCTTCCAGAAGTGTTCTGTTATTGGTTTGTTCTATCTACCACAATAGTTCTCAGAAGATTAGTCCAGCACGAGGTGTATGTTTTTGTTTTCCGAGGTGGAAAACATGCCCCGATATCTGAACCAAACTATACAGAATCCACGTAAAAAGGTAAAATAAAGCTGCCTATAACTGTAACCCTGTTCGGGGAATCTGGAGACAGTGGGGTTCCTGGAGTTTCTACTTAACCCATCTAGCAAATCAGTGAGTACTATATTCAGTGAGATAACCTATCATTAAAAAAGGGTAGAGATAGTCCCTGTTCCCATTACTAGGACACTCACTTGGATACTAAACTGTCATGGGCTACATCTGTGCAGGGGTTCTAGGTTATCTCCATGCATGCTACTTGGTTGGAGTATCAGTCTCAGGGAAGACACCTAGGCTCAAATTTTTTTATTCTGTTGCTCTCCTGTGGAGCTCCTGTTCTCTCCAAATCTTACTATTCCCCACTACTTTCATAAGATTCCCTTTAATCTGCGCAAAGTTTGGCTATAAATCTCAGGATCTGCTTTGATAGTCTGCAGGACAGAGCTTTACAGAGGCCCTCTGTGGTAGGCTCCAAATTTGTTCCCTGTTTTTTCCTTCTTCTGATGTCCATCCTCTTTGCCTTTCTGGAAGGGGATTGAGCATTTTAGCCAGAGTCCTCCCTCTTGATTGGTTTCTTTAGGTGTACAGATTTTAGCAGGTTTATCCTATATTATATGTCTATATGAGTGAGTATATACCATATGTGTCTTTCTGCCTTTGGGAGAGCTCAGTCAGGATTATCTTTTCCAGTTCCCACCATTTACCTGCAAATTTCATGATTGGACTACTCTTTGATCACCTCCCCCTGAGGGGGCAGCAGCCTTACCAGTTCACAGAGGAAGACAATGCAGCCACTCTTGGACCTGAAAGACTAGGATCAGAATGGATGAAAAGCCCTCCCCTACCAGTGGAATTGGAGAGGGACATGCATGGAGAAGGGGGAAAGGAGAGATTGGGAGGGGAGGTGGGAGGGAACCACAGGGGGGGATACAAACTGTATAAACTGTAATTAATAAAATTAAAAATTAAAAAAAGTGTAGAGAGTGAAGAAAGGCTAGGCCCACATATACATGTGTATGTACATGTACAATTGCACATCTTGACACACACAACATACATGAACAATATAGACACATCTCTATGCCCACATAGACACTCATACAAACATGTAATCACAATTACACACATGCCCACACATAACAACTAATGTTCCTGTCATATTTCTGTGATAAAATACTCTAACAAATGCTGCTTAAGGGAGGAAGAGTTTTTTCAAGTTCACTTCTATGTCAACAAGTCAGGATTAGGATTGGTGTATTTCTGAATGAATTGCAACTCCTGGCCTAGAAATATTTTCTTCTTATTACCTGTTACCTTCAAACTTCTACTACTTTGCTAATATTTTTTCTAAAGCACGAACAGCTTATACACATACCTCAGAGTACTGTCTCTCTTCCCGTATTTGTTCTCTTATCTTTTCTTTTACAAAGAAAAGTCTGAAATTCTTGAAGAAGTGTCTTCAACTTCTTTCTTTATTGATATGCACCCAACAACTGCAGAAGTGCACAAGTGTAGAGATAACAAAATTGGCGTTAGTACAGTGTTATTAGTAGTTTCCTGTGCTGACCTGTAAGTGTGGAGATATGGAAGTTATTTGTTTTGTTTTGTTTTGTTTTTTCATGTTCTTTTTTTATATTTTTTTTATTTTTTTAAAATTTTTCTTATTAGTTACATTTTGTTAACTCTGTATCTCAGCTCTATTCCACTCCCTCATTCCCTCCTCAAGCCTACCCTCCCTCCTTCTTCTCCTCCCTGCCCCTTTCCAATTCCACTGATAGGGGAGGAACTCCTCCCCTTTCATATGACTCTGTTTTGTCAGGTATCTTCAGGACTGGCAGTAGAGTCCTCCTCTGTGGCCTAACAGTACTGCTCCTCCCTTGGGAGGTGGGTAGGTCAAAGAGTCTGCCATTGAGTTCCTGTTAGAGATAGTCCTTGTTCCCTTAGTATAGGAAACCAATTGGTTACTGAGCTATTACGGACCACATCTGAGCAGAGGTTCTAGGTTTTATTAACTCATGATATTTGGTTGAGTGTCAGTCTCAGAAAAGACCCCAGTGCCCAGATATATTTGGTCCTTGTGGATCTCTTATCCTTTCCACATTATACTAACTCCCCTTCTTTCATATGATTCCCTGTACTCTGCCGAAGGTTTAGTTATGAGTCTTAGTATCTACTTTGAAACTCTGCTAGGTGGAGTCTTTCAGATGTCTTCTGTGTTAGATTCCTGTCATACGTTCAATGCACATCACATTTGTCTTTCTAAATGAGGATTGAAGTTTTCTTTTTTTTGTTGGGTCTTTGTGTGGTTTAGGTATCAAAGTGACTGTGGCTTCATAGAATGAGTTAGGTAATGTTCCTTCTCTTTCGATTTTGTGGAATAGTTTGAGGAGAATTGGTGTTATCACTTCCTTGAAGTTCTGATAGTATTCTGTGCTGAAACCATCTGGCCCAGGGCTTTTTTTGGAGGGGAGATTGTTAGTGACTGCTTCAATTTCCTTGGGGGATATAGGGTTATTCAGTCTTTCTACCTGATCTTGACTTAATGCTGGTAGATGGAATCTATCAAGAAAATTGTCCATTTCATTTATATTTTCAAATTTTGTGGCATATAGGCTATTGTAATATGACCTAATGATTGCTTCGATTTCCTCAGTGTCTGTAGTTACGTCACCCTTTTTATTTCTGATTTTGCTGATTTGGATAGATTCTCTCTGCTTTTTAGCTAGTTTGGATAAGGGTTTGTCTATCTTGTTCATTTTCTCAAAAAAACAGCTTTTTGTTTCATTGATTCTTTGAATAGTTTTATTTGTTTCTAATTGATTGATTTCAGCCCCGAGTTTGATTATTTCCAGCCGTCTGCTCCTCTTGGGTGTATCTGCTTCTTTTTTTTCTTGGGTTTTCATTTGGGCCATTAAGTTACATGTATGTGATGTTACAAATTTCTTCTTGAAGGCACTTAGTGCTATAAATTTTCCTCTGAGCACTGCTTTCAATGTGTCCCATAAATTTGGGTATGTTGTGCCTTTGTTTTCATTGAATTCTAGGAAGTCTTTAATTTCTTTCTTTATTTCTTCCTTAACCCAGCTCTCATTGAGTAGCAAGTTGTTCAGTTTCCATGTACATGTCAGCTTTTTGTTATTTCCGTTGTTGTTGATGTCCAGCTTTAGTCCATGGTGGTCTGATAGAATACAAGAGATTATTTCACTCGTTTTATATCTGTTGAGGCTTGCTTTGTGACCAACTACATGTTCTATTTTGGAGAAGGTTCCATGTGGTGCTGAAAATAATGTATACTCTTTTGAGTTTGGGTGAAAAAATCTGTAGACATCTATCAGGTCCATTTGATTTAGGAACTCTGTAAGTGCTTCTATTCCCCTATTTGCTTTTTGTCTAGTTGATCTGTTCCTTGTTGAGAGTGGGGTGTTGAAGTCTCCCACTATTAAGGTATTGGGATCACTGTGTGATTTAAGTTTTAATAATGTTTCATTTACAAATGTAGGTGCTCTTGTATTTGTGGCATAGATGGTCAGAATTATGATGTCTTCTTGGTGGATTTTTCCTTTGATGAAAATGTAGTGCTCCTCTATGACTTTTTTGATTAGTTTTGGTTGAAAATCTATTTTATTAGATATTAGGATAGCCACTCCTGCTTGTTTTTTGGGTCCATTTGCTTGAAAAACTGTTTTCCAGCCTTTTACTCTGAGGTAGTGTTTATCTTTGTTGAGTAGGTGTGTTTCTTGGATGCAGCAGAATGTTGGATCCTGTTTCCGTACCCATTCTGTTAGTCTGTGTCTTTTTATTGGAGAGTTGAGTCCATTGATGTTGATAGATAATAATGACCATTGCATGTTATTTCCTATTATTGTAGAGTTGGTGATGTTACTGTGAATCATTGCTTGTTTTCTTTTGATTTTTGTTGGAAATTATCTTTAACCTATGTTTTCTTGGGTGTAGTTGTTTTTGTTGGGTTGGAATTTTTCTTCTAGTATCTTCTGTAGGGCTGGTTTGCAGTTCCAATATTGCTTAAATTTAGTTTTGTCGTGGACTATTTTGTTTTCTCCATCTATGTTGTTTGAAAGTTTTGCTGGGTATAGTAGTCAAGGTTGGCATCTGTGGTCCCGTTGAGCCTGCATGTTATCTCCCCAGGCCCTTCTGGCTTTTATAGTTTCTGATGAGAAGTCCAGTGTGATTCTGATAGGTATACCTTTATATGTTACTTGGCCTTTTTTCTGGTCTAGTCTATTTGGTGTTCTGTAGGCTTCTTGTATGTTTGTGGACATCTCTTTCTTTAGGTTGGGAAAATTTTCTTCTATGATTTTCTTGAAAATATTTTCTGGACATTGGAGCCTGGAATCCTCTTCTTTTTCAATTCCTATTATTCTTAGATTTTGCATTTTCATGGCGTCCTTGATTTCTTGGATGGTTTGTGTTTGAGATTTTTCTGATTTTTCTTTTGCTTTGAGAGAATTATCTATTTCTGTGAGTATATCTTCAGCACCCGAGATTCTCTCTTCCATCTCTTGTATTCTATTAGTGATGCTTACCTTTGTGGTTCCTTCTCTTTTCTCTAATTCTTCAGTACCAGGGTTTTCTCAGTTTGTGTTTACTTTATTGATTCTAATTCTGTTTTCATGTCTTGCAACATTTCCTTCATCTGTTTGAATGTGGATTCCTGTGTCTCCAAGATGGTCTCTATTTTTTGTTTGTTTCCTCTCTTAGTGCCACTACTTCTGCCTCCATTTGTTTGGCTATATTTGCCTGTTTTTCTTTAAGAGCTTCATTCACTTCATTTTAAATTGTTTCCATTTAGGAGGCCAAATCTTTGAGAGATTTATTTGTTTCCTTTCTAACTGTTGGAATCTGTATGACTATTTCTCTGAGAAATTTTTTTGTTTCCTCTTTATGTGCCTCAAATAACTGGATAATCATAGCTTTAAAATCGTTTTCTTGTGTTTCTGATGATTCGCAGTGTCCAATAATTTTGGGGTTTGCTGGTGAAGCCATGATATCTTGATTTACATTGGTTGTGTTCTTTCGCCGACCCCTGGTCATTTGGTTATCCGTAGTGTTCACTGTCTGTTCCTGGCTTCTGCAGATCAGACTGGTTTTTCTCTGGTGTCTGGAGAATTCTTCAGGAAGATGGGGGAGGTCTAGTGGTTTCAGTATGTGCGTTGGTGATTCAGCTATACCTGTAGAAGTAAAGTTCGCAGGCGCAGAAGGGCAAATGCGGGGTAGCGTGTGTTTGAGCATATGCTTGTGGGTGTGTCCTAAGAGACAGTGTGTTGGAGGATGAAGTGGCCTTCAGTGTGTGAGAGGGGTGCTTTGCAGGCACTGAAGGTGTTGCAGGTGCTAAGGGATCACAAGCGCTGTTGAAGAATGCAGGCGTGTATTGATTTTGCAGGTCTACGGGACTTTGGTGGCTATTCAGCTGGTTTTCTGCCACTGAGGAGTTGGATGGCCCATACAATCACTGGCTGGGCAGCCCTGTGTAGTCAGTGCTGCCACTTGCAGACTTGGGATCTGAGTCTCTGTGGCTGGCACTCTTTAGGCATGTCCTCTGGCGGGGTGGAGATTAGGGCAGTGCCTACACTCGTGCTGGATCAGGTAGTGGTGGTAGTGGGAGGGGTGTTCCGAGGGTCCAGAGATCGGCCAGAGGGCACTAGGTAGGGTGTGGGCTCCTCTGAGTGGTGGCGTTCAGCGGGTGGTTACAGCTCTCCGATGCGGCTGAGGGGTCTGGAGCCCCCTGCCTCTGCAGTCTTGGGTCCCAGGTACTGAGCTTTGCGGCTTTGGGATCCAGGAAGGATTGTATTGTGGATATTAGTCTCTTTGGTTGGCGCTCTGTTTTGGGGCCTGCGCTCTGGCGTTGGCAGTGGGTGAGCTCCTCCTCCAGTGTGGTGGTTTCCGGGTGTGTGTGTGCTCTGGCTGCTTGGGACATGAGCTCCGCTGACTTTTTGTGGTGGTCTTGTAGCAGGATCACCTCAGCGGGATGGGGGGAGGGGACGCTCCACGGGTCCAAAGTTCCCTGGGCAGGGCCCAGGTGGGACTTGTGTCCGAGGGGGGAGTGTGTGTGTGTTCAGTGGGCAGTTACAGCTCTCCGCTGCTGTAAGGGGCAGAGCTCTGTCTCTGCTGTCTTAATCCTAAAGCTGTGAGCTTTTCACTCAGCTGCCTGGTGTTGTGTGCAGGTTTCTCCTCCCTGGAGGCCAGGACAACGGAAGTGCCTTACTTCCCTCCCAGAGAAGTCCTCGCCCAATCTAAATCTACAAGCACTCCACGCTTCTGTGGTGTCCCCTCTCCTTTAGCAATCCCAGAAGTCCAAATTCTAGTTTGATTGTCTCTCCACTCACCAATTCCGGAGATTCATGTCCCTTGCCTCTCCAAAACGGTGAGCTCTGTTGTCCTCCATCTTGGAACTCCTGGAAGTTATTTGTGATTGTAAAGTTTTCTTTTTGTAATCTAGGATTAGGGTAATTTTCTCCTTTCAGTGTGAATGTGGGATATACTTAGAGATAATGTATATTTTCTGTGCATATGTGTATATGTGTGTATGTATTTTTTGTATATTTGTGTATGCATATATATATATATATATACATATACATATATGATGTATATGTATATCTGACTTATGTACTTGGGACAGAGAGAGCATTCACAAGTGTTTGTGAAAGTTACTTTATAAAATTTTCAAATATAAAATTAAAAACATGACAGAAAACAATCCCCAAATCTATGGAAAAAAATAAGAATACAAACACCCAAGAAGATTTTAAAAGAAAAAAACAGGTTAGAAGAGGATAAATCTTTTCATTGAGCATTATAGTCAGGTCATTATGATGAAAATAACATTTCCTTTGAATACATTAAAAATGAAGTAGAATGCACCTGTTTAGGCATGGCAAGAATAAGTCCCTTTACTTATATCAGGTAGCTTTAGACCTTGCCTCCTGCATTCCTCAAAAACACATTCACTTTATGAGAAGAGATGACAGCCTGGTTCCCAAAACTGTGAATTTAGAGGTTGTGTATTATTTCCTCTCCAGTGATAATTCAGCATAAAATTTTACTTGCAGTAGAAGAAATTTCTGGTAATAAATTGACTGGAACATGATTTAAATATTACTCAGAAAGTGCTAATGAAATTAAGAGAATAAAGGGAAAAATATGAGAACAAGGCTCATGGGAAGTCAAATGTGGCAACATCTGCACTGTGACCAATCTAGGATATCCAAGGAAATGCTGACTAGACAGAATGTGTGGGAAATATGAGCAGCAAAATGTCTGTAAACAGAATAAATGGGGTAAATGATGAAACACTGCTTTCCACTCAACTCCGTACTGCAGGAAACAAATGTCTTAGATGGACAGCATATGTGCTAAAATCAGCAGGTTGACTAATAGTACATTCCTGAAAATAGGAAGGACCTGAGGACATCTTAAAGGAAAAAGCCATGCCAATTTGTCAGGAAGACTAGAATTCCTGGGTATCCAAAATCACTGGGGCTAAAGGCAATAGTGGAAGAATGAGGAAATAGATCAGGGAACATAAAACTTACTGTAGGGATAGGCAATTATGTCTGCCTCCCAGAATACTGTATGTACATTTCCCTCGCATAGATAGGAGTGCAGGATGGAGGTGAAGCAGGAAAACAAGCTGCACAAAAGGTTTGAAATATGTTGCTTGAGGCTGTGCAAGTTATGTTGACTTGTGGCGGAGGAAAGGGGAGTCTCTGGGGAGATTATTCACCCAAACTTGGGTACTTTCCTAAAATACTGTTGACAGATAAACAACTTTAGGGGATTAAGACCAAGCAAGAAACTGTTGATAAGTTAAAGTAAATTTGAGGTGTATTAAGCTTGGCTGTTCTGAGTGTGACCTGCTCCTTCTTGACCCTTAGCCAGACGCCAACACTTCCTTGATCATATGTCACAGTCCCAGGTGCAGCAACCCAAACGGATCATAGCGCTGTCATTAGGTCATAGGCTTAGAATAGAAGTGATGAAGCCATCCATGCTAACCCACACAACCGTGTGCTTTGGAAGGAAAAAACAATATACATTTGGGGCTTGTCTATGATGTGCAACGTCAATGCTAAGGCATAATAAATGTCTACTTATATACAGAACCAGACAGTGAATTTATGGTTTCCTGAAGCAGGTACTATTTGTCTACAGAAATGGTGAATCTCTATAAAGCTTCCATTACATATAAACAACCTCTGTACACATTATTATTTGGTGAGACATCAGGAAGGATAAAAATGAGGCTGTTAAATAATTTATAAGAAAGAATATACATGAAGGTAAATGTACCTGTAAATAAACCACGTGTTTATTCAATAATATCTTAGATTTCAGACTGAGTTCATTTCTTAGACTGATTTGAAAAATGGGTTTCTGAGGCCACTTACAAAGAGCCAGCCACTGAGTTCATGTCCTGTCAGAGACAGTTCCTGTTCCCCTTACTATGATACTTGGATACTGAACTGCCATGAGCTACATCTGAGCAGGGGTTCTAGGTTATATCCATGAATGGTCCTTGGTTGGAGTATGAGTCTCAGAAAAAGATCTCTGTGCCCAGGTTTTTTGGTTCTGTTGCTCTCCTAGTGTAGTTCCTGTCCTCTCCAGGTCCCACTATCTCCCCCTTCTTTCATAGGATTCCCTGCACTCTGGCCAAAGTTTGGTTAAAAGTCTAACTCTACTTTAAAACACTGCTGGGTAGAATCTTTCAGAGGCCCTCTGTTTTACGTTCCTGTCCTGTTTCCTGTTTTTCCCTTCTTCCAATGTCCATCCCATTTGTCATTCTGAGTGAGGATTGTTCATTCACACCATTCTTGCAGCTGTATCTTCTTTTCAATGAGCACCAGAACTAAATAGTTGGCCTAAACGCTTTAGGCAGCATGTATTCTCTGGTAACAGCCTGAGGAAATTGCTTGGCTTTGAGGTGGAAAATTCCTCTGTGTTGAGTGGCTACCTAAATCTGTCAGTCACTAGAGAGTTGATTTTGGAGAACTGTCACCAGTGTTGCTATGACTAAAGTGCTGATTCTAGCAGTGAGCAAGCATATAAAACTGTTTTCACTAGGGCAACAGCGGCACGATAGTGTTTAATACAATGAATTTTTGATGTAATTAATACCGATTCCGAGAAAAGAATCCGTACTTGGTATTTTATGCCAATGCATATTCATTACTTTGAAGGGCCATAGTACCTAGAGAGAATTTTAGGGATTTTTGTTTTTGTTGTAGTTAAATATGTCTGAAGTCTTTGAAACTGACTTTAAAATATCTAAATTAAACATGTGGATTATTTTAACTCTCATCTTAGGTTTTAAAGAATCACTATTCACAGTATTTAGTGATTACTGGTAGAGATTCATAATAACACCATGGATAATTTATTAATGCTGTATCCTGGTGGTCAAATATTCAATAAGGAATCCCTTTCTATCCATAAATACTATGAAAGGGAAGTGTTGGTATAATGTTCTTTTAAAATGTATATGCCTTACCCTTGTTAATTCAAATGTTGATTTCCCCACCCCCAACTCTCTGGTTTCAATCTGGATATTGCATTCTGATACTCACTATACGCATCCTGTCTCAACTCTTGTGTAAACAGGACACAAATAAAGCAACTAGATACAATGTTGTGCAATGGGAGGAGCCAGAGGACAAGAAAGAGGGGAGGAGCTAGAGAACAGGAAGGGGCAAGAAGGAGGAGGAGCTCGAGGAGAGAGCACCCGAGGAGAGCATGAGTGGGGGGAGAGAGCTTGGAGGACTTGGATCATGAACCAGACCTAAGATTTCACAAAAAGCAAGTATAATGTGGGAAATCTAAATGTTAGGAAACTGAGGGCTTGGAGGTTTAGGAGGGAGTAAATATTTCCCAGCATTGTGTTCTAGGTTAACTAAAAACCCAGTCTCTGTGTGGTGATTTGGTTATACAGCTGTTTAAGATTAGCAGCCAGCTTTAGAAGAAGATAAACCAATAGTAAATTTTAATTACCACCTACAACAGGGAAGATAGAAAAATATTAGAATCCAAGGAAATAGAAGTAATTATGAACATTTTTTTTTTCCTGACCATTTCTCATCAGGTTGCTAAGATGGCTTCAGAGATATCAAAACTATCTTGGACAGGAATCATGACGCAGGAAGAAGCAAAAGGAAATCCTCCAGAAAGAGATAAGTATGTGATAATAAATCTGTTAACATTCCCTGGAGACATACAGACATGGTTCACGTATGAACATGACTTTGCTGTCGCACGGCTATGCATACCCTTGGGGCTTATCTGCTGGTATATGTACTAGGAGGAAACTAGCTGAATCCATGACTCCAGTGAAGAACCTCACCAGAGTCAGCACTCATCCTGCCTGGGAACTCCTCAGCGATGGAGCTGCCATTGAGTCAACTTCACTTCTGTAAGTGAATTTTCTTCTGTCTCTCTCTATGAAAAATATTCAATGAAATTGTTAGTTTAGTTTGTATTAATGAAGTTCTTAGGAATCATTGATGTTCAGCCTGATATGAACAAATACTTGTTCATAGTTATAAAAAAAACTCCAGCATAGATTTTCTTACATCCTTTAAAATTATTTTCTTGAAAGGTATAGTACAAGTATACAAGAGTGCAGGGAAATTTTTGTTTTTAAACTTGGTGGTGGATATCACCATTTGGACACTGGTGGAACAAAAAATAGCACAGTTTATCTGTTTGCTTTCTCAACATATTTGACAATAAATAGAGACATGGTTACTAATACAAAAGATGAAGAGAATGTTGTCCTAAAATACAAAGTCAGTTTGGAATTGCTAAGTTATATGGGTGTTGATCTGGAATCATAGGAAAGAAGGGTGAGATAGAAAGACCTGGAGGGAACTGGAGCTCCACAAGGAGAGCAACAGAAGCAAATAATGTGGACACAGGGGTCTTTTCTGAGGCTGATACTCCAAACAAGGACCATTAATGGAGATAACCTAGAACCCTTGCTCAGATGTAGTCCACGGCAGCTCAGTCTTCAAATGGGCATGCTTGTAAGGGGAACAGGGGCTGTCTCTGACATGAACTCAGTGGCTGGCTCTTTGATCATCTCCCCCTGAGGGAGAAGCAGTCTAACCAAGCCACAGAAGAAGACAATGCAGCCAGTTGTGATAAACGCTGACAGGCTAGAGTCAGATGAAGGGGAAAGAGGACCTCTCCTATCAGTGGACTGGGAAGGGGCATAGGAGGAATACAGGGAGTGAAGTGGAAATGGAAATGGATGAGGAAGGGGGCTACAGATGTGACAGAAAGTGAATAAATTATAATAAGTAAATAAATAAAAATTTTAAAAAATCTTTAAGAGTTTGGTAACTGAAAATGAGCTAAAACTCCAAGGTTACCACATCATCTTAATAATGGCTTAAATATCCTAGTTCAGAATTAATTTCAGTTGCAAACATTTGTAAAATTGGTCTCCACAAGGAGAGTAAAAGAACAAGAAATTTGAACACAGGGAACTTCCCAGAGACTCATACTCCAACCAAGGACTATTCGTGGAGATAACCTAGAACCCCTGCACAGATGTAGCCCATGGCAGTTCAGTGTCCAAGTGGGTTACATAGTAATGTGACGAGGGACTGCCTCTGACATAATCTGATTGGCCTGCTCTTTGATCACCTCCCCCTGAGGGGGGAGCAGCCTTACCAAGCCACAGTAGAGGACAATGCAGCCACTTTTGATGAGAACTGATAGACTAAGATCAGAAAGGAGAGGAGAACCTCCCCTATCAGTGGACTTGGGGAGGGGCATGCATGCAGAAAGGGGAGGGAGGGTGGGATCGGGAGGGGAGGAGGGAGGGGCTTATGGGGGGATACAAAATGAATAAAGTGTAATTAATAAAAAACTTAAAAAAAGAAGCACTTCTGAAACAGAAGTGATGGGAAATGATTTCCTTCTCAAATTGTTATAGAAGAAAACATATTAACTTGCCTAAGTACTGTCAGTGATTATATCTATCATACAAGATATACAACACCAAGTCATGTAGTAAAGAAAACTTGAGACAGATAAAAGTTTTTTGAATCAGTTGAACCTTGAAAACCTCAGATCAATACATTATTCCTAAGTGGCTCTTGTTTGTTTGTTTGTTTTTTTAATTTTTTATTTTTTATATTAATCACTGGTTATTTATTTTGTATCCCAGCTGTAGCCCACTCCCTCATTCCCTCCCAATCTCACCCACCCATCACCTTTCCAAATCTTGTTTCTATGTAGCAGGGACATTCCTGGTTTTGGTGATGTCAAACCTGCTGCTGTGGGAGAAAGCTGCAGCAATTCTTCCATGTCTTACTGAAGAGGGAGGCTGTAAGGAGCCCCTTGTGGATACATTTAACAATGCCCTCAAGAGAGCTGAAACAATCCATAATCTTGCTGATCAAATGTATGAAGAATTTGTAAGTACCTCAACCTTCATACTAATGTTTGAATTGTACTAGAACCTGAGACATTAAGCCTCATAACTCAAATATCAGAAAATATAACGTCATTGGTAAAGGACATACCAACTACTGATACATGGGAAGGGTCAACTGGACAGTTTCATAAAATGTCATTGAATCTAATGATTTTTCTACATTTTCTCTGTTTTTGTGAAAAAAAAAATACCCTATACTAGAGACCTTTACAAATATGACTACCTTTACAAATCATTTCCTTTTGTTACATTCAACGAATGAATTTCAATTGGACGTGTTCATTTAGGGCATTTAAGATATTCACTCTAATTGTGGACAGTGCAGTGAACTATTTATTTGGAATACAGGTAAACAAAAGCATATGAAGAGGCAAGAATAAAGATAGAGAGGCAGAGAGAAAGAAAAAAGAAAGAAAAAGAAAGAAAGAAAGAAAGAAAGAAAGAAAGAAAGAAAGAAAGAAAGAAAGAAAGAAAGAGAGAAAGGGGAGAGAAAGGAAGGGAAAGAGAAAGAGAGATATGAAAGAAAAAAGAGCGGGGGAAGGAAGGAAGGAAAAAAATCTAGATTTCTAAGAAGCACATAAATACTAGTTATTGTGGTTTAAGAATTTATAGTGTTAGAATTTGGCCAATATCAGGGCAGAATTAGAAGTATTTCTGTTCATTTCAGGCTGATTGATACACTTCATTTCTCAAAGTCAGAAAATCCAAAGAAAAAAATAGACAAATCTTCAATATGATGGGCATCAAGAGAATGTGATTCTGTTTGAAATAAACATGTTTTTATGTTGTTTTTTTCTGACTAGATGTTATTTTTGTTTCCCTTAACATGACTCAGTTCCGCAATGACGGCTCTGCCAAATATTTTAGGAATATTGTAAGTACCTAACTTTTTCCAGTTGCTACCCAAAGAAGCCTCATGCCAATGACTGCAACTTAGATAAGAAAGCATTATTGTGTATTATTTATTTCTTATTCTTAACTGACAGTTTTTTAACTTCTTAACCTTCACAATAATTACTAAGCTTTCATGAGTTCTCTGATTATTAGAAATAAATAAGATATCCTAAATCATATATTTAATACAATTTGATATTTCATTAATCATACAATCACTAATGGATTAAATAAAATTTAATATTTTCTTATTTTGGTCGCCTAGAGTTTATTTTAAATAGTGTATCTTTCATTGGTAATTTTGTAACAACAAAGACACAATTTCATTTTAAAACTATTAAAGTCTTTGTATTACACAGCTATGTATTCAATGTTCAATTAATAAATTTATAAGTCTGATACCTGAGCAGGTCAATATCAGTATTTACAGAAAGATTAATAAACATGTGCTATGGCTTCCTGCTGAAATACTAGAGAAAGATGATAATTAAAACATTTAGTTCTTGATAACCTTACTTCTTTCAGTGTCTGCCTTCCAAATAGTAACTTTTAGAAAAATTAGGAATACAGGAGAATAAGAAGAAGTTCAAAAGTTTGGTGAAGAGCCAAATTAAGATGCAGATACATGAGTCTAAGAATTAGTTGATGGTCAGTTTCTTAATTCCTTAATACTAGTTTTTATGAAGTTTTATGATTAAAATTTAGATAACCAACAACTACATTAATATCCTGTTAAGGAAGTCATTTATATAATTTCTGAAAAGCAACTGATTTTTGTTTTTTATTTGCAGCTTTCAAAAATGATGAGGGAGGATTATCCGAATTACCGTGCCAGAAATCACTGCCACTCCAGGATCACGAACCCTCCAACTTGGGGAAGTGAAAGCACAAATATTGCAGTAAGGAAATGTCCTTGTTTTATACTAGGTATATATACGTGATATATAACTAGGAGTAGTATAGCTGGAACGTGAGGTAGCACTATTCCTTATTGTCTGAGAAAGCACCAGATTGATTTCCAGTGTGGTTGGACAAGTATACATTCCCACCAGCAATGGAGGAGGGTTCCCCACAGCCTCTCCAGCATGTATTGTCACTTGAGTTTTGAGCATAGCCATTCTGATTTGTGTACTGTGAAATCTCAGGGGTTTTTTTTTTGATTTGTATTTCCCTGATGACTAAGGATGTTGAGAATTTCTTTAAGTGTTTCTTTGCCATTCAATGTTCCTCTATTGAGAATTCTCTGTTTAGTTTTGTACTCCGTTTTTTAATCGGAATACTGGTTTGTTGCTGTATAATTTCTTGAGTACACAACAAGGACATTTTCTCAACCATTTTCATAGCAGCTTTATTCATAAAAGACAGAACCTGGAACCAACCCAGATGACCCTTAACGGAGGAATTGATACAGAAATTGTGTTACATTTAGAGAATGAATACTACTCAGCAATTAAAAACAAGGAAATCAGGAAAATGGTGGGAACTAGAAAAGATCATCCTGAGTGAGGTATCCTAAAAGCAGAAAGACACACATGGAATACTCACTCATAATGGGATATCAGACATGTAATACAGGATAAACATACTAAGATCTTTACAAATAAAAATGATAAGCAAGAAGGAGGACCCTGGATAAGATGTTCAATCTTCATTCAGGAAGGCAAATGGGGTAGACATTGGAAGAGCGAGAAAAGAGTTAGCAGGACAGATGCCTACACAGAGGAATTCTGAAAAAAACTCGACCCAGTTAGGAATCAAAACAGATGCTGAGAATCATAGCCAAACATTGGACACAGTACAGAGAATCTTATGAGAGAAGGTGGAGATAGAAATACGTGGAAAAGACAGGAGCTCCACAAGGAGAGCAACAGAACCAAAAATTCGGGGCGCAGAAGTATTTGCTGAGACTGATACTCCAGGCAAGGACCATTCATGGAGATTAACCCAGAACACTTGCACATCTGTAGCCCGTGGCATTTCAGTATCCAAGTGGGTACCCTAGTAAGGGGAGCAGGGGCTGTCTCTGACATGAACTCAGTGACTGGCTCTTTGATCACCTCCACATGACAGGGGAAGCAACATTACCAGGCCAAGGAAGAAGACAATGCAGCCAGTCTTGATGAGACCTGATAGGCTAGGTCAGATGGAAGGAGAGGAAGACTTACCCTATCAGTGGACTGGGAAGAGGCATGGGAGGAGAAGAGGAAGGGAGGGCAGGATTGCTAGGGCAGGATTGGGAACAAATGAGGGAGGAAATGAGAGAGGTGGCTACAGCTGGGATACAAATAAATAAATTGTAATAAATTTATAAAAGAAATTTAAAAAGAAAATATATCAAGGTGTGTTTCCTTAATGCACTGTATTTTTGGCTGTGTTGGTTTTTCAGGAATTATGATAGATCCAGTAAAAATGAATACAGAAAAAATTGGACATAAAGTATGAAAAATTACATTATATTCTTGATAAATTATGAATAAAATCAATTAACCAGTGATAAGGTAGATTCTTAAATAGTCCATTTAGAAGTAGATATTTTAGGATAAATTTACAGTAGAATTTTCTTAGTATCTTTTAGGGTTCTTTTAGCTAAATTGGCTGTTTATGATTATATACTCACTCCTATGTAATAGGTGAAAATGTAGCTGTATTCATTACCTGTTGTTAATGGGTTCTCTACGGTGGCATTCTAAATTACTGAACACTATCACTTCTATTCTTGATTTTTAAATCTGTCCTGGTTCTATATTTATTTTATATTTCTCTTTGTCTCCTCATTTTTCTCTATGCCTTAACCAAATGCCAGGTAAGAATTCCTAAAATTATGTTCCTAAGTATGCAACAATGCCCTAATTCATGGTCATAAGGTCTATATATTCTAGCAGTTCTATTTTTTGTTGCAATCATCTCCTCATTATGATTCCATGAAATAACATAACAGAATTTTATTTAATTTGAATACTATATGACAACTGTAAAGAAAACAAAGACAGAGATATGATGAAACTAAACATTTCTTCAGAGGTAGAATTTTGCTAGAAAGTCAAAAAGCAAACTCTTAGCATTGCTATATTTGAACTTCGCAAGTAATTTAAAGGGAACTGGTGATATTTCAGTAAAAAATAAAAACAAATGGCAATTTTGAAAAGTTTTTCAGGACATTTACACTTGAATGGAATTTAAGAATCCAGGTGGGCACATCAACCAATTGCAGATCTCAGTCTGAATCACATGACAGCATGCTCCCATCTATTGTCATCACCATTTGCCTGCTCCTTTCCTTCATGCCACTTACATCTTCATATTCCTATTCTCATTATTCATGGCCACTGAGGAAACTAACAAACATCAATAAAGCGAATGATTTAAATCAGATATGAACATCAAATCCTGGAGAGGCAATATGCTGTTTTGATTGCTGTTGATTCCATTATTAAATCCAATACTGTGTCATGGTTCTTAACCTATACATGGCAACAAATATCCTAGTCTGTCAGAGGCAACAGGAAAACACATTCATGAGTGCCATGCTCTCTTCATTGTATCTTTGTTCTACTTTCTTAAATTTATATAGAAATTTTAAATGTGTACATTAATGAATGTCATAAATTATTGGGTGTGTATGAATCTCAGAGTGAAAATGATTTGAGCCTCTTACCCCTGTCTGATGATATCTCTATTTCCTTAGTCAAATCTTATTGGTCCCTATTGAGTCCCAGAAAGACCTGTTTTATCAATTGATACACAATAACCAATAATAAATATCACACTAGAGCTAAGGATATATTTTCGTAGATAATAGATGGATTGTTTACAATTTTACATTTTCACACCATGCAATATCTTTACAACATGGGCCATAGAGCATTACAGGAAAAAAACTGTTTCAATGAAATTATTTTAATGCAATAAAATAATGTTTATATTGTGTTTCTTCAGACCGAAAAATATTTAAAAATGCTGATCAATTTTGTGGGTGCCTGGGATGCCCCTCTGTACCATCTGGTGGTTGAACTGAGTGCCATGGACGATGTTCCTGAAACTATCCTTTCAAAAGCCAAAGAGATTGAAGAGAACAACAGAGAACTCCTGGATGACCTTAGATGGATACTCACCAAGGTGAGAAAATTTCCATTACTTATTCTCATTCATAAAAGATGTGGGTTGTCTAAATTAAAATAAATGGAAATGCCTTATATTTCCAGACTAACTTGCAAATATCTGAACTTGTGGATAATGTTCTCCTAACACAGTGGCTCTCAACATGTGGGTCATGACTCCCCTGGGGGTTTAAGGACCCTTTCACAGCAGTTGCCTATCAGATATCTTGTATATCATGTATTTACATTATGACTATTTCCAAAAATCACAATTATGTAGTAGCAACAAAAATTATTTTACGGATGGTGTTCACTAGAGCTTGGGAAAGTTGAGAACCACTGGACTTTGAGATTGCTGGCAGCTCCAACCTTCTCAGAGTTGCTTCTTATCATTACCACTCTGGGGATCATTATTATACACAACTGTTACTATTAAGCACTTAGATGACTCCTGTCCCGGATAGACTGAAAGAGCTCAGCTCCTTCTAATATAGTCATCCCTAGGCTTCATATATTAAATCACCATCCGATATGCATTACAGGTCAGATTTTCATTCATAAACTTCATGGAAATGGATTTAGTTGAAATGTATAAACAAATGTTGGCGCATATCAGCTTCTGTGATATACAAATGATATGTAAGAGTGTCCTAAGTGAGAAACCGACACTAGCTCTTCTAATGTTGCAGACTCAAAGTGAAACTTTCTACTTTCCCTCTGTTTCTGAAAAGAAGTACTTACTTGTCTGTGATCCATTGTTTATTAGAACAAATATATATGAGTCTTGATCATACTTCCTAAAAGATGAACTGCTGGACAGTCTCCTGGCCTACATAAATGAAAACCTATATCTTTGATGGAAGCAGTACATTTTTGAATGTATTTTTCTGATTGCACATATAAGAAACAATGAACACTAACAATTTACTCAACAAGTAACTGTTATTTTGATTTTTAGGTCTATCCTACAGAAGAGAAAGAGGAAAATTTCCCACGCTGGCAACATCTTCCATACATAAAATCAAATCTCAGAAATGATAAGTTTTTGGCAATATTTAACCTTTCCAACTGCCTACGCTCAGATATATACTTCACTCTATTTCATCTCGAAACACTGAAGTGTCAAATGACCAACAACTGTTTTGATACCTAACCTTTCTTGAATCTCAACCCTGTCTGCTTCGGAGGTGGTCCATGACAGTCCATCGCTGAGAAGTTTTTTCTAATTTTATACCTTTTAAATGTATCTGTGAGTATAATCTGTCTCTTTTTACATAATTAAAAGCATTTTCTTTAGAAATATCCAATAGCCTATTTTCTTTTTGTTCAGTGAATAAAATGCTTATCAATAAACTTAGTTTACTCCAATCAAATTTATCACAAACAATAGATGTTAACCATAAAAAATAAATGTATGGTTTACTTCAATAAACTCACAGAAAAGTAGGAGGTTACTATCAAAATGTAAAACTCTAATCCATGTATATTAACAAGAAATATAAGCCATAATGCTTCATGACATCCAGACTGTCCTGAAAAACACGGTTCACAGTGAGAGCACAGCCAGTCCAGTCCATTTGCTGTTTGACTCCACAACCTCAAGAAGACTTGGAGGGAAGGAGACATGAAGAGGATATAATAAAAACAGACTCTATGCATAGAATTTCCAAAGAATTCATTTTGAAAAATTAAAAATTGTCTTAAGATGCAAATGTCAGTTAGTTAAATCTCTGCCTCCTGTGTCATGTTCCCCATTATAAATTTGCTCCTCCATAGCACCATCACATGTATGTTCTGCAAGTTTTCATTTCTTGGTGTGAAGAAATGTGTTGTACAGGTCCCTCCAAGATGTAGAGTGTTTCTAAGCTGAATTAATTGCAGAATTAATATTGTGGGCATGTATACCTTTCCAAAAATCTATAGATTCAAATAATTTCATCACAAATATTAGTGACATTTTTCCTACTGTTTGAAAATGTAATGTAAACATTATATGGATTATTAGAGACCTCAATGGCCAAGGTAACTGACAGACAAGATCAATAGTATGTGAATGTCAAACCAAATTTCTTTCTTTTTTTTTTTTTAATTTTATTTTTCTTTTTAGTTACATTTTGTTAACTCTGTGTCCCAGCTGTATCCCACTCCCTCATTCCCTCCCCAACCCCACACGACCTCCTTGGTCTCCTCCCTGGCCCTTTACAAGTCCACTGATAGGGGAGGACCTCCTCCCCTTTCATTTGACCCTGTTTTATCAGGTATCTTCAGGGCTGGCTGCAAAGTCTTCCTCTGTGGCCTAACAGATTGCTCCTCCCCTGGGGGGGGGGGGTCAAACAGCCTGCCCTTGAAATCCTGTTAGAAATAGTCCGTGTTCCCCTTACTTTGGAAAACTACTTGGTTACTGAGCTACCACGGATCACATCTGAGCAGAAGTTCTAGGTTATATCCATAGATGGTCCTTGGTTGAGTGTCAGTCTCAGAAAAGACCCTGTGCCCGGATATATTTGGTCCTTGTAGAGCTCCTATCCTTTCGATATCATACTAACTTCCCTTCTTTCATATGATTCCCTGCACTCTGCCAAGGGTTTGGTTATAAGTCTTAGTGTCTGCTTTGAAACACTGATAGGTAGAGTCTTTCAGATGCCTTTTGTGGTAGACTCCTGTCATACGTTCAATGCACATCCCATTTGTCTTTCTAAATGAGGATTAATCACCTTCGCCTGTGTCCACTTTCTTGATTATCTTCTTTAGGTGTGTTGATTTCATTATGTTTATCATATCTTGTAGGTCTATATAAGCGAGTATATACCATGTTTGTCTTTCTCCTTCTGGGATACTTCACTCAGAATGATCTTTTCTAGATCCCACCATTTGCCTGCAAATTTCATGATTTCCTCCTTTTTGATTGCTGAGTAGTATTCCATTGTGTAAAAATACCACAATTTCTGTATCCATTCCTCCGTTGATGGACATCTGGGTTGTTTCCAAGTTCTGGCTATTACAAATAAAGCTGCTACGAACATGGTTGAACAAATGTCCTTGTTGTGTACTTGAGCAAATTTTGGGTATATACCTAGGAGTGGTATAGCTGGGTCTTGAGGTAGCACTACTCCTACAGCAAGCCTATAGCCAACATCAAACCAAATTTCAATTTAAATTATAGTCATAACAAAAAATATCCACAGAGGTTGGTCAGCAAATTAGTAAATGTCCATGGGTAGGGAGGGTTTTGAAGGAAGGAGATTGGAATGTAGTGGCATAACAACTTAATGTGGCATAATGGAACAGAAAAATTTAAATTTGGATGCATGATGTAAGAGAACTGTAGAATACAATATATGTTGAGGGGCAAATAGCATTAAAGACATTTCCAAAAATTCATGTGGAACCCTACACTGTGTAAGCTTCCATATGTGTTTATGTATATACACACATATATTAATAACCAAACAAAACAAGATAACAAAAAAAAAACCACTATGTTAAAAATACATGGCCTCTTGGAGTTAGTAACCAGTGAGGTCCCATAGATCCCAAACACAAAAGGCCCTTGGTTAGTCTCTAAAACTTGATAATAAAATCTGATTCCTGAGTATTCCTCACACTTGAGTCATGGAGCAAGGAGAGATCAAGCTACAAAATGGACATGGATGCTTCATCATTACTGCTGTGAATGGTGCAAGAAGGGAAAAGTACTCATCAGGCATACCCAGACATGAAGCCTGTGAGCTACAATAACTGTCTGCCTGGCAATCTATGCCCATTGGTGCAATAATAAAATGACTGTCATGGGATTAACTAACCACTTTCTAGTTGGGTTTAATGACAGAAACAAAGCTTGTAGTTATAATAGTTATCAAGACCCTAAACTTGTGGCTAGCCAGGTCATGTTCATAGGGAAGAACCTACTAGTATTTTTCTGAGAATGGAATATAACATTAAACCAATTCCCAGTGACTTATTGCTATATGCCCGGATTAGTGGATCTCTCAGCCCTCATTGGAGAAACTAATTTTGAGTACAACCTAGGGCAAACAAAACAAAGACTTATGGGTATGTCAGGTACCCATATGTATGGCAGGTACAGAAGTTAAGTGTCTTTGTGGTGTTCAACCTTAAATGAGGCATGTCATAGTCTCTTCTCCCAAGACTGAGAGATCATTATGGAAAGGGTGGGGAAGAGACTGTAAAAGTCAGGGGCTGTATATGGTTTCCAGAAATTGGTATTTTCCACTACATAATAGTACCATTACAGACATGATTATGGCAGGATGGAAAATACTAAGAAAAGGTCACGAAGACAAAATCAGTGCACAGAGAGGTAATGAGGGCATGTATCTAGAAGAGGAGCCATTTGCTAATTATAACTATCAGAGAGGAAGAATTGTTGTCAAGGGTTTGTCCCCTGGTAGGCATAGTTGCCCCAGTGGGTACCATACAATCGACTACATGTGCAACTCTAATGGAATTCTGGGTTTTCTTGTAGGATGGCACAAAGTCATCCCTGCACACCTTGTAGGCAAGGTAAAATTTGTATCAAAGTCTCTGTGACTACATTGGTGTCTCCTCCCTGCTGGAGAGGTAAAATTTGTATCAAAGTCTCTGTGACTACATTGGTGTCTCCTCCCTGCTGGAAGCCTTGCCTGGCTATAGGGGATATCCTCTTCACCCTAATCCTAATCCTCACTGCTTCGACCCTCATCCAGATTTACCCCCATATCCTCCAAGAAACCGAACCTGTCTTAGGTCTCCAGATTGTTCCAGAGAAGCTCCCCTATACATCCATTTCTTGCTAATCAATGGTGGCACAAGCCTTCAATTCCAAGACTTGGGAGGCACAGGCAAGTGGATTTCTATGGTCTTCAGAGCAAGTTCCAGAAAGTCAAGGCTACAGAGAGAAACACTTCTTGAAAAACAAAAAACCAAAACAAAACACAACAAAAACAAGCAAACAGCAGCAGCAAAAAACAAACAAACAAAATACCATATAGCAACAACAAAACAAATTAAACAAGCAGAAATCCTAAGTATCATGGTGACCTATATAGCTTTTTAAATTTCTTTTACTTTTACTTATTTTATCTCTTTATAACCTGAACACTGCCCTGTCCCTCTCTCTTTCCCTGCCCAATCCTCTTTCCTCCTTTCCCCATTCCTCCCTTTCCTTCTTCTCAGAAAAAGGAAGATCCCTAACGTGTATCAACCTACTCTGGAACCTAAAGTCACAGCATGAGTAAGTTCATTCTCTCCCACTGGGGCCAGAGAATGCAACTCAGCTGGAGGAAAGGGATCAAGGAAGGCAACAGAGTGGGAGAAGGTCCCTACTCCCTCTGTTAGGCAAACCACATGATGACCATGATGCACATCTGCTACATATGTGTAGGTGGTATAGGTCTAGCTCAAGGAAGAGCTTTGGTTGGTGCTTCAGTCTCTGTGGGCCCCCTTGTGCCCAAGATAGTTTACTCTGCAGGTCTTCTTTTAATGTCCTTGACCCCTCCAGCTCTCAATGCTTCCTCCCAATCTTCCAGAAAACTCCCCCAGGTCCTCCTTTTGAGTAAATGTGGGTTTCTGCCATGGTTTCCATCATCTGTTAGATGAAGCCTCTAGAATGTGCTCATACTTGGCATGATTCTCCAAACATAGCAGGGTATTATTAGCAGTGCCAGGGGTTGGCTCTCTCTCATGGAGTGGGTCTTAAGTTGGGCCAATCTTTGCTTTACCATTTCCTCCATCTCTGATCCATCTTTATCCCTACACTTCTTGTAGGAAAAAAAAAAAAGAGTGGGTAGAAAGGTTTATCCATGGTTTGCTATCATCCTCCCTCCTGTGGAAGTCCCAGGTGGCTACTGGAAGTGGCAACTTCAGGATCTATGTCCCCAACTGTTAGTGATCTCAGCTAAGGCCACCTCCATAGACTCCTAGGGGCTTCCCGTGTCTCTGAGATGCTCTGGTACCAATTTTGTTCTCTCCAGGTCCTACCCTTCCTACTATCCCAGCTCTTCCCACACCTGATCCCCATCCCAAATCATTCCCTAAACTCTCTTCTAGTCATCTCCCTCACTCTCCCTACTACTTCAGATGTCTAGTTTTATTTTTTTCTTCCACATGAGGTTCATGCATCTTCTCTTGGACGCTCCTTGGCTTATCCTGTGCATTGTGGGTAATGTCCAATTACAAGGAAATGCATACTGTGTGTGTTTTTCTCATCTAGGTTACCTCAATCAGGATGATTTTTTTCTAGTTCCATCCATTTTCCTATAAATTTTATGATGTCTTTGTTTTTAATAGTTGAGTAGTACTCCACTTTGTAAATATAGCACTGTTACTTTAACCAGGCTTTTTTTTTTTTTTGAGGGATTCCTGAGCTTTTTCCAGTTTCTGGGTTTTAAATAAAGCTGCTATAAATACAGTGTCTTTGGAGTATCATTTCTTTATAGGCAAAGGTGTAGCATACCTGGGTCTTCAGGTAGAATTACTCCATATTTTTTAAGAAAACTCCAGACTGATATCTGAAGTGGTTGTACAAGTTGGCAATCCCACCAGCAATGGAGGAATGTTCCCATTTCTCCACATCCTTATCAACATGTGTTGTCACTTGAGTTTTTGGTCTTAGCCATTCTGATTGTTGTAAAATGGAATCTCAGAGTTGTTCTGGCTTGCATTTCTCTAATCACTATGGACATTGACATTAGAGATTCTGTGATGAGAATTCTATGATTAGCTCTGTACCCCATTTTTAGATTGGTTATTTGGCTGTTGGTGTTGAATTTCTTATTCTTAATTTTATTTTAATTTATTTATTACAATTTATTCACTTTTTATCCCCTCTGCAACCCCTCCCTTGTCTCCTCAGATTCCCACCCATACTCCCTCTTCCCCCCGCCCATGCCCTTTCCCTAGTTCCCTGATAGAGGTGGACCTCCTTCCCTCGATCTGTCCCCAGCTTATTAGGTCTCATCATCCTCTGTGGCCTGGAAAAGCTTCACCCCACAGGGGGAGGTGATCAAAGAGCTGAAGTTGAATTCATGTTAGAGGCAGCTGCTGCACTCCTTATTAGGGAACCCACTTGGAATCTGAGCAACCTATGGGGTATCTTTAAACAGATGTTCTAGGTCTTCTCCATGCATGGTCCTTTGTTAGAGTATCTGCAGGCTCACTTGGGTCCAGGTATTTTGGCTCTGTTGTTTCCTTGTCATGTTCTTGCCCCCTCCATGTCTTTCTATCTCCCTCATCTTCCATAAGGAATCCAGCACTCTGCTCAAAACTTCCTTATGTATTTGGGATTTTAGCCCTCTCTTGGATGTAGAATTTGAAAGACCTTTTTTCATTCGTAAACCACGGTTTTGTTCTATTGACAGTATCCTTACAGTCTTACAAATCTCTTATAGAAGATTTTCAGTTTCATGAGGTCCCATTAATTAAATGTGATCTTAGTGCCTGAGCTGTTGGTGTTCTTTTCAGGAAGTTGTCTCCCCTGCCAATGAGTTCATGGCTTTTTGCCACTCTCTTGCCTAATACATTTGTTTTATCTCATTTTACGTTGAGGCTTTGATCCAAATAGTACAGGGTAAAAAACATATCTATTTGGATTCTTCTACATGCAGACAGTCGGTTAGACCAACACCATTTGATGAAGAGGCTTTCTTTTGTTTTCAGTCGGGGGGGAAGGCTCTCAATTTATTTCTTCCTTTTTTTGAGATTATGATAGAATTACATCATTTCCTTATCCCTTTTCACCTTTCATAATTTCCTACAAAAGCCCTCCTAAAGCTATTTGAAATGCATAGCTTCTATCTATTTATTAATTATTGTTCCATATATATATATATATATATATATATATATATATATATATATATATATGGATGGATGGATATCATACATATACCTAGGTAAAATTTATAACTTGATCAGTCTGCATGACATCACTTATATGTATGCTTCACTTGGCATTGTATAACCAATTCATGTGCAATTTATGAAAAAAAAAATATTTCTCCTCATTCAATATTCCTTAGTAGCTTATAAATCTTTGTGTAGGTTTGAGGAATCTTGGCTTTCCTTGCATCCACATAGTACAACTAACTTCATTAATCAATTTACATTTTAAAGGTAAAGGAAAAATTTTTCTTCCTCTAAACCTATTTTTCAAAATATAAAATATTTTAGTGCATATCTTAAAATATAGACACATGTCAAAACACACAATTTGTTCACCATATTTATTTCTTCAACTTTTTCTTTTTATTTATTTTTTTAAATTTATTACACTTTATTTACATTGTATCCCAGCTTTAGCCCTTTACATAAGCCGAGCCCAATCTCACCTTCCCTCTCTTTTCTCCCAATTCCCTTCCCCAATCCCCTGATAGGGAAGGTCCTCCTACCCTTCCATTTGACCCTAGCCTATCAGGTCTCATCAGGACTGGCTGCAATGTCTTCCTCTATGACCTGGTAAGGTTGACCCCACCCTGCTCAGAGAAAGGTGATCAAAGAGCCAGCCACTGAGTTCATGTCAGAGGCAGCCCCTGCACCCTTTACTAGGGAAGCTACTTGAATACTGAGATGTCATGAGCTACATCTGTGCAGGTGTTCTAGGTTAATCTCCATGAAGTGACCTTGGTTAGATCAGTCTCAGTAAATACCACTGGGCCCAGGTACTTTGGTTCTTTTGCTCTCCTTGTGCAGCTCCTGTCTTCTCCAGGTTTTCTATCTCCTCCCTCTTTCATAAGATGCTCTGCACTCTGTCAAAAGTTTGGATATGAGTCTCAGCATCTATTTCGATACCCTACTGTGTTGAGTTTTTACAGAGACCTCTGTGGTAGGTATCTGTCCCATTCCTGTTTCTCCTGTTTCCAATGACTATCTCATTTGCATTCCCGAATGAGGAATGAGCATCTTACCCAGGGTCCTCCTTCTTGCTTAACTTTTTTTATGTGTAAAGATTTTATTATGTTTATCCTACATTACATGTCTGATATCCACTTAAAAGTGAGTATACCATGTCTATCTTTCTGCTTCTGGGATACCTCACTCACGATGATCTTTTTTAGTTCACACCATTTGCCTGCAAATTTCATGATTTCCTTGTTTTTAATTGCTGTGTAGTATTCCATTCTCTAAATGGACCACAATTTCTGTATCCATTCCTCAACTGAGGGGCATCTGGGTTGTTTCTAGCTTCTGGTTATTATAAATAAAGCTGCTATAAACACAGATGAGCAAATGTCCTTGTTGTGTACTTGAGCATACTTTTTATATATGCTTAGGAGTGGTATAGCTTGATCTTGAGTTAGCACTTTCCTAATTTTCTGAGAAAGTGCCAGATTGATTTTCAAAGTGTACATCCTCAACTTTTTAAAATAATTAATTAATAATTAACATTTGATGATTCATAAGAAATAAGATAAGAAATATGATAAGATACACAATATATATCTTACAAACATGTTCCCAGTTGAGTTCCTATAATCACCAAAGGACTCATGAAAGAATTATTTGAGTGACTTCTGCAATCAGATCTCTGTGTGAATTATGTGGGGAAGGTTGAACAATTTGACTGACTGAAAAACTAGTTCTGCATTCTAAGACTAAGAACTACTTATTTCTGTCAATTTTACTTTGGCTAAGAAAATTTGAAAAGTTTCTATGAAAACAAAATACCTCCCAGAAGTATTCTGTTATTGGTTTGTTTTATCGACCACAATAGTTCTCAGAAGTTTAGTCCAGTACAAGAAGTATGTTTTTGTTTTCCGAGGTGGAAGACATGCCCTGATATCTGAAAAAACTATACAGAATCCATGTAAAAAGGTAGAATGAAGCTGCCTATAACTGTAATCCTGTTCTGGGAATCTGGAGACAGTGGGGTTCCTGGAGTTTCTACTTAACCCATCTAGCCAATCAGTGAGTACTATATACAGTGAGATAACCTATTATTAAAAAAAGGGTAGAGAGTGAATAAATGATAGGCCTACATATACATGTGTATATACATGTACAATTACACATCTTGACACACACCACACAGACAACATGCATGAACATGTATAGATACATATATATGCACACATAGACACACATACAAATATATAATCACAAATACACACATGCCCACACCTAAAAACACATATAAACACTGATGTTCCTGTCGTATTTCTGTGTTAAAATACTCTAACAAAAGCTGCTTAAGGGAGAAAGAGTTTTTTGAGTAAACTTCTTTTGTTAACTCTGTATCCCAGCTGTATCTGGCTCCCTCATTCCCTCCCCAATCCCACCCTCCCTCCCTCATCTCCTCCCTGGCCCTTTCCAAATCAAGTTCACTTCTATGTCAGCAATTCAGGATTAGGATTGGTGTATTTCTGAATGAATTGCAACTCCTGGCCTAGAAATATATTCTTCTTATTACCTGTTACCTGCAAACTTCTACTACTGCTTTGCTAATATTTTTTCTAAAGCACGAACACCTTGTGCACATACCTCAGAGTACTGTCTCTCTTCCAGTATTTGTTGTCTTATCCTTTCGTTTTCAAAGAAAAGTCTAAAATTCTTGAAGATGTGCCTTCAACTTCTTTCTTTGCTGATATGCACCCAACAACTGCAGAAGTGAGAAAGTGTAGAGATAACAAAATTGGCATTAGTACAGTGTTATTAGTAGTTTCCTGTGCTGACCTGTAAGTGTGATGATATGGAAGTTACTTGTGATTGTAAAGTTTTCTTTTTTTAATCTAGGCTTAGGGTAATTTTCTCTTTTCAATGTGAATATGGGCTTCACTTAGAGATAATGTATACTTTCTGTGCATATGTGTATATGTGTGTGATTTGTGTGTGCATGTATATATATACCTTGGGAGAGAGAGAGCATTCACAAGTGTTTGTGACAGTTACTTTGTAAAATTTCCAAACAAAAAATGAAAAAGAAAAACAATCTCCAAATCTATTGAAAAAAATAAGAATAAAAACACCCAAGAAGATTTTAGAAATAAAAACAGGTTAGAAGAGGATAAATCTTTTCTTTGAGCATTATAGTCAGGTCCCTATAATAAAAATGACATTCCTTTTGACTAGATTAAAAATCAAGTAGAATACACCTGTTTGAGCATGGCAAGAATAAGTGCCTTTACATATATCAGGCAGCTTTAGACCTCACCTCCTGCATTCTTCAAAAACACATTGACTTAGTGAGAAGAGTTGACAGCCTGGTTCCCAAAACTGTGAATTTAGAGGTTGTATATTATCTTCTCTCCAGTGATAATTCAGCATAAAATTGCACTTGCAGCAGAAGGAATTTCTGGGAATAAACTTACTGGAACTTGATTTAAATATTACTCAGAAAGTGTTAATGAAATTAAGAGAAGAAAGGAAAAAAAAATGAGAACAAGGCTCATGGGAGGTCAAATGTAGCAAGATCTGCACTGTGACCAATCTAGGATATCCAAGGAAATGCTGACTAGACAGAATTTGTGGGAGATATGAGCAGCAAAATGTCTGTAAACAGAATAAATGGGGTAAATGATGAGACACTGCTTCCCACTCAACTACCTACTGCAGGAAACACATGTCTTAGATGGAAAGCATATGTGGTAAAATCAGCAGGTTGACTAATAGTACATTAATGAATATATGTTATGAATGACATGAGGACATCTTAAAGGAAAAAACCATGCCAATTAGCTAGGATGACTAGGATTCCTGGGTATCAAAAATCACAGGGGCTAAAGGTAATAGTGGAAGAATGAGGAAATACATCAGGGAACATAAAACTTACTGTAAGGATAGGCAATTATGTCTGCTCCCCAAAGTACTCTGTATACATCTCCCTCACATAGATAGGGTGGAGGTGAAGTAGGAAAACAAGCTGCACAAAAGGTTTGAAATATGTTGTGTGAGGTTGTGAAAGTTATGTTGACTTGTGGCTGAGGAAAGGGGAGTGTGTGGGGAGGAGATTATTCAACCAAACTTGGGTACTTTCCTAAAATACTGCTGACAGATAAACAGCTTTAGGGGATTAAGACCAGGCAAGAAAGTGTGGATAAGTTGAACTAAACTTGAGGTGTATTAAGCTTGGCTGTTCTGAGTGTGACCTGTTCTTTCTTCACCCTTAGCCAGACGCCAACACTTCCTTGATCAAATGTCACAGTCCCAGGTGCAGCAACCTAAACAGATCATAGCGCTGTCATTAGGTCATAGGCTTAGAATAGAAGTGATGAAGCCATCCATGCTAACCCACACAACTGTGTGCTTTGGAAGGAAAAAAACAATATACATTTGGGGCTTGTCTATGATGTGCAATGCCAATGCTAAGGCATAATAAATATTCACTTATATACAGAACCAGACAGTGAATTTATGGTTTCCTGAAGCAGGTACTATTTGTCTACAGAAATGGTGAATCTCTATAAAACTTCCATTACATATAAACAACCTCTGTACACATTATTATTTGGTGAGACATCAGGAGGGATAAAAATGACGCTGTTAAATAATTTTCAAGAAAAAATATACATGAAGGTGAATGTACCTGTGAGAACCACGTTTTTATTCAATAAAATCCCAGATTTCAGACTGAGTTCATTTCATAAGACTGATTTGAAAAATGGGTTTCTGGGGCCACTTACAAAGAGCCAGCCACTGAGTTCATATCATGTCAGAGACAGTTCCTGTTCCCCTTACTATGGTACCCACTTGGATACTGAACTGCCATGAGCTACATCTGAGCAGAGGTTCTAGGTTATATCCATGAATGGTCCTTGGTTGGAGTATGAGTCTCAGAAAAAGATCTTTGTGCCCACGTTTTTTGGTTCTGTTGCTCTGCTAGTGTAGTTCCTGTCCTCTCCAGGTCCCACTATCTCCTCCATCTTTCATAAGATTCCATGAACTCTGCCGAAAGATTGGTTAAAAGTCTCAGCATCTGCTTTGATACACTGTTGAGTAGAGACTTTCAGTGGCTCTCTGTTTTAGGTTCCTTTCCTGTTTCCTGTTTTTCCCTTCTTTCAATGTCCATTCCATTTGTCATTCTGAGAGAGGACTGTTCATTCACACCATTCTTGCAGCTGTATCTTCTTTTCAATGAGCACCAGAACTAAATAGTTGACCTAAACGCTTTAGGCAGCATGTATTCTCTGGTAACAGCCTGAGGAAATTGCTTGGCTTTGAGGTGGAAAATTCCTCTGTGTTGAGTGGCTACCTAAATCTGTCAGCCACTAGAGAGTTGATTTTGGAGAACTGTCATCAGTGTTGCTATGACTAAAGTGCTGATTCTAGAAGTAAGAGTATAAAACTGTTTTCACTAGGTCAACAGAGGCACAATAGTTTTTAGTACAATGAATTTCTGATGTAATTAATACCGATTCCAATAAAAAAATCCATACTTGGTATTTTATGCCAATGCATATTCATTACCTGAGGGTCCATAGGCTATAGAGAGAATTTAGGGATTTTTGTTGTTGTAGTACATAATATGTCTGATGTCTTTTAAACTGACTTTAAAATATCTAAATTAAACATGTGGATTATTTTAACTCTCATCTTAGGTTTTAAAGAATCACTATTCACAGTATTTAGTGATTACTGGTAGAGATTCATAATAACACCATAGATAATTTATTAATGCTGTGTCCTTGTGTTCAAATATTCAATAAGGAATCCCTCTCTGTCCATAAACATTATGAAAGAGATGATAGAAAAATATTAGAATCCAAGGAAATAGAAGAAATTATGAACAACAGTTATTTCCTGATCATTTGTCATCAGGCTGCTAAGACGGTTTCAGAGATATCAAAACTGTCTTGGACAGGAATCATGACGCAGGAAGAAGCAAAAGGAAATCCTCCAGAAAGAGATAAGTATGTGATAATAAATCTGTTAACATTCCCTGGAGATATACAGACATGGTTCACGTATGAACATGACTTCTTGCTGTCGCACTGCTATGCATACCCTTGGGGCTTATCTGCTGGTATATATAGTAGGAGGAAACTAGCTGAATGCATGACTCCAGTGAAGCAGCTCACCAGAATCAGCACTCATCCTGCTTGGGAACTCCTCAGCGATGGAGCTGCCATTGAGTCAACTTCACTTCTGTAAGTGAATTTTCTTCTATGTCTCTCTATGAAAAAGAATCAATTAAATTGTTCGTTTATTTTGTTTTAATGAAGTTCTTAGGAATCTTTGATGTTCAGTCTGACATGAACAAGTACTTGTTCATAGTATTACAATAAAAAATACTCCAGCATAGATTTTCTTACATCCTTTAAAATTATTTTCTTGAAAGGTATTGTAGAAGTATACAAGATACTTTATGTTATTAGTGGCTATTGTGAAGGGTGTTGTTTCCCTAATTACTTTCTCAGCCCTTTTGTCTTTGGTATACAGGAGAGCTTCTGATTTTTTTGAGTTGATTTTGTATCCTGCCTCTTTGCTGAAGGTGTTTATCAGCTGAAGGAGTTCTCTGGTTGAATTTTTGGGGTCGCTCATATATACTATCATATCATCTGCGAAGAGTGACACTTTGACCTCTTCCTTTCCGATTTGTATCCCCTTGATCTCCTTTAGTTGTCTTATTGCTCTGGCTAGGACTTCAAGTACTATGTTGAAGAGGTAGGGAGAGAGTGGGCAGCTTTGTCTTGTCCCTGATTTCAGTGGGATTGATTTAAGTTTCTCGCCATTGAGTTTGATGTTGGCTATAGCCTTGCTGTATATTGCCTTTACTATGTTTAGATATGTGCCTTGTATCCCTGATCTCTCCAAGACCTTAGACATAAATGGGTGTTGGTCTTTGTCAAATGCTTTTTCAGCATCTAAGGTGATGATCATGTGGTTTTTCTCCTTCAGTTTGTTTATGTGGTGGATTACATTGATGGATTTCCGTATGTTGAACCACCCTTACATGCCTAGGATGAAGCCTACCTGGTCGTGGTGAATGATATCTTTGATGTGTTCTTGGATTCGATTTGCAAGTATTTTACTGAGTATTTTTGCGTCAATGTTCATAAGAGAGATAGGTCTGAAGTTCTCTTTTTTTGTTGGGTCTTTGCGTGGTTTAGGTATTAGGGTGACTGTTGCATCATAGAATGAGTTTGGTAATGTACCTTCTGTTTCTATTTTGTGGAATAGTTTGAGGAGAATTGGTGTGAGCACTTCTTTGAAGGTCTGGTAGAATTCCGCGCTGAAACCATCTGGCCCAGGGCTTTTTTTGGAGGGGAGACTGTGAATGACTGCTTCAATTTCCTTGGGGGATATAGGGCTGTTCAGTCTTTCTATCTGATCTTGACTTAATGTTGGAAGATGGAAACTATCAAGAAAATTGTCTATTTCATTTAGGTTTTCAAATTTTGTGGCATATAGGCTTTTGTAGTATGACCTAATGGTTGTTTGAATTTCCTCTGTGTCTGTAGTTATGTCACCCTTTTCCTCTCTGATTTTGTTGATTTGGATATATTCTCTCTGCTTTTTAGTTAGTTTGGCTAAGGGTTTGTCTATCTTGTTGATTTTCTCAAAGAACCAGCTTTTTGTTTCATTGATTCTTTGAATAGTTTTATTTGTTTCTAATTGATTGATTTCAGCCCTGAGTTTGATTATTTCCAGCCTTCTGCTCCTCTTGGGTGTATCTGCTTCTTTTTTTTCTAGGGTTTTCAGTTGGGCCATTAAGTTGTTTGTATGTGATGTTACAAATTTCTTCTTGCAGGCACTTAGTGCTATAAATTTTCCTCTGAGCACTGCTTTCAATGTGTCCCATAAATTTGGGTATGTTGTGCCTTCATTTTCATTGAATTCTACAAAGACAAAAGGGCCGAGAAAGAAATTAGGGAAACAACACCCTTCACAATAGCCACTAATAACATAAAGTACCTTGGGGTGACACTAACCAAGCAAGTGAAAGACCTGTTTGAGAAAAACTTCAAGTCTCTGAAGAAAGAAATTGAAGAAGATCTCAGAAGATGGAAAGATCTCCCATGCTCATGGATTGGTAGGATTAACATTGTGAAAATGGCCATCCTGCCAAAAGCAATCTACAGATTCAATGCAATTCCCATCAAAATACCAACTCAATTCTTTACAGACCTTGAAAAAAAAGATTCTCAGCTTCATATGGAGAAACAAAAAACCCAGAATCTCCAAAACAATCCTGTACAACAACAGATTATCTGGAGGTATCTCTATCCCCGATCTCCAGTTGTACTACAGAGCAATAGTAATAAAAACTGCAATAGTAACAAAAACATAAAGGAGGATCAATGGAACCGCATAGAAGACCCAGAAATAAACCCACACACCTATGAATTAAATACTCGATTTTTGACAAAGAAGTCAAAACCATTCAATGGAAAAAAGACAGCATCTTCAACAAATGGTGCTGGTCCAACTGGATGTCCACATGCAGAAAAATGAAAATAGATCTATATTTATCACCCTGCACAAAACTAAAGTCCAAGTTGATCAAAGACCTCAACATAAAACCAGATACTCTAAATCTGTTAGAAGAAAAAGTGGGGAATAGCCTAGAACTCATTGGCACAGGAGACAACTTCCTGAACAGAACACCAACAGCACAGGCTTTAAGAGCAACAATCAATAAATGGGACCTCATGAAACTGAAAAGCTTCTGTAAAGCAAAGGACACTGTCATCAAAACAAAACGCCTGCCTACAGATTGGGAAAGAATCTTCAACAACCCTTTATCTGACAGAGGACTAATATCGAGTATATACAAAGAACTAAAGAAGCTGAAAATCAGCAAACCAAGTAATCCAATTAAAAAATGGAAAACAGAGCTAAACAGAGAATTCTTGACAGAGGAATATCGAATGGCAGAGAAACACTTAAAGAAATGCTCATCCTCATTAGCCATCAGGGAAATGCAAATCAAAACAACCCTGAGGTTTGACCTTACACCCATCAGAATGGCCAAGATGAAAAACTCCAGTGACAACACATGCTGGAGAGGTTGTGGAGAAAGGGGAACCCTCCTCCACTGCTGGTGGGAATGTAAACTGGTACATTTACATTACATTACATCTGGAAATCTATCTGGCACTTTCTAAGACAATTAGGAATAGTCCTTCCTCAAGACCCAGCTATACCACTGCTAGGTATATACCCAAAGTTTGCTCAAGTACACAAAAGGGATATTTGCTCAACCATGTTTATAGCAGCATTATTTGTAATAGCCAGAACCTGGAAACAACCCAGATGTCCATCAACGGAGGAATGGGTACAGAAATTGTGGTATTTTTACACAATAGAATACTACTCAGCAATCAAAAAGGAGGAAATCATGAAATTTGCAGGCAAATGGTAGAATCTAGAAAAGATCATCTTGAGTGAAATATCCCAGAAGGAGAAAGACAAACACGGTACATACTCACTTATATAGACCTATAAGATATGATAAACATAATGAAATCTATACACCTAAAAAAGATAATCAAGAGAGCAGACATGGGGTAAGATTATCAATCCTCTTTAGAAAGACAGATGAGATGCACATTGAACATATGACTGAGAGCATTTGAAAGACTCTAACTAGCAGTGTTTTCAAAGCAAAGACTCATGATCAAACCTTCGGCAGAGTACAGGGAATCATAAGAAAGAAGGGGAGTTAGTCTGATGAGGAAAGGATAGGAGCTCCACAAGGATCAAATATATCTGGGCACAGGGTCGTTTCTGAGACTGACATGCAACCAAGGACCATGTATGAATGCAACCTAGAACCTCTGCTCAGATGTAGCCTGTGGTAGCTCAGTAACCAATTGGTTTCCCATAGTGAGGGGAACAAGGACTATTTCTAACAGGAATTCAATGACTGGCTCTTTGGCCTCCCCACCCCCCAAGGGAGGAGCAGTCCTGTTAGGCCACAGAGGAGAGCTTTGCAGCCAGTCCTGAAGATACCTGATAAAACAGGATCAGATGAATAGGGAGGAGGTCCCCCCTATCAGTGGACTTGGCAAGGGGCACGGTGGAGATGAGGGAGGGAGTGAGGGACTTGGAGGGAATGAGGGATTGGGACAAGGCTGGGATACAGAGTTAATAAAATGTAACTGATAAGAAGAAAATAAAATTAAAAAAAAAAGAAGTATACAAGAGTGCAGGGTAATCTTTGTTTTTAAACTACGTGGTGGATATCATCATTTTGGACACTGATGGAAAAAAGAAAGCACAGTTTATTTGTTTGCTTCCTCTACATATTAGCCAATAAAAAAAGACATGGTTACTAATACAAAAGATGAAGAGAATGCTGTCCTAAAATACAAAGTCAGTTTGGAATTGCTAAGTTATAAGGGGGTTGATCTGGAATCATATGAAAGAAGGGGGAGATAGAAAGACCTAGAGGGGACTGGGGCTTTACAAGGAGAGCAAAAAACTCAGATAATGTGGGCATAGTGGTCTTTTCTGAGACTCATACTCCACCAAGGACCATTAATGGATATAACCTAGAACCCTTTCTCATATGTAGCTCACAGCAGCTCAGTCTTCAAATGGGCACCTTTGGAAAGGGAACAGGGCCTGTCTCTGAATGAACTCAGTGGCTGGCTTTATGATCATTTCCCCTGGAAGGGGAAGCAGCCTAACCAGGCCACAGAGGAAGACAATACACCAAGTCCTGATGAAATCTGACAGGCTAGGGTCAGATGGAAAGGAAAGAGGACCTCCCCTATTTGTGGACAGGGGAAGGGTCATGGGATGAGGTGAAGGAGGAAAGGTGGGATTGGAAGGGGATGAGGTAGGGGACTACACCTGCAATACAAAGTAAATAAAGTACAATAAATAAAAAAATTAAAAATTAAAAAAGTAATCTTAAAGAGTTTGGTAAATGTAATTGCACTTAAACTCCAAGGTTACCACATCATCTTAATAAGGGCTTAAATATTCTACAGAATTAATTTCAGTTACAGACATTTGTAAAATTTAGAAGACCTCCTGAAACACAGGTAATGGGAAATTACTTGCTTCTCAAATTGTTATAGAGAAAAACACATTAACTTGACTAAATATTCTCAGTAATTATATCTATCATGCTAGATAGTCAATACCAAGTCATGTACTAAAGAAAACGGCAGACAGATAAAACTTTTCTGAATCAGGTGAACCCCGAAAACCTCAGATCAATACATTATTCCTAAGTGGCTCTTGTTTTTATGTAGGGACATTCCTGTTTTTGGTGATGTCAAACCTGCTGCTGTGGGAGAAAGCTGCAGCAATTCTTCCATGTCTTACTGAAGAGGGAGGCTGTACGGAGCCCCCTGTGGAAACCTTTAGAAATGCCCTCAACAGAGCTGAAACAATCCGTAGTCTTGCTGAGGAAATGAATGAAGAATTTGTAAGTACCTCCACCTTCATACTAATGTTTGAATTCTGCTGGAACCTGAGACAGTAAGCATCACAACTCAAATATCAGAAAATATAATGTCATTGGTAAAAGACATACCAAGTACTGATACATGGAAAGGGTCAACTGGATAGTTTCGTACAATGTCAATGAATCTAATGATTTTTCTACATTTTCTCTGGTTTTGTGGAAAAAAAAACCCTATAGTAGAGACCTTTACAAATATGACTAGGGAGTGAATTCTCATTTCCTATTGTTACATTCAAGGAAATGAATTTCAATTGGCCATATTCATTTAGGGCATTTAAGATATTCATTCTAATTGTGGACTGTGCAGTGAACTATATATTTGGAATACAGGTAAACTAAAGAATGTGAAGAGGCAAGAATAAAGATAGAGAGACAGAGAGAAAGAAAACAGAAAAAAAACGAAAGAAAGAATAAAAGAAAGAAAAAAAGAAAGAAAGAAAGAAAGAAAGAAAGAAAGGAAGGAAGGAAGGAAGGAAGGAAGGAAGGGAGAGAGAAAGGAAAGGAAAGAGAAAGAGCTATAAAAGAAAAAAGGAGTAAGAAAGGAAGGAAAGAAGGAAGGAAGGAAGGAAGGAAGGAAGGAAGGAAGGAAGGAAGGAAGGAAGGAAGGAAGGAAGGAATCTAGATTTCTAAGAAGCACATAAATACTAGTTATTGTGGTTTAAGAATTTATAGTGTTAGAATTTGTCCAATATCGGGGCAGAATTAGAGGTATATTTGTTCATTTCAGGCTGATTGATACACTTCATTTCTCAAAGTCAGAAAATCCAAAGAAAAAAATAGACAAACCTTCAATATGATGGACATCAAGAAAATGTGATTCTGTTTGATATAAACATGTTTTTATGTTGGTTTTTTTCTGACTAGATGTTATTTTTTTCCCCTTAACATGACTCAGTTCCTCGATGACCACACTTCCAAATATTTTAATGATTTTGTGAGTACCTAACTTCTTTCTAACTGCTACCCAAAGAATCCTCATGCCACTGATTGCAATTTAGATAAGAAAGCATTGCAGTGTATTATTTATTTCTTATTCTTAACTGACAGTTTTTCAACTTCTTAACCTTCACCGTAATTACTAACCATTCATGAGTTAGCTGTTATTAGAAATATATAAGATATCCTAAATTATATATTTAATACAATTTAATATTTCATTAATCATACAATCAAGAATAGACTAAATAAATTATTATTTTATTATTTTCTTCACTTAGAATTTATTTTAAATAGTCTATCTTTCATTAGTAATTTTGAAACAACAGAGACAGAATTTCATTTTAAAACTATTAAAGTCTTTGTATTACACAGCTATGTATTAAGTGTTCAATTAATAAATTTGTAATGCTGATGCCTGAGCAGGTCAATATCAGCATTTACAGAAAGATTAATAAACATGTGCTATGGCTTCCTGCTGAAATACTAGAGAAAGATGATAATTAAAACATTTAGTTCTTGATAAACTTACTTCTTTCAGTGTCTGCCTTCCAAATAGTAACTTTTAGAAAAAGTGGGAATACAGGAGAATAAGAAGACAGGATTCAAAGTTTGGTGAAGAGCGAAATTAAGATGCAGGTACATGAGTCTAAGAATTAGTTGATGGTCAGTTTCTTAATTCCTTAATATTAGTTTTATGATTAAAATTTAGATAACCAACAAATGCATTAATATTCTGTTAATGAAGTCATTTATATAAATTCTGTAATGCAACAGATTTTTGTTTCTTATTTGCAGCTTTCAAAAATGGTAAGGGAGGATTATACTGGTTACACTGCCAGAACTCACTGCCACTCCACTATCACGAACCCTCCAGCTTCAGGACCTGAACACACAAATATCGCAGTAAGGAAATATCCTTGTTTTATACTAGGTATATATACGTGATATAAAGCTAGGAGTACTATAGCTGGATCTTGAGATAGCACTATTCCTTATTGTCTGAGAAAGCACCAGATTAATTTTCAATGTGGTTGGACAAGTTTACATTCCCACCAGCAATGGAGGAGGGTTCCCCACAGCCTCTCCAGCATGTGTTGTCACTTGAGTTTTGATCTCAGCCATTCTGATGGGTGTACAGTGAAATCTCAGGATTGTTTTGATTTGTATTTCCCTGATGACTAAGGATGTTGAGCATTTCTTTTTTAATTTTTAATTATTTATTAATTACACTTTATTCACTTTGTATCCATCCTGTGGTTCCCTCCTTCCTCCTGTCCCTATCCCTTCCTTCTTCCACCCTCTGCATGTATGCCCTTCCCCAAGTCCACTGATAGGGGAGGTCTTCTTTTCCTTCTTTCTGATCCTAGTCAATTAGGTCTCATCAGGAGTGGCTGCAGTGTCTTCTTCTGTGGCCTGGTAATGCTGCTTCCCCCTCAGGGGAAGGTACTTAAAGAGCAGTCCAATCAGTTCATGTCAGAGACAGTCCCTGTTCCTATTACAATGGAACCCAAGTCATGGGCTACATCTGTGCAGGGGTCTTAGGTTACCTCCAGGCACAGTCCTTGGTTGGAGTAGCAGTCTGAGGAAAGACCCCTGTGCTCAGATTTTTTGGTTCTGTTGCTCTCCTTGTGGAGTTCCTGTCCTCTCCAGATCTTACTGTTTCCCACATTTTTCCTAGATTCCCTGTACTCTGCCTAAAGATTGCCCAAAATTCTCAGCATCTGCATTGATAGTCTGCAGGGCAGAGCCTTTCAGAGGTCCTCTGTGTCAGCCTCCTGACTTGTTCCCTCTTTTTCTCCTTCTTCTGATGTCCATCCTCTAGGCCTTTGTGGATAGAAAATGAGCATTTTAGCAAGAGTCCTCCCTCTTGATTAGTTTCTTTAGGTGTACAGATTTTAGTAGGTTTATCCTATATTATATGTCTATGAGTATATACCCTGTGTGTCTTTCTGCTTCTGGGTAGCTCACTCAGGATGATCTTTTCCAGATCACACCATTTACCTGCAAATTTCATGATTTCATTGTTTTTTATTGCTGAGTAATACTCCATTGTGTAGGTATACCACGATTTGTAAATCCATTCCTCCACCGAGGGGCATCTAGGCTGTTTCCAGCTTCTGGCTATTACAAATAAGGTTGCTACAAACATGGTTGAGAAAATGTCCTTATTGTGTACTTGAGACTCTTTTGGGTATATGCCTAGGAGAGTTATAGCTGGATCTTGTGGAAATGCTATTCCTAGTTGTCTGAGAAAGTGCCAGATTGCTTTCCAGAGTGGTTGTACAAGTTTACATTCCCACCAGCAGTAGAGGAGAGTTCCCTTTTCCCCACAACCTCTCCAGCATGTGATGTTTCTTGAGGTTTTGATCTTAGCCATTCTCATGGGTGTAATCTTAGGGTCTTTTTAATTTGCATTTCCCTGATGGCTAATGAGGTTGAGCATTTCTTTAAGTATTTCTCTGCCATTCAATATTCTTCTATTGAGAATTCTTTGTTTAGCTGTGTATTCCATTTTTTTAATTGGATTACTTGTTTTTTTGCTCTTTAACTTCTTGAGTTCTTTATAAATACTGGATATTAGTCCTCGGTCAGATATAGGGTTGGTGAAGATCCTTTCCCAATCTGTACGCTGTCGTTTTGTTCTGACAACAATGTCCTTTGCTTTACAGAAGCTCTTCAGTCTCATGAGGTCCCATTGATTGATTGTTGGTCTTAGAGACTGTGCTGTTGGTATTCTCTTCAGGAAGTTGTCTCCTGTGCCAATGAGTTCAAGGCTCTTCCCCACTTTTCTTCTAAGTGGTTTAGTGTGTCTGGTTTTATGTTGAGGTCTTTGATCCACTTGGACTTTAGTTTTGTGCAGAGTGATAATTATGGAACTATTTTCATTTTTCTGTATGTAGATATCTAGTTGGACCAGCAGCATTTGTTGAAGATGCTGTCTTTTTTCCATTGAATGGTTTTGGCATCTTTGTCAAAAATCAGGTGTCCATAAGTGTGTGGATTTATGTTAGGGTCTTCTAATCGATTCCATTGATCCACGAGTCTGTTTCTATGCCAGTACCATGCAGTTTTTAGTATTGTTGCTCTACAGTACAGCTTGAGATCAGGGATATAGATACCTCCTGAAGATCTTTTACTGTAGAGAATTGTTTTAGCAATTCTGGGTTTCTTGTTGTTTCATATGAAGTTGAGGATTTTTCTTTCCAGGTCTGTAAAGAATTGTGTTGGTAATTTAATGGGAATTGCATTGAATCTGTAGATTACTTTTGGTAAGATGGACATTTATACTATATTAATCCTGCCAAGCCATGAGCATGGGAGATCTTTCCATCTTCTCATATCTTCTTCTAATTCTTTCTTCAGAGACCGGAAATTTTTTTCATACAAGTCTTTGTCTTGTTTGGTTAGGTTCACACCAATGTACTTCATGTCTTTTTGGCTATTGTGAAGGATGTTTTTTCCCTAATTTCTTTCTCAGCCCTTTTGTCTTTTGTATACAGGAGGGCTACTGATTTTTTTGAGTTAATTTTGTATCCAGCCACTTTGCTGAAGGTGTTAATCAACTGTAGGACTTCCCTGCTAGAATTTTTGGGGTCAGTCATGTATACTACCATAACATCTGCAAATAGTGATACTTTGATCTCCTTCAATTGTCTTATTGCTCTAGCAAGGACTTCCAGAACAATGTTGAAGCTATATGGAGAGAGTGGGCAGCCTTGCCTTGTTCCTGATTTCAGCTGGAATGATTTAAGTTTCTCTTCCTGAGTTTTATATTGGCTATAGACTTGATGTATATTGCCTTTACTATGTTCAGGTATGTGCCATGTATCCCTGATCTCACCAATATTTTAAACATGAATGGATGTTGCCTTATTAGCATCTAAGGAGATGATCTTGTGGATTTTCTCCTTCAGTTTGTTTATGTGGTGGATCACATTGATGGATTTCCATATATTGAACCACCCCTGCATGCCTGGGATGAAGCCTACTGGGTCGTAGTGGATTTTATCTTTGATGTGTTCTTGGATTCGGTTTGCAAGTATGTTGTTGAGTATTTTTGCTTTGATGTTCATGAGGGAGATTGGCCTGAAATTCTCTTTCTTTGTTGGGTCTTTGTGAGGTTTAGGTTCCAAGGTGACTGTGGCTTCATAGAATGAGTTTGGCAGTGTTCCTTCAGTTTCTATTTTGTGGAATAGTTTGAAGAGTATTGATGTTAGCTCTCCTTGAATGTCTGGTAGAATTCTGCACTGAAACCATCTGGCTCTGGTCTTTTTTTTTCATGGTAGACTTTTGATGACAGCTTCTATTTCCTTAGGGGATAAAGGACTATTTAATTGGTTTACCTGGTCTTGATTCAGCTTTGGCATCAGTCAGGAAAATTGTCCATTCCACTTAGATTTTCAAATTTTGTGGCAAAATTTTGTGACTTTGGAAGTAAGACTTAATTATTGTTTGGATTTCTTCAGTGTCTGTGGTTATGTCTTTTTTTTCTTTTCTGATTTTGTTGTTTTGGATAGTTTCTCTCTGCCTTTTAGTATTTTGGCTAAGGGTTTGTCTCTCTTGTTGATTTTCTCAAAGAAACAGCCCTTGGTTTCATTGATTCTTTGAATTGTTTTATTTGTTTCTAATTTATTGATTTCAGCCCTGAGTTTGATTATTTCCAGCTGTCTACTCCTCTTTGGTGTGTCCGCTTCTTTTTTTCTAAGGCTTTTTTTTTTTTTTTTTTTTGCTGTAAAACTTGATAAAAATTTTATTAAAAGCATGGCCAAGATTATATGATTATATATACTTATTTAAACTAATTGCATGTTCTTTTTTTTTTCGCTGTTTTGTCTGTATCATTTTTTTATACTTTTTTTTATTAATTACACATTATTCATTTTGTATCCCCCCATAAGCCCCTCCCTCCTCCCCTGCCGATCCCACCCTCCCTCCCCTTTCTAAGGCTTTTAAGTAAGCCATTAAGTTGCTTGCATGAGATGTTTTGAATTTCTTCTTGAAGGTACTTAGTGCTATGAACTTTCCTCTTAGCACTGCTTTCGTTGTGTCCCATAAGTTTGGGTATGTTGTGCCTTGATTTTCGTTGAATTCCAAGAAGCCTTTAATTTCTTTCTTTATTTCTTCTCTGACCCAGCTGTCATTTAGTAGCAAGTTGTTCAGTTTCCATGTCTGTGTAGGCCTTTTGGTATATTTGTCATTGAGGTCCAGCTTTAGTCCATTGTGATCAGATAGGATACAAGGGATTATTTCAATCTTCTTTTATCTGTTGAGGCTTGCTTTGTGACCAACTATATGGTCTATTTTGGAGAAGGTTCCATGAGGTGCTGAGAAGAAGGTAAATTCTTTTGTGTTTGGGTGAAAGTTTATGTAGATGTCTGTGAGGTGCATTTGATTCATGACCTCTATCAGAGTTATTGTTTCTTTGTTTAATTTCTGTTTTGTTGACCACTCCATTGTTGAGAGTGGGGTGTTGAAGTCTCTCACTATTAATGTGTGGGGTCTATGTGTGGTTTGAGTTTTATTAAAGTTTCTTTTACAAATGTATGTGCCCTTGCATTTGGGGCATAGATGGTCAGGATTGTGATATCTTCCTGGATGATTTCTCCCTTGATGAGTATGAAGTTTCCTTCTATATCTCTTTTCATTAATTTTCATTGAAAATCTATTTTATTAGATATTAGGATGGCTACTCCTGTTTGCTTGTTGGGTCCATTGCTTGGAAAACTGTCTTCCAGCCCTTTACTCTCAGGTAATGTCTATCTTTGTGATTTAGGTGTGTTTGTTATATGCAACAGATTGTTGGGTCTTGTTTATGCATCCATTCTGTTAGTCTCTGTCTTTTTATTGGAGAATTGAGTTCATTGATGTTGAGGGAGATTAAAGACCAGTGGCTGTTAGATCCTTTGATATTGATGTTGTCTATGGTAGTGTGTTTGTGTGTTTGGCTACTTTTGGTTTTGCTGTAGTGAGGTTATTTATTTCCTGGGTTTTCTTGAAAGTAGTTAGTTTTCTTGGGTTATATTTTTCCTTCTAGTATCTTCTGAAATACTGGATTTGTGTGTAGGTACTGTTGAAATTTGTTTTTGTCATTGAATATCTTGTTTTCTCCGTTTATGAAGACTGAGAGTTTTTCTGGGTACAGTAGCCTTAGGCTGACATCTGTGTTCTCTTAGGATCTGCATGATATTCATCCAGGCTCTTCTGACTTTCATAGATTCTGTTGAGAAGTCAGGTGTGATTCTGATGGGTTTACCATTATATGTTTTTTGGCCTTTTTCCCTTGAAGCTTTTAGTATTTTTTTCTTTGTTCTGTATACTTACTGTTTTGATTATTATGTAACAAGAAGGTTTTCTTTTCTGATCTAATTAATTAGGAGTTCTTTAGGCCTTTTGTATTCTTACAAGCCTCCCCTTTTAAGTTGGGGAAATTTTCTTTAATGATTTTGTTGAAAATATTTTCTGGGCCTTGGAGAAGGGAGTCTTCTTTTTCTTCTATTCCTATTATTCTTAGAATTTGTCTTTTTATGTTGTCTTGGATTTCTTGGATGGTTTGTGTCAGATAATTTTTAGATTTATTATTTTCTTTGACAGATACATCGATTTCTTCCATTGTATCTTCCACACCTTAGATTCTTTCTTTCATATCTTGTAATCTGTTGGTTATGTTTACCTCTGTAGTTCCTATTTTCTTTCCTAGGTTCTCCCTCTCCATCATTTCCTCCATTTGTGTTTCCTTTCATTCTTCCTATTCTATCTTCTGATCTTGAACCGTTTTGTTGATTTCCTTCACCTATTTGACTGTATTTTCCTATTTTTCCTTCAATCCCTTCAGCTGTTTCTTTGAATATTCCTCTGTTTCTTTTATTTCTTTCAGTGATTTAATCATTTCCTCTCTGAACGCCACAAGCTGTTTGGCTGCATCTTCCTGTATTTCTTTACGGATGACCATAATCTGTTTTATTATATCTTCCCCTAAACCTTTACTCATTTTATTTGCTTCTTCCAATGACCTCTTCATAAGCATACATATAAGGTCATCTTCTTGAATTTCACTTATGTTAAGGTGTGCAGGGCTACTTGACCCTGGATAACTGGGTTCTGGTGATACCATATTGCTTTGCCTTTTGTTGGTTGTGATTTTTTGCTGGCCTCTACCCATCTCTCTGTCTCAGGTGTTGTCTGTTAATTTCTGGTGCCTGCTGCGTCCTGGGGTGGGGAGAATCCACTTGGCGGGGTTCTGAAGTTCTCTGCTTTTTGTGTATGGTCAACTGAATGGTGGTGCTTCTCAGAAATTGTCACAGTTCACTTCAGGTGTATGGAACTGTGTGGTAACTGTGGTGTTCAGGAAGGCTTTCCTCTCCTCAGGAGAGGTCCTGTTGCTGGCTGCCCTGCTGCTGGGTTTCTTGCTCTGAATTGAGTGAGCAGCAGCTGTTGCTCTTAAGGTGTAATTGTTGGGTGCAGCCCTCTTGAAGAACCAGGGAGTCCCACAGTTTTGTCAGTTTAGCTAGGGATAACTGGTTGATCCTAGGAACAGTATCTGAGGGCTGCTGTAATGACTCTCTAGCTTTTGTAGGTCTGAGGATGCAACTGTGTGCCTCAGTGCCCTAGATAGACTCAATAATGGTGGGTGAGCACAGTGGTCATGCCAGCAGTAGAATGCTAGAGCCTAGAGTCTACGTGAATCCAGAATGTATTTTGGAGCGGGGTGTCCTGAGCATTGGACTTGATGATCCCCCCACCCCCGCTGTGGTGTTTCCTCCTGACAGGAACACCCAGTCTTTGCTTTGGGAACAGCTGTTCTATCTGTGATGGCGAGTAGAACCCCCAAGCACAGACTTACAAGGCTCTGCCTTTCTGCCTTTCTGGGGATTGGATGCCTGGGTTTCTGCCGAAACTGGATAATTTTTCCCAAAAACTTTTCACCATTTCAGATGGTATTGGCTGAGTGTTCTGATCTCAGGCCAGCCATTCTGCTCCCTGTGGGTTTGAACCCAACAGAGAAACTCACTCTCTGGTGCCCTGGGGCCCACAGTTCTATCTGGGGCAGTGATTCAGGCACACCGGCAGGACTCTGTGCAGGCACCTGGGTCCCAGGCTCTGGCTCTGGGCTGGCTCCTGGGCACCCGCAGAACCCTGAGTCTTTTCCAGGGGATGTCTGGGTGACCGAAGGTGGGTCCCAATCGTTTCATGCACCGTGGGGTTATCTCTTGACTGGAAATCCCAATCTCTGGTGTTGTGGTACCCACAGTTTAGTCTGGGACAGTGATCAGAGAACGCTGGCATATGGGGGCTCTGGGCTGGCAACCAAGCGAATGGTGGAAACAGGATCTCTTCCACGATTTAGCTGGGTGAGTTAAAGCTGATTGAATCCCCCACTGTGCAGTATCCTCTCACCTGGGAAACACAATCACTTGTGTTTTAAGGCCATGAGTTCTGACTGCTAGTCACTGTGTAGATCCTGCTGTGCTGCTGGTCAGAACGAGAGTCATCACAGTGCCGCCATCTTGTGCTCCTCCCTATCAAGCATTTCTTTAAGTGTTTCTTTGGCATTCTATGTTCCTCTATTGAGAATTCTCTATTTAGTTCTGCACTCCATTTTTCAATTGGACTACTTGGTTTGTTGCTCAACCATTTTCATAGCAGCTTTATTCATAGTAGCCAGAACCTGGAACCAACCCAGATGTCCCTCAGCTGAGGAATGGATATAGAAATTGTGGTACATTTAGAGAATGGAATACGACTCAGCAATTAAAAACAAGGAAATAATGAAATTTTCAGGCAAATGGTGAGAACTAGAAAAGATCATCTTGAGTGTGGTATCCTAGAAGTAGAAAGACACACATGGAATACTCACTCATAAGTGGATATCAGACATATAATATAGAATAAACATACTAAAATCTTTACACATAAAAAAGTTAAGCAAGTAGAGGACAATGCAGCCACTTTTGATGTGAACTGATAGACTAAGATCAGAAAGGAGAGGAGAAACTCCCCTATCAGTGGACTTGGGGAGTGGCATGCATGCAGAAAGGGGAGGGAGGATGGGAATGGGAGGGGAGGAGGGAGGGGCTTATGGGGGATACAAAATGAATAAAGTGTAATTAATAAAATTAAAAAAAAAGTTAAGCAAGAAAGAGGACCCTGGATAAGATTCCTAGTCTCTATTCAGAAAGGCAAATGAGGTAGACATTGGAAGAGTGAGAAAACAGTGAGCAGGACAGATGCCTGCCACAGAGGATCTCTGAAAAAACTCGACCTTGTTAGGTATTAAAACAGATGCTGAGAGTCATAGCTAAACATTGGAAAGAGTGCAGAGAATCTTCTGAGAGTAGGTGGAGATAGAATAACCTGGAAAAGACAGGAGCTCCACAAGAAGAGCAACAGAACCAAAAATTGGGGCCCAGAAGTATTTGCTGAGACTGATACTCCAGCCCAGGACCATTCATGGAGATTAACCCAGAACACTTGCACAGCTGTAGCCTGTGGCATTTCAATATGCAAGTAGCTTCCCTAGTAAGGGAAACAGGGGCTGTCTATGACATGAACTCAGTGGCTGGCTCTTTGATCACCTCTCCCTGATGGGGGAAGCAACTTTACCAGGCCAAAGATGAAGACAGTGCAGCTAGTCTTGATGAGACCTGATAGGCTAGGTCAGATGGAAGGGGAGGAGGACTTCCCCTTTCAGTGGACTGGGAAAGGCCATTGGAGGAGAAGAAGAAGGGAAGGCAGGATTGTTAGGGCAGGACTGAGAACAAATGAGGGAAGGAATGAGAGAGGTGGCTACAGCTGGGATACAAATAAATAAATTGTAATAAATTTATAAAAGAAATTTAAAAAGAAAAAATGTCAAGGTGTGTTTCCTTAATGCACTGTATTTATGGCTGTGTTGGTTTTTCAGGAATTATGATAGATGCAGTAAAATGTATACAGAAAAAATAGACGTAAAGTATGAAAAATTACGTTATATTCTTGATAAATTATAAATAAAATCAATTAACCAATAATAATGTAGTTTCTTAAATAGTCCATTTAAAAGTAGGTATTTTAGGAATGATTTACAGTGAAATTTTCTTAGTATCTTTTAGGGTTCTTTTAGCTAAATTGGCTGTTTATGATTATATACTCACTCCTATGTAATTGATGAAAATGTAGCTGTATTCATTACCTGTTGTTAATTGGTTCCCTATGGTGGCATTCTAAATTACTGAACACTATCACTTCTATTCTTGATTTTTAAATCTGTCCTGGTTCTATATTTATTTTATATGTCTCTTTGTCTTCTCATTTTTCTCTATACCTTAACCAAAATCCAGATGAGCAGAATAGTCCTGTGAATTCCTACTATTATGTTCCTAAGTGTGCAACAATGCACTAATTCGTAGTCATAAGGTCTATATATCATAGCAGTTCTATTTTTGTGATTGCAATCATCCCCTTGTTATGAGTCCAATTAATTACATAACAGAATTTTATTTAAATTGAATATTATATGACAACTATAAGGGAAAATGAGGTCAAAGATATCAAGAAAATAAATGTTTCTTCAGAGATAGAATTTTGAGAGAATGTCAAAAAGCAATCTCTTAGCATTGCTATATTTGAACTTCACAAATAGTTTAAAGGGAACAGGTGTTATTTCAGTAAATAATAAAAAGAAGTGGCAGTTTTGAAAAGTTTTACAGGACATTTACACTTGAATGGAATGTAAGGTCACAAATGGGCACATCAACCAGTTGCAGAACTCAGCCTGAATCACATGAGAGCATGCTCCCATCTATTGCCATCACCATTTGCCTGCTCCTTTCCTTTATGCCACTTACATCTTCCTATTCTTATTTCCATGACCACTGGGGAAACTAACAGACATCAATAAAGTGAATGGTTAAATCAGATATGAGCATCAAATCCTGAAGAGGAAATATGCTGTTTGATTTCCATTGATTCCATTATTAAATCCAGTACTGTGTCATGGTTCTTAACCTATACATGGCAATAAAATTCCTAGTCTGTCAGAAGCAACAGGAAAGCCCATTCATGAGTACCATGCTCTCTTCATTGTATCTTTGTTCTAATTTCTTGAATTTATATAGATATCACAAATGTGTACATTAATGAATGTCATATTATATTGGGTGTGTATGAATCCCTGAGTGAAAATCATTTGAGCCTCTTGTCCCTGCCTGGTGATATCTCAGTTTCCTTAGTCAAATCTTATGGGCACCTATTGAGTCCAAGAAAGACCTGCTTTATCAATTGATAGACAAATAACCAAATAATAAATATCTCATTAGAGCTGAGGATGTTAGAATTTCATAGGGAGAACAAAAGATGATGACATAATCTCAGAAAAAATACTAATTTTTTTTCGTAGATAATAGATGGATTGTTTAAATTTTACATTTCCACACCATGCACTATCTTTACAACATGGGTCATGTAGCATTACATGAAAAAAAAAACTTCTTCACTGAAATTATTTTAATGCAATAAGATAATGTTTCTATTGTGTTTCCTCAGGCCGAAAAATATTTAAAAATGCTGATCAATTTTGTGGGTGCCTGGAATGTCCCTCTGTACCATCTTGTGGTTGAACTGAGTGCCATGGATGATCTTCCTAAAACTATCCTTGCAAATGCCAAAAAGATTGAAGAGAACAACAAAGAACTCCTGGAAGACCTTAGATGGATACTCACCAAGGTGAGAAAATTTCCATTACTTATTCTCATTCATAAAAGAGGTGGGTTGTCTAAATTAAAAAAAAAAAAAAGACGGAAATACCTCAGATTTCCAGAGTAAAATGCAAATATCTGACCTTGTGGATAATGTTCTCCTAAGACAGTGGCTCTCAACATGTGGGTCATGACACCTCTGGGGATTTAAGGACCCTTTCATGGCAGTTGCCTATCAGATATCTTGTATATGATGTATTTACATTATGACTATTTCCAAAAATCACAATTATGTAGTAGCAACAAAAATTATTTTACGGATGGTGTTCACTAGAGCTTGGGAAAGTTGAGAACCACTGAACTGTGAGATTGCTGGCAGCTCCAACCTTCTCAGAGTTGCTTCTCATCACTACCACTCTGGGGATCATAATTAAACACAACTGTTACTATTAAGCCCTTAGAGGACTCCTGTCCAGGATAGACTGAAAGAGCTCAGCTCCTTCTAATATAGTCATCCCTAGGCTTCATATATTAAATCACCATCTGATACGCATTACATGTCAGATTTTCTTTTATAAATTTCATGGAAATGGATTTAATGAAATATATAAACAAATGGTGGTGCATATCAGCTTCTGTGATAGACAAATGATATGGAAGAGTGTCCTAAGTGAGAAACTGACACTAGCTCTTCCAATGTCACAGAGTCAAAGTGAAACTTTCTACTTTCCCTCTGTTTCTAAAAAGAAGTCCTTACTTGTCTGTGATACATTGTTTATTAGAACACATACATATGAGTCTTGATAATACTTCCTAAAAGATGAACTGCTTGACAGTCTCCTGGCCTACATAAATGAAAACCTATACCTTTGATGGAAGCAGTACATTTTTAATGTATTTTTCTATTTGCACATATAAGAATCAAGGAACACTAACAATATACTCAACAAGTAACTGTTATTTTGATTTTTAGGCCTATCCTACAGAAAAGAAAGAGGAAAATTTCCCACGTTGGCAACATCTTCTAGCCTTAAAATCAAGGCTCAGAAATGATCAGTTTTGGGCAATATTTAACCTTTCCAACTGCCTACGCTCAGATATATACTTCACTCTATTTCATCTCAAAACACTGAAGTGTCAAATGACCAACAACTGTTTTGATACCTAACCTGTGTTGAGTCTCAACCCTGTCTGCTTTGGAGGTGGTCCATGACAGTCCATCGCTGAGAAGTTTCTTCTAATTTTATACCTTTTAAATGTATCTGTGGGTATAATCTGTCTCTTTTTACATAATTAAAAGCATTTTCTTTAGAAATATCCAATAGCCTATTTCTTTTTGTTCAGTGAATAAAATGCTTATCAATAAAGTTAGGTTAGCCTAAACAAATTTATCAGAAACAATAGATGTTAACCTTAAAAATGAATGTATGGTTTACTTCAATAAACTCACAGAAAAGTAGGAGGTTATTATCAAAGTGTAAAACTCTAATAAACAAAGTGTAAAACTCTAATCCATGTATACTAACAAGGAATATAAGCCATAATGCTTCATGACATCCAGACTGTCTTGAAAAACTCGGTTCACAGTGAAAACACAGCCAGTCCAATCCAATTCCTGTTTCACTCTACAACCTCAAGAAGACTTGGAGGGAAGGAGACATGAAGTGAATATGATAAAGACAAACTCAATGTATGCATAGAATTTCCAAAGAATTAATTTTGAAAAATTAAAAATTGTTTTAAGATGCAAATGTCAGTTAGTTAAATCTCTGCCTCCTGTGTCATGTTCCCCACTATAAATTTGCTCCTCCATAGCACCATCACACGTATGTTCTGCAAGTTTTCATTTCTCGGTGTCAAGCATGATTTTCTTTGCTCCATAGTCATTTTAACTAGATGCACTCTGTATATGGTGTATACATTATATCCATAGGAAATGTAAGATGGAGACTCACTTTGGCTGTCTGCCATGAAACTGGGATATAGCAATCAGTTGTCTTTCATTCTGGTAAGAAGGAAAGAAAAGCCTTCTCATACTCTAATATCATTATTAATGGAACTTAATAATGAATAGCATTCTGTTATCATTATTAATATCTAATATCTATTATTGTTTATAATAGTAAACATTAAAAGCAGCTATTACTCTACTTCAGTTATATCCCAAATGTTATGATAAGCATTGCTTTTTTTCCCCCCTCTAGAATCTTTTTAAACATCCTCTGTTTTTATTTTTATTTTTTTCATTGACCTTCTGGATCATTCACTCTCCATGTATTTGTGTAGATTGCGCCATTTTCTTGATATCAACTTTCTGTTTTATTGTGCTATGGTCTGATAAGGTATTGAATTACCATTACAGAAAATTACAAACAATCAAAACTCAAACTTGAGATCCCAGTGACACATAATACATCTACAATACAACCTTGGCACTGAGGATTGAGGAAACATGGTGGAAAAGGTGGTGAAAATGTTGTAAGAGCCAGCAGATGAAGTAGTTTGCTTTAGATTGCACTCCTGGGTATATTACAAGTTAACACACATACAGTCCCACCAGCATGACAGTCCAAACATGAGCCAAATGAAGGCAACAACGATAGATGTGCTGAAGCCCAGAGGCCTTAACTCCACACACAAAAACTGCAGGTAGCTAGGGAACACTCATGTGTAAAGAAAATATTAGATGTATCCAAAGCTTCATGCAGAAACCATAGCTTGTTTTTAACTAGAGAAAACGGTTGAAAATTAAGCCTGCACTAAAGAGTAGGATGCATCTCAATCTGAATGGTTTTTGTATAGGTCCACAGAAAAGCAGTACATTTTAGTGCATGAAAGCAATGTGGCTAAAATGTAAAATAAATTTGGCTTTAGAGGATGTGCCAGTAAAAAAAAAATGCTTCAAAAAGAAAAGGAGGAGAAACAATTTCAAATACTTTCACAGCGTTTCCCAATAAACATCAGAAGAGTGTTCTGTAATGCAGTAAAAAGGATGTGAGATATCTGAGGACATGAACATGCCATGACTCTACACAGGAGAGGAGTGGATAAAAGCACAAAGCAGACCCGAGAATTAAGACTAGACACATCAATGGATGAATAATGAGTGAGTAAGTGGATGGATATGTGTATGTAGGGGAAATAACGTAAGAGAAGATGAGGCATATTGCAATTTCATAGAAACTGAAGTACAGCCAAATAAATATTGTTGAAAGCAACAGTAATAATAGAAGCCTCCTTACAATGAAGAGACAGGCACACTGCTGAATTGTGTCAGACCTAAAAAGAAAAAAAAAGGGTCTCAGTAATGGTCTTCAAACTATTCAAACATACCATGGAAGGGTAAAACTACCAAACACATTTTATAGAGCCAATATGACCAGGAAACCAAAAAAGAGAGGCCATGAACTTTAGAAAGAAAGATACAATATGAGACGCAAGAACTATGAAAGATACAACTGAAGAGCTGTAGAGAGGAAGGAAGATGGAGAAATCATGTAATCATATCATAATCTCAAAACATTATAATAAAATTACAAACTATTTTTCCTGATGAAGACAAAAGCACATTTTGACTTAATACATGTAAGCATAATTTATTATATGCTAAGATGATTGTTGACTACAGTTAAGAGATATAAAGAATACTCATAAAACCATAAAACCTAAGTCAATAAGGTATGATAACAGGTAGAAACCAAAGGAAATAAATAATATTATTATCTCAATGTAGGTGCAGATGACTTTTTACATATATCACCATCTTTTCATGATAAACACCCTTATAAACTAGGAAAATATGAACAGATAAAAATAAAATTAAAACCAACTATGGTACATTTAAAGCTACCTAACACTAGATGGTAAAATAATATTGTTTTAAATTCCAAAGGCATCTATTGTTCTGTTTATACTCTTACTCACTATTTTGCCAAAAGTATAAAACAAGAGATTGTAATAACAGGGCTGTAATAACAGAAGTATTCTAATTATCCCTATTGCAGATTACATGATTCTACGATTTAAGAACCCCAAAGAACAACATTTCTTCTGACAACAGTCTCAGAAAGTAGAAAGACTGAAGGGGAGGAAAAACTCAGTAGGTTTTCTACATACCAAAATGACTTTCATCAGAACATGTGAGAAAATATGCAACTCAGACTACCTTCCAAAAATGAAATAACATATTTAATAATAAATTTAAGAAGTCAAATACTACTACCTTGAAAGCTATATAACAATGAAGAAATATGTTGTATAAGTCCCTCCAAGATGTAGAGGGTTTCTAAGCTGGATAAATTGCAGAATTAATATTGTGAACATGTATACATTTCCAAAAATCTATAGATTCAAATAATTTCATCCCAAATACTAGTGACATTTTTCCTATTGTTAGAAAATGTAATCTTAACATTTATATGGACTTATTAGAGACCTTAATGGCCAAGGTAACTGACAGACAAGATCAATAGTATGTGAATGTCAAACCAAATTTCAATTTAAATTATAGTCGTAACAAAAAATATCCACAGAGGTTGGTCAGCAAATTAGTAAAGGTTCATGGGTAGGGAGGGTTTTGAAGGAAGGAGAATGGAATGTAGTGGCATAACAACTTAATGTGGAATAATGGAACAGAAAAATTTAAATTTGGATGCATGATGTAAGAGAACTGTAGAATACAGTATATGCTGAGGGGCAAATAGCATTAAAGACATTTCCAGAAACTCATGTGGAACCCTACACTGTGTAAGCTTCCATGTGTTTATATATATACACACATATATTAATAACCAAACAAAACAAGATAACAAAAAAAAAACCACTATGTTAAAAATACATGGCCTCTTGGAGTTAGTAACCAGTGAGGTCCCATAGATCCCAAACACAAAAGGCCTTTGGTTAGTCTCTAAAACTTGATAATAAAATCTGATTCCTGAGTAATCTACACACTTGAGTCATGGAGCAAGGAGAGATCAAGCTACAAAATGGACATGGATGCTTCATCATTACTGCTGTGAATGGTGCAAGAAGGGAAAAGTACTCATCAGGCATACCCAGACATGAAGCCTGTGAGCTACAATAACTGTCTGCCTGGCAATCTATGCCCACTGGTGCAATAATAAAATGACTGTCATGGGATTAACTAACCACTTTCTAGTTGGGTTTAAAGACAGAAACAAAGCTGGTAGTTATAATAGTTATCAAGACCCTAAACTTGTGGCTATTCAGGTCATGTTCATAGGGAAGAACCTACTAATATTTTTATGAGAACAGAATATAACATTAAACGGATTCCCAGGGACATATTGCTATATGCCCAGATTAGTGGATCTCTCAGCCCTCATCAGAAAAGCTAATTTTGAGTACAACAGAGGGCAAACAACACAAAGACCCATAATGGCAGGTACAGAAGTTAAGTGACTTTGTGTTGTTCAACCTTAAATGAGACATGTATATCATAGTCTCTTCTCCCAAGAGTCAGAGATCATTATAGAAGTGGTGGGGGAGAGACTGTAAAAGTCAGGGGGGCTGTATATGGCTTCCAGAAATTGGTATTTTCACTACATAATAGTGCAGTTGCAGACATGACCTCACAATGATTATGACAGCCTGGATAATACCAATAAAAGTTCAAGAAGAAAAAAAAAGGTCAAGAAGACAAAATCAGTGCACAGAGAGGGAATCTGGGCATATATCTAGAAAAGGAGCCATTTGCAATCAATAACTAGGAGAGAGGAAGAATTGTCATCAAGGGTTTTTCCCCTGGTAGAGGCTGAGTGTGCCCCAGTGAGTACCAACCAATCGCATACATGTGCGACACAGATGGAACTCTGGATTTTCTTAAAGGATGGCACAGCGTTAGGTAGCTATGGAATGATAGTAACTCTAGGAGGAATTGGGGGTTGGATGTAATCAAAATGGAAGGTAGGAAATTGTCAAAACCTTACAATCATTTTTTTTCCAAGACAGGGTTTCTCTTTGTAGCCCTCACTGTCCTGGACCATTTTGTATACTAGGTTGACCTCAAAGAGACGGCCCACCTGCCTCTGCAACTGGAATGCTGAAATTAAAGGTGTGTATCACCATGCTTGGATAATAAAAACATTTTAAGTGAGCACTGACAGTTAGGTTTCAATTCCTCAGTGATATATATTATAAATATATATTCAATATATTTACTGAAATTTCAACTTTTCCCATATTGCCTTTACCAGAAACTTTGAGTTTACTTAAATAATAGTAAGAAAATTAGTATTTATTTTATCTTTTTCCTGGTTTTAGAAGAAATGTTGTCACTTTCCCCCCATGTACTTTAAGGGTTGTCATAGATTTATCATGAGTTGCTGTTATCATTACACAATGGAATACTACTCAGCAATCAAAAAGGAGGAAATCATGAAATTTGCAGGCAAATGGTGGGATCTAGAAAAGATCATTCTGAGTGAAGTATCCCAGAAGGAGAAAGACAAACATGGTATATACTCACTTATATAGACCTACAAGTCAGATAAACATAATGAATTCTACACACCTAAAGAAGATTATCAAGAAAGCAGACACAGGCGAAGATGATCAGTCCTTATTTAGAAAGACAACTGGGATGTGCATTGAACATATGACAGGAGCATACGTCTGCGGTAGCAGAAGGCATCTGAAAGACTCTACCTAGCAGTGTTTCAAAGTAGACACTAAGACTCATAACCAAACCCTCGGCAGAGTGCAGGGAATAATATGAAAGAAGGGGAGTTAGTATGATATGGAAAGGATAGGAGCTCTACAAGGACCAAATATACCTGGGCACAGGGTCTTTTCTGAGACTGACACTCAACCAAGGACCATCTATGGATATAACCTAGAACTTCTGCTCGGATGTGGCCCGTGGTAGCTCAGTAACCAAGTAGTTTTCTAAAGTAAGGGGAACAAGGACTATTTCTAACAGGATCTCAAGGGCAGGCTCTTTGACATCCCCACTGCCCCAGGGGAAGAGCAGTCCTGTTAGGCCACAGAGGAAGACTTTGCAGCCAGCCCTGAAGATACCTGATAAAACAGGGTCAAATGAAAGGGGAGGAGCTCCTCCCCTATCAGTGGACTTGGAAAGGGGCAGGGAGGAGACCAGGGAGGGAGTATGGCGTTGGGGAGGGAATGAGGGAGAGAGATACAGCTGGGACACAGAGTTAACGAAATGTAACCAAAAAAAGAAAAATTAAATTTAAAAAAAAAGAACCAATGAATTAACACTCATTTCTCTTTATCCCATTAAAGAATTCAAGCTTGTACAAAAACTAAAAAAAAAATTAAAAAATAAAATAACTGTCCTTCCCATTAGGAGAAAATAAAATAAAATAAAATAAAAATAAATATTTTTAAATGTATTTTAAGATAAATTACTTAAAAATAATTTATTATTTTAAATAAATAAATTTGAAATAAATTAATTAATTTAAAAATTTACTTAAGTAAAAGTGGGTTACATAGTAATGGGAAGAGGGACTGCCTCTGACATAATCTGACTGGTCTGCTCTTTGATCACCTCCCCCTGATGGAGGAGCAGCCGTACCATTCCACAGAGGATGACAATGCAGCCATTCCTGATGTGATCTGATAGACTCAGATCAGAAGGAAGGAGAGGGGGACCTCCCCTATCAGTGGACTTGAGGAGGGGCATGCATGAGGAAGGGGGAGGGAGGGTGGGATCGGGAGGGGAAGAGAGAGGGGCTTATGGGGGGGATACAAAGTGAATAAAGTATAATTAATAATAAAAATGTAAAATAAAAAAATTATTTTAAAATAAATTGATCACCTCCCCCTGAGGGGAGAGCAGCCTTACCAGGCCACAGAAGATGACAGTGCAGCCACTTCTGATGAGAACTGATAGTCTAAGATCAGAAAGAAGGAGAGGGAGGCCCGGCAAGATGGCGGCCCCGGGAGGACTCTCATTTTGAGGAGCAGCACAGCAGGATTGGCACAGTGACCAGCAATCAGAACTCGCGGCCATAAAACACAAGTGATTGTGTTTCACAGGTGAGAGGATACCCCACGGTGGGGGATTCAATCAGCTTTAACTCACCCTGCTAAACCGCAGAAGAGATCCCTGTTCAGCCAGGCACTTGGTCACCAGCGCAGAGCTACACGCCAGCATGATCTGGTCACTGTCCCAGACTGAACTGTGGGCCCACAACACCATAGACTGGATTTCCCAGTCGAGAGATAACTCCATGGAGCAGGGAAGACATCCCCTGGAAAAGACTCAGTTCCACGGGCGCCCCAAAAGCCAGCCCGGACCCGGAGCCGGGATCCAGGCGCCTGCACGGAGCCCTGCCTAATGCAGGCAGGAGCTCTGTGCTCTGCCGCCATTATTGAGTTCCCCTAGGGCACTGGGACACACAGCTGCATCCTCAGACCTACAAAAGCCAGAGAGCCATTACAGCAGCCCTCAGATACTGTGCCAAGGATCAACCAGTTATTCCTAGCTAGACTGACAAAACTGTGGGAATCCCTGGTCCTTCAAGAGGGCTGTACCCACAGTGTCTGGACCAAAGCAGTACCTGCAGCCGCCATCCCAGACAGGCACACACATTTTCTGGTCCAGAGTGAGGCACCCAGCCTCCAGACCAAAGCAGCGCCCCCAGGCACCAACTCAACCTAGGTGTACATTCTCTAGGTCCAGAGCAGAGCAATTAACCTCTGGCCCAGAGACTTGCTGAGTGCACCTCTCACTTTCCCGGACAGAACTGTGCGCCCCAGGATAACAGACTGAGTTTCCCTGTTGGGAGAAAACCCCACAGCTAGGGAATCAGCAGGTTCTTCAAGAGGACTGTACCTGGAAATTTAGTGAGCAGCAGCACACTAAATTTATAATGAGAAACCCAGCAGTGGGGCAGCTGTCTTGAGAACTCCTATGGGTAAGAGGAGATCCCCCCCTGCCTAACAGAGACCACAGCTACTACTCAGGGCTATAAACCTGAGGTGAGCAGTGGCAACTCCTGAGGAACACTGGCCATACAGTGACCATAACCAAAAATCAGTGAAGGACTTCTTCAGGAAAAATTATCTTCCAGCCAAGGGGATACTCCCTACCTCAGGACTCCAGGAAGCACAGAAACTAACAGCCAATACCTAAATCAGCCCAATGGGTAGAGGTCAGCGTAAAAGCTCAACCAACAAAAGACAAAGCAATATGGCATCTCCAGAACCTAGCCATCCAGGGGCGAACAGCCCTGGACAATGCAGCATACTAGAAAATCAAGAAGATGACCTTACATCTATGCTGATGAAGAGGATAATAGAGGAAACAAATAAAATACGTAAAGAATTAGAGGAAGATAAAACCAAACAGATCATGGCTAACCGTAAAGAAATGGAGGAAGATAAAGACAAGCAGATTATGGCCATCCGTGAAGAAATACGGGAAGATGCAGCCAAACAGCTTGTGGCCTTCACAGAAGAAATAATTAAATCACTGAAAGAAATAAAAGAGACAGAGTTGAAGGAGCTAAAAGAAAAAGAGGAAAATACAAGCAGACAGGTGAAGGAAGTAAACAAAACAACTCAAGAACTGAAGATAGAACTAGAAAAATTAAAGAAAACACAAATGGAGGAAATAATGGAGAGGAAGAATTTAGGGAAGAAAACAGGAACTACAGAGGTAAGCATAACCAACAGAATACAAGAAATGGAAGAAAGAATCTCAGGTGTAGAAGATACAATGGAAGAAATCGATGTATCTGTCAAAGAAAATGTTAAATCCAAAAAATTCCTGACACAGACCGTCCAAGAAATCCAAGACAATATGAAAAGACAAAACCTAAGAATAATAGGAATAGAGGAAAAAGAAGACTCCCTTCTCCAAGGCCCAGAAAATATTTTCAACAAAATCATTGAAGAAAATTTCCCCAAGTTAAAGGAGAAGCCAATAAGGATACATGAGGCCTACAGAATACCCAACAAATTTGACCAGAAAAGAAAATCCTCCCACCACATAATAATCAAAACAGTAAGTATACAGAACAAAGAAAAAATACTAAAAGCTGCAAGGGAAAAAGGCCAAGTAACATATAATGGCAAACCCATTAGAATCACACCTGACTTTTCAACAGAAACTATGAAAGCCAGAAGGGCCTGGACAGATATCCCTAAGAGAACACCGATGTCAGCCCAGGCTACTATACCCTGCAAAACTCTCAGTCCTCATAGACAGAGAAAACAAGATATTCAATGACAAAAACAAATTTCAACAATACCTACACACAAATCCAGCATTACAGAAGACACTGGAAGGGAAAATACAACCCAAGAAAATTACACAGGAAATAATTAACCTTACTACAGTAAAACAAAAGCAACCAAGCACACAACCTTATGAACACAGCCAACATCAAACTCAAAGGATCTAACAGCCACTGGTCATTAATCTCTCTCAACATCAATGGACTCAACTCTCCAGTAAAAAGACACAGATTAACAGAATGGATACGTAAACAAAACCCAGAAATCTGTTGCATACAAGAAATGCACCTAAGGCACAAAGATAGACATTACCTGAGGGTAAAAGGTTGGAAGATGACTTTCCAAGCAAATGGACCCAAGAAACAAGCAGGAGTAGTCATTCTAATATCTGATAAAATAGACTTTCAACCAAAATTAATAAAAAGAGATGAGGAAGGACACTTCATACTCATCAAGGGAAAATTCCACCAGGAAGACATCACAATCCTGAACATCTATGCCCCAAATACAAGAGCACCCACATTTGTAAAAGAAACATTGATAAAATTTAAACCACATATAGATCCCCACACATTAATAGTGGGAAACTTCACCACCCCACTCTCAACAAAGGACAGGTCAACAAAACAAAAATTAAACAAAGAAACAATATCTCTGACAGAGGTCATGAATCAAATGGACCTCACAGACATTTACAGAACTTTACACCCAAACACAAAAGAATTTACCTTCTTCTCAGCACCTCATGGAACCTTCTCCAAAATAGTCCATATAGTTGGTCACGAAGCAAGCCTCAACAGATACAAGAAGACTGAAATAATCACTTGTATCCTGTCTGATCACCACAGAATAAAGCTGGATTTCAACAACAACAGAAATAGCAAAAAGCCTACACACACATGGAAACTGAACAACTTGTTACTAAATGACAGCTGGGTCAGGGAAGAAATAAAAAAAGAAATTAAAGCCTTTCTAGAACTCAATGAAAATGAAGACACAACATACCCAAACTTGTGAGACACAATGAAAGCAGTGCTAAGAGGAAAGTTCATAGCACTAAGTACCTTCAAGAAGAAATTCGAGACAGCTCATTCAAACAACTTAATGGCCCACTTAAAAACCCTAGAAAAAGAAGAAGCAGACACACCAAAAAGGAGTAGACGGCTGGAAATAATCAAACTCAGGAATGAAATCAATCAATTAGAAAGAAATAAAACAATTCAAAGAATCAATGAAACCAAGAGCTGTTTCTTTGAGAAAATCAACAAGATCGACAAACCCTTAGCCAAGCTAACTAAAAGGCAGAGAGACACCACCCAAATCAACAAAATCAGAAATGAAAAGAGGGACATAACTACAGACACTGAGGAAATCCAAACAACCATTAGTACTTACTTAAAAAGTCTATACTCAACAAAATTTGAAAATCTAAATGAAATGGACAATTTTCTTGATCGATTTGACTTACCAAAGCTGAATCAGGACCAGGTAATTCAATTAAATAGTCCTATATCCCCCAAAGAAATAGAAGCAGTCATCAAAAGTCTCCCATCCAAAAAAAGCCCAGGACCAGATGGCTTCAGGGCAGAATTCTACCAGACCTTCAAAGAAGAGCTAACTCCAATTCTCTTCAAACTATTCCACAAAATAGAAAAGGAAGGAACATTACCAAACTCATTCTATGAAGCCACAATCACCTTGGTAACTAAACCTCACAAAAACTCAACAAAGAAAGAGAATTTCAGGCCAATCTCCCTTATGAACATTGATGCAGAAATACTTATCAAAATACTTGCAAACCGAATCCAAGAACACATCAAAGATATTATCCACTATGACCAAGTAGGCTTCATCAAAAGTATGCAGGGGTGGTTCAATATACGGAAATCCATCAATCTGATCAACCATATTAACAAACTGAAAGAAAAAATCCACATGACAATCTCCCTAGATGCTGAAAAAGCATTTGACAAAATCCAACATCCATTCATGTTTAAAGTACTGGAGAGAACAGGGATACAAGGCACATATCTAAACATAGTAAAGGCGATATACAGCAAGCCTATAGCCAACATCAAACTGAACGGAGAGAAACTTAAAGCAATCCCACTGAAATCAGGGACAAGACAAGGCTGCCCACTCTCTCCATATCTCTTCAACATAGTGCCGGAAGTTGTTGCTAGAGCAATAAGACAGTTGAAGGAGATCAAGGGGATACAGATGGGAAAGGAAGAAGTCAAATTATCACTATTTGCAGATGATATGATATTATGTATGAGTTACCCCAAAAACTCTACCAGGGAACTCCTACAGCTAATAACACCTTCAGCAAAGTGGCCGGATATAAATTAACTCAAAAAAAAAAAATCAGTAGCATCCTGTATACAAAAGACAAAAGGGCTGAGAAAGAAATTAGAGAAGCAGCACCATTCACAATAGACACAAATGACATAAAATATCTTGGTGTAACCCTAACCAAGCAAGTCAAAGACTTGTATGAAAAAAATTTCAAGTCTCTGAAGAAAGAATTAGAGGAAGATATGAGAAGATGGAAAGATCTCCCATGCTCATGGCTTGGCAGGATTAACATAGTAAAAATGGCCATCTTACCAAAAGCAATCTACAGATTTAATGCAATTCCCATCAAATTGCCAACACAATTCTTTACAGACCTGGAAAGAAAAATTCTCAACTTCTTATGGAATAACAAGAAACCGAGAATTGCTAAAACAATCCTCTACAATAAAAGATCTTCTGGAAGTATCTCCATCCCTGATCTCAAGGTGTACTATAGAGCAACAGTTATAGAAACTTCATGGTAATGGCATAGAAACAGAATAGTGGATCAATGGAATCGAACAGAAGACCCAGAAATAAACCCACACACTTATGGACACTTGATTTTTGACAAAGATGCCAAAACCATACAATGGAAAAAAGATAGCATCTTCAACAAATGGTGCAGGTTCAACTGGATGTCTACGTGTAGAAAAATGAAAATAGATCCATACTTATCACCCTGCACAAAACTGAAGTCCAAGTGGATCAAAGACCTCAACATAAAACCAGACACATTAAATTGGCTAGAAAAAAAGTGGGGAATACCCTAGAACTCATTGGTACAGGAGAAAACTTCCTGAACAGAACACCAACCTCACAGGCTCTAAGAGCAACAATAAATAAATGGGACCTCATGAAATTGAAAAGCTTCTGTAAAGCAAAGGACACTGTCATCAAAACAAAGCGACTGCCTACAGACTAGGAAAGAATCATCACCAACCCTTTATCTGACAGAGGAATCATATCCAATATATATAAAGAAGTAAACAAGCTGAAAAGCAACAAACCAAGTAATGCACTTAAAAAATGGGGAACAGAGCTAAAGAGAGAATTCTCTGTAGAAGAATATCGAATGGCAGAGAAGCACTTAAAGAAATGCTCAACCTCATTAGCCATTAGGGAAATGCAAATCAAAACAACCCTGAGATTTCACCTTACACCCATCAGAATGGCCAAGATGAAAAATTCAAGGAACAACACATGCTGGAGATGTTGTGGAGAAAGGAAAATAAGGAAAAATAAGGAAGTCATGAAATTTGCAGGTAAATGGTGGGACCTGGAAAGGATCATCCTGAGTGAGTTGTCCCAGAAGCAAAAAGACACACTTGGTATATACTCACTCATATAAACATACAACATAGAATAAACCCACTAAAATCTGTACATCTAAACAAACTAAGCAAAAGAGAGGACCCTAACTAAAATGTTCAATCCCCATCCTGAAAGGCAAAGAGGATGGACATCAGAAGAAAAAGAAAATAGGAAACAACCTCGGAACCTGCTACAGAGGGCCTCTGAAAGCCAGAAGAACACAGGAAACAACCTTGAAACCTGCCACAGAGGGCCTCTGAAAGCCTCTGCAGTATAGACTATCAAAGCAGATGCTGAGCCTGATGGTCAACTGATGGGCAGAGTGAATGGAATTTTATGTAAGAAGTGGGAAATAGTAAAAGCTGGAGGGGACAGGAACTCCACAAGCAGAGCAACAAAACAAGATAATTTGAACACAGGGAACTTCCCAGAGACTCATACTCCAACCAAGGACTATTCGTGGAGATAACCTAGAACTCCTGCACAGATGTAGCCCATGGCAGTTCAGTGTCCAAGTGGGTTACATAGTAATGGGAAGAGGGACTGCCTCTGACATAATCTGATTGGCCTGCTCTTTGATCACCTCCCCCTGAGTGGGGAGCAGCCTTACCAGGCCATGGTAGATGACAATGCAGCCACTTTTGATGAGAACTGATAGACTAAGATCAGAAAGGAGAGGAGAACCTCCCCTATCAGTGGACTTGGGGAGGGGCAAGCATGCAGAAAGGGAAGGATGGGAGGGATCGGAAGGGGAGGAGGGAGGGGCTTATGGGGGGATACAAAATAAATAAAGTGTAATTAATAATAAAATTAAAAAAGAAAAAAGCAAGAAAAAAAATGCAAAATAATATAAATCCAGAAGGGATTAGAAGAAACACCGTAGGATCTGCTCATCTCTGCCTTCCACACTATCTTACTTCAACCTGAGAAAAAGGGAAAAGTCAGTACTACACACTGTCAGCACAAACTAAAGTTCAGATAAGCCTGGAAAAACCTTGGTCTACTCAGCATGGTTTGAACATCTGGATTTTGTCTAAAATCATGCTTAAGCAACAAAATTTCAGAGGAACATAGCTAAGGACAGCTGGAGAGACTATCAGAGCCATTTTACATGTGTGCTCTAACACACTTCAGATCACTGAAAAATTTCATAGTATTTATGGATAGGGCAATTGAATACTGCCTGTATTGTCAGTCAGTGCCCTGCAAATATTCTGAAAAAGACTGACTGACTTTTAAAATGTATCTGTTGAAATAAATGTTGTGGCTAGACTTCAGGGACTGTAAACCAGTAACATTATTTATGATTCTAATAATTTTACATATGCTGGGAATCTAAAGTAAGTTGTATAATGTGTTAGCTAGTTCCTTAACTTCTGTCATTTGTAAAATATTTTGATTGGAAGATGTCAGTGATATAGATCAATTTTGCACAACATCTACAAAATAAATTTGAACCGACTGGCAATGACTTTAGTATTTACTAAAGTTTTTATTTTTAAGGAACAGAGAGAAAAACATAAAGGGATCTTTGCAGTAATATCTTCTTAAGGGGCATCGCAGAAGCAGATGCTGTATATTTGCTGTTAGCAGGTGTTCCGAGCAGCCATTTTGTGATTGATGACCTCAAGGAAAATAGTTATTTTTTGGGCATCTCTGAGAAGGCAGCGGATCAGATTATAAAATGCAAAATAGTGAACATCTTCACTGTTCGACTGTAAAGATGCCAGTCCAGACGAAGGAACATAGATGATATTTTCTTTCTCTTCCACCTGAACATGAGCACCAAAAAGATAGTCAGCTGAGTATTAACTGTATTTTAGATGTTTATTCTTTCTAAATATTAAATATAGATTTGTAACAGTATCTATATATCAAGATTGTAAAAAAATATGGATTTTCATAAATATGCTTCCGTACACCACTAATAAATACATTTTCTGGCACATATAATGACCCTCATAAAATATTTCTTATATGAATCAACATATGTATTCCTAAGTATAAGTTGATCAGTTTACATAATTTTACTTGTATGTATGTTTTCATGGCTTTGAAAAACCAATTGATAGACTTTTCATTGGAGAAGCCTGTTTCTCCTACTTTCAACATTCATTCCTATGTTTCCTGTAGCTCTTTGTATAGGTTCCCATGAACCGCCTCCCATGCCTTGTTCATATTGATATGTCTGTTGGTGTTGCCCTTGTTTACCTTATTGTTTAGGAAGTCATGTGATAAGACTCTATGAGTAACCCTCTGATATTCCCAAGAGACACATTCTTAGAGCAAACTCCCTGATTCTCTGGTCCTTAAATCTTTCCTCCCCCTCTTCTGAAATGTTCCCTCAGTCTTAGATATGGGAATATTTTGTAGATATAACCAACAGAACTGGACTTCACAATTATGCATTTTCATTAGTTGTGTTTTTTTTTTGTAATTGACTGTATTAACTACACTGATTTATTACTATTTTTTTTTGCAAAGAAAACATTTAAAAATATGTTAGTCATCATACCCATTTGAGCATGAAAAAGGCTAAGAACTGTCATCAGGCTACTCACCAGGGTAAGTATTATTTTAACACCCTCCATGAGGTCTTCAATTTTTGCCTTAATCTGTCTGGCTTTGAAGAGAAGAGCAGAAGTGTTGCCTTGCAAGAGAGACATTTCATTCACAAGATGATGCAGAGTGTTGTTATTGGAACCCAGTAGACTGTATACCAATTTCAGTAGTTCTTCTGGCTAAGTAACCATAATTTAAAAATTATATTAGAATAAATAAAATGAGATAGGATTAGATACAGACAGATTTCATTCAAAAAGACTATAAAATTTCTGTAGCTGTTCATATAACTTTATATGATACGAGTTGTATATGTATAGTGTCTCTAGCTGTACTGCTTGCAGTTTCCTGGAAAGAAATTCTCCTTTACTGGTTATCTATACTATCCTAAGTAGAGAAGACCATTAGAGGCCAAACCACTAAATAAGGAAATAATAATCATACCCTTTTCACTCCCATTATTATATGACTTTATGTCACAAAGTAAATTAAAGTTCAAAAATAGAGAAAAACATTAGCATTATATAATTTAGAAATAATTAACATTTCTTGGGAAAGTTCTTTTTCTCCTGATATAGAGTTTAATGGCTGTTGGTTTCTTCTCCCTATGATGGTATGCTGTTTGGAATTTGGGTCACGATTCTTTCCTTTTTAGGCTATACTACATTCCAAACAGTAGCAATTAGATCCATTCTAGGAAGAAGCCATTAGTCGGGGGTGAAGGAGTACTTACAAATTCAGCGTGCAGGTTTTGAACTTGAGTAGCTAGGACGTCTGTCATAAAAGAGGTAAGTGAATACAGTTTTTCTAAGTACAAAGCTGTGTCATCATCATTATCCTTGACACAGGTGGGTGCAGTGATTCCATTCTCCCACAAAAACAAGCAGGACACCAGGCTCAGGAGCAATGCCCTCGCTAAAAAAAAAGGAAGAGAAGCCACTCAAACATCTCACTCTGAGGTTATCAACAGCTATCCTGTCAATGGAAACCTTATCACAGTGACCTCTTTTATAGAATTTGGTAGTTTTAGATGTGTAATGAACATCTTTCACTGTCCAAGTTTAGTTACGTAAATATATTTGCACATAGTTATATTTTGAAATGTGACTAAGATCCTTAAATTTTTTGCATTATTTTCAGACATTTTTCCATTTTTCCCTATTTTTGGAGCTTAACATAATCAAGTTAGCACTGACCAAAGAAGATTCTTCAGGTCATTTAATGTCTTGCAAATTTCTCTTGGTTTTCAGTAATAAGGCAGTCAAGAGCTAGTAAATTGTAGCTCAGTGTCAAATATTAGCATATTTGACTGTTACCTGACAAAGGCAACATGAACATGTTTGCTTTATATTCATTATTTATGACAAATACATTATTTGTCTTTTTATTAATGTTAATGAAGAGAATGTTGTCATAAACATGATGCCACAGCTTGGAATTGTAAACTGAGCTACAAAATGTTGTGTATTTATCTCTTGTCCCCCCCCCAAAAAAAAATCAGATATTTCTTCTCAATTTGATGCTTGCAATAAGCCTGAGAATAGGCTGGGCAACGTAGTTCTGACAAAAACATAAAGAATATATAAGCTGTATATCCACCTTCTTTGATTTTTTTTATTGTCCCATTGTTAGCAATTTCATAGAGCAACACAGCCATACTGAGGACTTTGTACCTTATCTGAGGGTCTGTGTTGCCCAGGGCTGCTGTCATTACATGAAAAGACCCACTCATTGACCTTGGCGAAATGTCACTGGTTTCAAAATTTCATTTTTTTTTATTTCCTCTGCTTTATATAACAGATACCTTTAAATGTTTTGCAATGTTCAGTGTTGGTTTCATCAATTTCCTTTTAATTTATTTTTTTTTACAGGCAGAAAGCAGAACTGTAACATATCAATAGTTTAGAATAGGGTGATACGCATGCATTTATGAAATTAAAAGCCTACTTACCTCTATGGACAGTAGTCTGAAGCAAATTTTGTTACAAAATGTGACTCTTATGACTCTATAATTCAGTAGAACTTTTGTTAACAGTCGTGGTGTTGCCCAACATAAACTTAGGAGAACTTGGTAGGAGGAAAGTATGGGGTACACACCCAAATACTTAAAATATCTAAATATGGCAAAAAGCTTTATAAAATACAGAAAACGATTTTGTTACAAAATAAAATTATTTTCAAATAATTCATGTTGCTGGCACATTTTCAAAAATAGTCATGTTTTCATAAATTTATTTTATGTGCAATGTGAATATATGCCAGGATATGCATATGTACACCCCACCCATTAGAAGGATTTTCATAGTCCAGGAAGAAAGAGAGAAGACACATCATTTTTGTTTTCTTTTTTATAAAATCAAATTCATGGTTGTTGCTAATTCATTTTTTTCTTAAAATATTACTAAGAAAATAAAACAACTTGGCATTAGTGTGAAGGTTAACATCTTTATTTTACTTGAACCTAATTGTCAAGGTTCTACAATAGCCACATCTGCTGTGCTTGTCAATGTTTCTCTCCAGAACTGACAGTGTAGTTGCGTTCATTCAAGTCAAAGAGCTGATAGACAAGAACCCAGAACCAACATAACTTGCTTTCTTCCTTGCTAAGTTGTTACTGATTTGACCCTCAGAAAATCTGCTGCTTTTATTTCATCTTAATTCCTCCGTATCTTCAATTTTTAATTTTTGACATGAATCATTTCTTGTTTGGGATATACCTTCTTCATGTAGTATTCAGACAAATTCCTGGTTTCTAACCCTTAAACACAAGTAATGATCTCCCTCCGCACCTTTATGACATTAAATTAAAGTAAGACAAATGCCTGTAGACATACATAGCTACCTGTCCCCATGCAATGATAACTCCCTTTTGAAAACACTAATCCTAGAGTGTACTTTCTTTCTAGTATATCTCAAGTATATACAAAGTATATCTCAAGTCTATGTGGCTTTGCTTCTCCTGGTTAGGTGTGCCTAAAATCCATTTTCCCAGATAGGGCAACAAATACAGTAGTAAGTAAACTTCCAGGCAAAATAATGTTTAAGCATCTGTAGAGGATCTTATATGAAGAATTACTTACAGAAAAATGCTTGAGTAAAAGACAGTGGCATCCTTGAAGTCACACCTCAGCTTGTTTGCTGACAAAGGAAATATGCTTCAGTCAAGTCCTTCCTTCTGTTTAACTTCCACCTCCTATATGGAGTACATCCTGCTAGAGGGCAGAAGGAAGTAAGACCTGCAATCCAGACGAGGATGCCATGAACTTTCCCTGTTAATGTTAGGGAGTAAAATGTAGAATCTGTGATTACAGATATATCTTCAGTGTTTATCTTATTTCTGGATGTTACTAGTGTTCAAGGTATCTTGTACACAGTTGCATCCACCTCTACTTCATAAATACTGATGAAATTTTTATATTCAAATGGAAACAGCTATGGCCCAGACTTTCAGTGTTTATTTCAGGTTCTCCTTTATTTCTGTCAATCTGCTCAATTATCCGGGCATACCAATAAGTATTTATTCTGGACAGTTTAACTGTAAAATACTTGCTAAACAGATAAAAAGAAGAAATAGATAAACACACAAAGGAGATTAGTAAAAACTTTACATCTATTGGACCAATCAAGTGCAAAATCTATCTTAGTGTGGACTATTACATGCTTAAGCACAAACTTTTAACCTGGATAATATTACCATGGGTTCTATACTGTTGATATGGTCTTCTACAACTACTGGTCCAGTATTTGGATGGATGTTACATTATCATTTGATTTGGCAGGTCTCACATTGACACTTTACCCCAGTAACTAGTATGGTGTCATTAGGTATGGAGAAGCCTGATTAGCACGATGGGAATGTTCACTAACTGTCACCCTAATTTCTTCATAACATGCAGCATGAAAATGTAGTAGCAACAATAATTTCTTATCATTTAGTTCTGGAATGCACCAAAATCAGTAGCAATGCCTGTATTGCATTGAGCCCAAAGGCTCTACTCCATCCAGTAACTCAATGGAAGTTTACCTTTCTGGTCTTGGAATTATTCAGCAACCTAATGGGCTTTGGTGTTACCATTTCTAACATGAATTGTTTCTTCTTGCACATTCTCAACTGATACGATTGCAATTCTTTTATTTTATTTTCCAAATACATATGACATTGGATTTTACCATTATGTATTGCCTACAGATGGTCAGCAGAGAATTTGAAGGTGCAGTACATGTGTTGGTATTCAGAAGAAGATGAAAACTATTCTTGATTTTGTAAATTGCCACTGTTACATGTTTTCTAAAATCAATGGCAAAAGCAGCTAATATAATTCCCGAGGACAAATTAACATTCCTCAACTAACAGCATGACCACCAGGCCACTCTACTGGTGGGATAGCAGCAGCTCAAACTGCTTTGACTGTCCAACAGTAAATGAGAAACAAACCAATTTTCATGGCAGCTACTCTTTCACCTCAAATTATTTCCTTTCTCTGGCTCCAGGATGGATGTAGTTCATTGACTTTTTATCAGACATGTATATCTCTGGATTTCATTCTGGGCAAGATAAATAGTATGCACACCCTGAGGACTTTCACGTCCCACAAGCACATAAATTCACCTTACATTTCCCATGCTGAGATGACAATCTGCACTCTGGCCACTTCCTGTTCTCCAGAAGGACATCTGCCTTTGGCAGAGCTTCTTTGATAAGGAAAGGTTCACCGTGTAATGTGTGCGTAAGATATGTGTGTCTACTTCTATACCAGCTCAGTTCTTTTTACATTCATGTTTCTATCTCCATATTCATGATATGCTTTTAACTCTTCCCACCACATGGCATAAATTTTGTGAATTTATTCTTATTTATCTATATAATTAAATAGGCGGTTAACAAATGCCTAACGTAACAGTGAGTTTTGAGTTAATCTGTGTGACCCTTACCTTCAGACATCGCTAACCATTGCTCAAAGACCTTACTGGAGTAAGTTTTACCCACCTAGGTATTCTTTCACAGCAATGTGCTGCCCGTCTTTTCAGAGACCTGCCCTATAAACATTACTTCTTGAAGCTCATAAGTACCATACTGACTCCCTTTCAATATTTGATATCAATTATGTTTCAATACTTTAACCTCACTCTGATGTCTTAAAACAGTCTTATTGGCATGATTATATTTTTCATTTTCTCATTACATCTAGATTGTGTTGGCATTTTAAAGGCCCAATTAAATGTGAGTCATTGCTATTCAATTCTATCAAATCTTTATCTCTTCCTATGTGGTCTTGTCAGGAGAAGAAATATTTACATTATAACAGTTCAGTTGGTGATTTGTGTAGTCTTAAAATATTTTGAATTAGTTCATGGATAGTTTCAAGTTTTGTAAACTCACCACACTAAACACCAACTTCCCTCCCATCCTGATATGTGTCCTTACCACAGAGGGCCTCCGAAAGACTGCCTAGCAGAGTATCAAAGCAGATACTAAGACTCATAATCAAACCTTCGACAGAGTGCAGGGAATCATAAGAAAGAAGGGGAAGTTAATATGACCTGGAGAGGGCAGGATCTCCACAAGGACAAAATATATCTGGCCACAGGGGCCTTTAATGAGAATGTTTCTCCAACCAAGCACCATGTATGGATATAACCTAGAACCTCTGCTCAGATGTAGCCCATGGTAGCTCAGTAACTAAATGGGTTTCCCTAGTAAGAGGAACAGGTTCTATTTCTGACAGGAACTCAATGGTAGGCTTTTTGACCTCCCCACCCCCCAAGGGAGGAGCAGCCCTGCTAGGCCACAGAGGAGGACTTTGAAGCCAGTCCTGAAGATACCTGATAAAACAGGGTCAGATGAAAAGGGAGGAGGTCCTCCCCTATCAGTGGACTTGGAAAGGCACAGGGAGGAGATGAGGGAGAGAGGGTGGGATTGGGAGGGAATGAGGGAACGGGACACAGCTGGGATACAGAGTTAACAAAATGTAACTAATAATAAAAATAAAAAAAGAAAAGACTTCTTTGAACAGGGGGTCTAGGTCTTTTCCATACATGGTCCTCAGTTAGAATATCTGTCTCTGCAGGCACCGTCGGCCCAGGTATTTTGGCTCTGTTGTTCTTGTGGAGTTCCTATCCCCTCCAGGTTTTTCCCTCTCCCTCTTCTTTCATAAATTTTTACCCATTGACAGACAGGGGTTATTGGTCCAGGAGTAAATCAATTGTGCAAGCATATCAGATCACAAAGGCCCAAAGATCCTCCTTATTTCTCTTCTCCTCTCAGTTACTGACCTGTAACTCCAGGTATTGTTCTTGGATGCATGAATATGATCCACATCTTTCTGATTATTTCATAAGCACTATACATCTACAGCTCTCTAATATTTTCTTTTGTGATATATTTTACGAAATACTGATATTTCTCCTTCATATCTACATGCACATGTAGCTTTTCTAGGTCATGAAATCCTACAGCAACTTTTCTGCTTCTCTGGCCCTCACAATCTTCCTTTTACCTATTCTCCACTTATACCTGAGTATGAGGTATAAAGATGTGTCGTAGTCTTATCAGTTGGAGATATGGGTACATGGGTAGAGTAGAGAAACCAACAAAAGGGAAATACATTCTAAGGATTAATATTCAATTTTTATCTGCATGGGAAATTATTAATCTCTGCTATAATTGCTTTATCTAGGGAAAAATCTAGCTTAATTCCATGCTTTCAACACTTATGCCTACTCAAGTATAACACAGTTTACCTTTTAAATTGAAAGATTGAGTTTAAGTAAGATTAAAGTGAATGTCTTGGCAAGTCATATTTTTTAAAAGAGTTGGAGAATATCACCTCTAAAGATAAAACTAATAGTACTATGAGTTTGTGCAAAATGAGAAACTTTGTGACTTTCTACACACAGATATGGACTGTAAACAGGATGTGGACATAGGGCAAACCTAAATCAGGAAGACACAAGGAGCCAGACAAAATGACAAAGTTCTAGAGATAAGAATGGTCCCAGTCCTCATTTACCCTTTGCCAGGCCAAGCAATGGCAGCTGCTAAGACAAAATAGTAGTAGATCATGTGCCTCAAAGTGGTGAAGAATAATGGCTAATGAGTAATGACATCTGTCCAAGTTCATTTTCTCTTTCATGATAAACATGGTAAGCAAGTTTGTTTTAGAATATTTTATTGTGAGGTATACTGCAAAAGGGTCTATTTTTTGATGGCAGGGAAGCTGAGAAAGCTGGTCTTGGAGATTTTCCACTGTCAAGAAGAAAATGAATATAATGTTGCTCCACTTCCTTTGTCCTGTTTGCTTGGTGTGAGACACAGCCTATGAAACAGTTGATCCCATGTGTGGTATGATGTAAATATGTAAATAGCCAGTTACAAGATTCCCATCACAGGCATGTTCATGATATCAAGGTGTCACTCTTTACTAACAATCATAAATCTAAGCTCTCTCACATAATGCCATGGTTTGAAAAAGCAAAGTTTATAAGCTGGTGAGGCATCTTTGCTGGACAGAGTGAGTTACTCGGATGTGGACACTGAGACTTAAATAAAGCTTTGCTTATTCCATCATTTGCTATGTTTTCTGCTAATGTGACTTCCCAGCTTTCTGTTCCTTCTGCTATATGTATCTCCTCATTGTAGACATACCTCCAGTCTGGGAACATGGAGTCTTAATCCATCTGAAACCATAATTTGAAATATACCTCCCTTTCATATGTTGCCTTTGGTTATGATATTTTACCACACAAACAAACAGTGACTAATAGAATAACATATAACCATGACATTTTAAAACAAAACTTTCTAATCCCTTCCCCCATAAGAACATAACCTTGTCATAACACATGATCCATTGAGGCCATTAATGTGTCCCCAAAGTCTTTCACAGTGTCAATAGTGTTCATAAAGCCCGCCATCTCTTTTGAAACTCAAGGGAATCTGTTAATTATAAAATTCTAGATAAATCAAACCATGATATATAATTCCAATATTCCAATATACAATATCGAAAAGGAAGCAGTACAATTCCAAAAGGGAAGAATCAGGACATATCAAGGGTGATTGCACCAAAGAAACACTGGATCTGTGGACAGCTAAGCAGTAAGTTCTGTCAGTCCTAGTAGCTTCTGTGGCTTGTGATGAAATCAGGTTTGGCTCTAAATAGCTTCAGCAGGCCACCATCTTAATATGTGCAGGCTGTAGCATACGGCTTTTCCCTAAGGCTCGTGCTCCACCCCTGCAACATTTCTCAGGGAACAATCTTATGTCTCAATCACGATCTCCAAAAGATTGTACCATGACAAGTCACAACACTCGTCTCTTCTGGCACATAACTTCTGTGTGATAACCCTAAGGAAACACTTTGGAACACTTCTCCTCAACTGTGTTGGTCTCTTAAGGTAGCTGATTTGCAGTCCTAGCTGACCTGTATCTACTTTTTCTCTGCCAATCAAAGGTTTCCCTTTAATGGTCCTGGGATTTGTTGACCATAACTTATTCTTCAACCACAGCTAAAGAGAAACCACAGAATCTTACCTCAAAATATATAAGGGCTCTGGTAGAGGCCTTGAATGACTATCAGACTCTCTTCTGGAACATGGTCAGCCAGGATTCCATCTTCTATCAACAGTCTTTCTTATTTTCCAGGTTCCCACAGAATAGCTCACCAATCATTGCACACTTAGTGGCTTTTCTTGTACAAAGTTCCAAAGTCTTTCCACAATCCTCCCAAAACCAATATGATTGGGTCTGTCATAGAAATATCTCACAATCCTGGTACCAATTTCTGTCTTGATTAGGGTTACAATTGCTATGATGAAACACCATGACTAAAAGCAACTTGGGGAAGAAAAGGGTTATTTGGCTTGTACTTCCACATCCCTGTTCATAATCAAAGGGAGTCAGGGCAGGGACTCAACAGGGCAGGAACCTCAAGCCAGGGTCTGATACAGAGGATATGAAGAAGTACTGCTTACTGGCTTGCTCACCATAGCTTGCTCATTATGCTTCTTTACAGAATCCAGGACTTCCATTCCAGGGTAGTCCACCCACAATCGGCTAATCCCTCCCTCTCTCAGATGACTACAGCTCTTGTCAAATTGACATACAAAAATCTAGCACAAGTAGTATATACAAGAGTCCTTTGAAAATGATATCATGTGTTCTGGTTGTGACATGACAGGGAGAAGTCTAACTAATACTAGGTGGATGATTCCATGCTTGCCTACTTCCTCAGTGCTAGATGATATTATACTGGTAACCAGCAAGAAGTACTATTTAGGGACCTATTCTGATGACAAATTATCTTCAATGTATATAGTAAATTAAAAAGACAAAATACAGCAAGCAGTAATTACAAGTACTAATAAATGGATCCTGTAACTGTAGTTTGGTCATAACCATTCCTCTTTGAAAATGTGACAGGGTTATGACTGTCCATAACCAAACATGAGTGAAAATCAAATAGAAAACTAAATAAAATCCTTCCCACCAGCAATGGAACAGGGTTCCCCTTTGTCCACATCATCTCCAGCATGTGTTGTCACTGGAGTTTTTCATCTTATTCTGATGGGTGTAAAGTAAAATCTCAAGGTCTTTTTTATTTTATTTCCCTGATGACTAAGGACACTGAGCATTTCTTTAAGTGTTTCTCTGCCATTCGGTAGTCCTCTGTTGAAAATTTCTGCTCATCTCTATACCCCATTTTGGATTACTTGGTTTGTTGGTGTTTAACTTCTTGAGTTCTTTATATGTTCTGGATATTAGTCCTGTGTCAGACGTAAGGTTGATAAAGATCATTTACCATCATAGAGGTTGTCATTTTGTTCTGATGACAGTGTCTTTTGCTTTACAGAAACTTTTCAGTTTCATGAGATCTCATTTATTGATTGTTGATCTTAGAGCCTGTGCTATTGGTATTCTGTTCAGGAAGTTGTCTCCTTTGCCAATGAGTTCAAGGCTTTTCCCCACTTTTTCTTCTAACAGATTTATTGTGTCTGGCTTTATAGCTAGCTCTTCTGCTCTCTAATAATTTCTTTAAAGGTATATTTCATGAAATATTGATAATGTTTCTTTACATCTACAAGCACAGTTTACCACACTGTTTATTAGCGAGGACATTTCCTCCAAAAGATATTTGGTATGTGTTAAAAACTGGTGATTCTGTGTCATCAGTTTCTTTCTACATCTTATATATTATTTCTTGGTATACTAGTCTATTTTTATATTAGTGCCAGGGGTATTTTGCTTGACTGTTATGATGGCTCATTTTATATTCATAATGTTTGTACTGATACATCCAGAATTGCTCCCTTTGGTTAGAGTTCCTTTGGCTATTCAGAACTTATGTGCTTTTTATGCTTTTTTGTTTATTTTAGGTTTGCTTTTCTAGTTCTGAGAAATGCCATTTGTATTTCATGAGAACTGCATTGAATCTGTAGGTATTTATGAAAATACGGATATTTAAAAAGATTAATTCTACATGCAATTACCATGAAAGGTTCGTTTGACTGTCTTTTTCAACTGTCTTTCTATATTTTTAGCATATTCATTGCTGAGGTGCATTTTCTCACCTCATATAACCTTATTCCTAGTTATTTTTTTATCTTTGGGGATACTATCAATGGATTTCTTTGTTATTGCTATACAAAAAATCATTGTTATCAATGTCAACTTCCTGTTTTTCAGATTGATTATGAAGTTTGCTAATTTCCTAATGTATTTTATCACTTTGCTTAGACTTATTCCTAATTATCATTTTATTTTTCTTAAAAGACATAATTAAAATTTTCAGGATTTACTTATTTATATTTAAAAACATTTTATTAATTCTTAGATATTTCATTTATTATGTTTTCATCATATTCACTCCCCCATCCTCAGTGCCTCCCATATCCAACTTTATTCCCTATTCTTCCATTTCCTTTAAAAAAAAATACAGCGTGTTCAAATAGTTCTGGCTAGATAGTCTTGGGTTTGTAGTCATCCACTGGACTGTGAACTACTTTCCATCACAGATCATGAAATTCATTTGTGTAACTGCTTTACTGTATTAGAAAATAATGTATCGTTGTATTTGCCTACTGCCTTAAGCTTTTAGAGCTTTTCCACACCTCCTTTCACAATGATGCCTGAGTTTAGGGAGAAAGCTGTGAGCAATAGGTGCCTCATTTCGTGTTGAGCATCACGCTATCTTTTATTTCCTGCAATGTGACCAGTTGAAGGTCTCAATAGCAATCTTGGTCTACTGACAAAACACTGTTCTCTGGTAAAGCTTGAGAGATGCACCAGTGTGTGGGTAGTATGTTTAAATCTCAGGAACTAGTTTAATACTATACCCATTTAGTAGAGTGTGGGTGGTAGGTTCTCTCTATAGCCTATGACCTGTTTAGCCACAAGTTCCTGAACTTAAGGTGCTAATATGGGCAATTTCTTATGTCTTGAGCCTTAAATCAAATTTTTTAAAAGGTTAGTTATTAATTTCCCCCATTACTTTCCTATGACGTTCAATATAGAAAAGCTAAGATTTTTCTACATTGGTTTGTATCCTGCTGATATTGAAAAATGATTTTTAATTTTTTAAAAAATTTATTACAATTCATTCACTTTGTATCCCAGCAGTAGCTCTCCCTCATTCCATCCAGTCCTGCCCTTTTCTCCTCCCATGTCCTCTGGTAGGGGAGGTCCTCCTTCCCTTACCTCTGATTCTAGCCTATCAGGTCTCATTAGGACTGTCTGTATTGTTTTCCTCTGTAGCCTGTTAAGGTGGTTAAAGTTATTTTCATAAGCTGCTAGAGTTTGATTTTAGAATCTTTAGGTCTTTTAAATATAGAATCATGTCAACTGCAAATAAGGATACTTTGATTTCTGCTTTTCATATTGGTACTGTTTTTGTATCTTTAGATGGTATCTAATTCCCAATCCATGTTAGCTATAATGAATCTAATCCCTACCATCGTAATGCACTGTTTGAATGAGTGAAGTCTCTTATATGTTTCAAAATTTGCATACTTTCTTGTCAATTGGGTGTTCTGTTTATAGAGACTTTGCGTGGCATAGCCTTGGTGAAGATAGTAGGTTACTATGGGCAGGCATTATTATTTAAAAAGATTTGCCCATTTCTGTTTTTCTCTATTTCATGCTCACTTTTAACGATATGATCTCTTAGCTTTTTGTTCCTGCAGCCATACCTCCAATTGTTGACATACTTCCATTCTGGCAACATGGACTTTCATCCACCTGGAATCAGAAGCCAAGATAAACCCTCTCTTTCTTTTATTGGCTTATCACAGATTTTTGCCACCACAATAGAAAAGCGAGTAACACACTGATGTATCACTGTGCATTTCTTAAACCATGACTTTCTACTTCTTTACCCATCAGTTCAAAACCTTGCCACAACATGTAGTCTGGTCATTTCAGTAATGAGTCCTAATAGTTTTCACTGTGCTTATGCTATTCAAATGTCCACTGTCTCTTCTGAGAATCAACACAATCTCTGAATTGTAAATTTCATCAAAACCAAACAATATATACAGTTTCAATATGAAATATCACAAAGAAATTATTGCTGTCCCAAAAAGGAAGAATGGGACACATCAAGGGTGACTATACCAAAGAAAGTCTGAAAATCTGGAGGGCTAAACATCAAATCCTGTCATTCCACATGAAGGCTCTGGGGCATATGATGTGATAAAAAGCTTAGGGAGCTCAGTGTCTCAATATATCCTGCCTACAGCAGGATATTAGAGCCCTTAAATACAAATTATTGCCAATATACTGGATGGAAACAGTACTAAATGCAGGAGACTTTTGAACAAGACTTAATGTGTTCTGGTTGCATGACTTAGAGACTTCTGACAGGTGGAAGATGTTATGCTGGTGACATACTTTCATAGTGCATCACATTCCTCTGGCTACTGGTAGAAAGTGTTACCAAAGGACTGAGTCAGTTACCGGGCAGAAGAAGCATAATTACTGATCTAACAGGGGTACAGCTTTCATAGATGTATTTTCCTATTTTTCACAATTTTAAAGTCCTACTCATTAGATGGAATTTGTATTTGATAGTGCAACTATGGCCGAGAAATCTGTGACTAGGAATGTTCTAGGCTCCAATTGTAAGGTCGATGATGTTATCTGGTTAAATAATGTTCTGATTTGCATAAAAAATTTTCCAAACATCTGTTTTTATGCCCTATTCCCACTCTTATATGCCTACTTTGGAAAAGACAGACTCTGAAAGGTTTAGGGAACATAGAAATGACTTATAAATATTAAGCTGATCAACATGTTACTGTTTGCATTAACTAGGTGTTGCAATATGGAAGAGAGAGAGAGTGAGAGAGAGAAAGAGAGAGAGCAGGCAAGCAAGAAAAAATGAAGGAAAGAAGAAGGAAAAAAGAAAGGAAAAAAACCAAAATCACCCCATCCATAATACACTGAATACTATGAAGAAATGACCAAAGTTGTATGGGAATCTGGCCTCCAGAAGCCTTTTTTTGGATACTAAATAGCATCTGTCCCTGGCTATACCTGAACATCAAGTTGAGGTTCCAGGTTGTGCCAGCATTTGTCAGAGAACCCTACCTCAATCCAGTGTTACTTTAAATGGTTCTTAGAGCAATCTTCTTAACACGAAAGAATACAGCAATATCTAAAGACATTTTGTACAGTCTGAATTCAGTGGAAGTATGACAAATACTATTATCAGTGTCTAGTGCTAGAAATTAGCAGTGTATCTGCTGAAGCTTGTATAGTCAGCACAGATTCAGAACATAAATTCATTCATCACAAAAAGTAATATTGTAGAAATTGAGACATGAGACCTTGGTCAAATATGAAACAACTGCAAAAAGAACAAAGTACTGACTTCTGGTTGTTGAGTGTCTTCTCTGAGTTTCTGAGTTTCTTGGCTTGAAAAATGAATGTGTGTGCAATGTATATGTGCATATAATATATTTTGATAGTAATGTAAATAGGGTTAGAAGATATGGATGTATACAGCTTTCACAATTTCATTCAAGCAAAATACTTTTTCAGACACATGCACAGCACGATGAAAAATGGTTTTAATTCGGCAGAGAATGAAATAAGTAAAATTTCAATAAAATAGAATGGTAATTTTCATAACACTAATACTAAAACATGTCTTTTTATTTTCTAGTGTCTTTCAATCTCTTTCCTCAGAAACAAACTCTAACAGTGTTTCTACTCTTTGATTTGGTTTACTCCAAGGCATTTTATTTTCCCTGAAGCTGTTGAGAGTGTGAGTAGGAACAAAATTTCTTTCTTGGTGACTTTATTGCTGGTGTATAGAATAGCGATTGATTTTTGTAAGTTGACTCTATTTCCTGCTAGTTTTCTGAAATTATTGATCATTTCTGAGCATTTTCTCCTCTAATTTTAAAGAAGTGTTCATTATTAAGGTATCATCTTCATATAATGACAGTTTCACTTCTTTTTTTCTATTTGTATCCCTTTGATTTTCTTTTCTTGCCTTGTTGCACTGACTACTTCTTCTATATTGAAAAGAAGTAGGGAAAAAGATAGCTTTGTGTCCTTGCTGATTTTAATGGGTTTGCTTTATCTGGGATGATGTTGGCTAATCAGTTTGTCACATACAATCTTTATTACATAAAAATAAATGCTCTGTTACTAATTTCTCTGGGATGTTTATCATGAAGGCATATTGTATTCAATCAGATCATTTTCTACATCTATTAAAATGATCATATGATTTTGACTGTATGATAATTAAATTTATTTATGTGATTCATAATATCTATTGACTTTTGTATATTTATATTCCTGAATCTTTGGGATAAAGCTATTCTCATGCTGGCCAACATTTTGGATATATGGTTGCCTGGGGATAGCAAATATTTTATTGTGAATTTTATTGTTTATGTTCTTCAGGAATATTGGCCTGTAGTTTCATTTTTTTTTGTTGTTTCCTTACCTGGTTTTGATATTAGAAACTACTGGTTTCATTTGATGTACTATTTTTACTTCGGTTTTCTTTTTAAAAAAATATGTTGAGAAAAGTTGGCATCTTCAAAAGTCTGGTAGAATTCTGCTTATATCCATCCTGGCCTGGGATATTTTAAGGCAGAGGATATTTTATCACCATTTCAATCTCTTCATTTTTTCTGAATAATTTTTGTGTTGTTGATCTCTTCTTGGTTTAACTTTTGTATTTTAGGTGAATTTTGGAATTATACTATTTCTTTTAGATTTTCCAGCTTAACACAGTACAGATTTCTAAAACATTCCCTCCTCATGACAGCATTTTTGAGGTCTATGCCGTTTCCTTGTTTATTTCAAATTTTGTTAACTTGGGTCATCTCTTTCTTTCTTTTGGATAGCTGAGCCCAAATCTGTTAATGGTAACATTCTTTTTTTTTTTAATCTTTTTTTTTTATTAATTACACTTTATTCATTTTGTATCCCCCCATGAGCCCCTCCCTCCTCCCCTGCCGATCCCACCCTCCCTCCCCTTTCTGCATGCATGCCACTCCCCAAGTCCACTGATAGGAGAGGTCCTCCTCTCCTTCTTTCTGATCTTAGTCTATCAGTTCTCATCAAAAGTGGCTGCATTGTCCTCTACTGTGGCCTGGTAAGGCTGCTCCCCCCTCAGGGGGAAGTGATCAACGAGCAGGCCAATCAGATTATGTCAGAGGCAGTCCCTCTTCCCATTACTATGGAACCCACTTGGACACTGAACTGCCATGGGCTACACCTGTGCAGGGGTTCCAGGTCATCTCCACAAATAGTCCTTGGTTGGAGTATGAGTCTCTGGGAAGTTCCCTGTGTTCAAATTATCTTGTTCTGTTGCTCTGCTTGTGGAGTTCCCGTTCCCTCCAGCTCTTACTATTTCCCACTTCTTACATAAAATTCCATTCACTCTGCCCATCAGTTGGCCATCAGGCTCAGCATCTGCTTTGACAGTCTATACTGCAGAAGCTTTCAGAGGCCCTCTGTGGCAGGTTTCAAGGTTGTTTCCTGTTTTCTTCTGGCTTTCAGAGGCCCTCTGTAGCGGGTTCCGAGGTTGTTTCCTATTTTCGTTTTCTTCTGATGTACATCCTCTTTGCCTTTCAGATGGGGATTGAACATTTTAGTTAGGGTCCTCTCTTTTGCTTAGTTTGTTTAGATGTACAGATTTTAGTGGGTTTATTCTATATTGTATGTTTATATGAGTGAGTATATACCGGGAGTGTCTTTTTGCTTCTGGGTCAACTCACTCAGGATGATCCTTTCCAGGTCCCACCATTTACCTGCAAATTTCATGATTTCCTTATTTTTCATTGCTGAGTATTTTTCATTGTATTTTCATTATTTTTCATTGTATAGATGTACCACAGTTTCTGCATCCATTCTTCAGTTGAGGGGCATCTGGGTTGTTTCCAGCTTCTGGCTATTACAAATAAAGCTGCTACAAACATGGTTGAACAAATGTCCTTGTTGTGTACTTGCACCTCTTTTGGGTATATGCCTAGGAGTGGTATGGCTGGATCTTGAGGAAGCGCTATTCCTAGTTGTCTGAGAAAGCGCCAGAGTGATTTCCAGAGTGGTTGTACCAGTTTACATTCCCACCAGCAGTGGAGAAGGGTTCCCCTTTCTCCACAACCTCTCCAGCATGTGTTGTCCCTTGAGATTTTCATCTTGGCCATTCTGATGGGTGTAAGGTGAAATCTCAGGGTTGTTTTGATTTGCATTTCCCTAATGGCTAATGAGGTTGAGCATTTCTTTAAGTGCTTCTCTGCCATTCGATATTCCTCTGCAGAGAATTCTCTCTTTAGTTCTGTTCCCCATTTTTTAAGTGGATTTCTTGGTTTGTTGCTTTTCAGCTTGTTTAGTTCTTTATATATATTGGATATGAGTCCTCTGTCAGATAGAGGGTTGGTGATGATTCTTTCCCAATCTGTAGGCAGTCGCTTTGTTTTGATGACGGTGTCCTTTGCTTTACAGAAGCTTTTCAATTTCATGAGGTCCCATTTATTGATTGTTGCTCTTAGAGCCTGTGCTGTTGGTGTTCTGTTCAGGAAGTTTTCTCCTGTACCAAAGAGTTCTAGGGTATTCCCCACTTTTTTTTCTAGCCGATTTAATGTGTCTGGTTTTATGTTGAGGTCTTTGATCCACTTGGACTTCAGTTTTGTGCAGGGTGATAAGTATGGATCTATTTGCATTTTTCTACATGTAGACATCCAGTTGGACCAGCACCATTTGTTAAAGATGCTATCTTTTTTCCATTGTATGGTTTTGGCATCTTTGTCAAAAATCAGGTGTCCGTAAGTGTGTGGGTTTATTTCTGGGTCTTCTGTTCGATTCCATTGATCCACCATTCTGTTTCTATGCCAGTACCATGCAGTTTTTATAACTGTTGCTCTATAGTACAGCTTGAGATCAGGGATGGTTCTTTATCTTCAGAAAGAATCTGCTCTCAAATTCATTGATTTTTTTTTTGTATTGTAGTCTTTATTTCTATTCTATTGATTTCTACACTGTTTTTTATTCTTATTTGTCAATATTCTTGAGTTGTATCATCAGGTCATTGAGTTTTACTTTTTCTTAATTTGTGAAAATTATTTTATTTTATTATTTTATTTTATATAAACACATGAGTATTTTTTCCTCATATATGTCTGTGTACAATATATGTGCCTGATACCAATAAGATCCAGAATAGGATATCAGATCCTCTAAGAATGGAGTTATGAGAACCAATGGGGATGCTGAGAATTGGACTTGGGAAATCAGTAATATTAAGGGGCCTCTGGGCTGTTTCCAGGTTCTGGCTGTTACAAATAAAGCTGCTACAAACATGGTTGAGCAAATGTCCTTGTTGTGTACTTGAGCATCTTTTGTATATATGCCTAGGAGTAGAATAGCTGGGTCTTGAGGAAGCACTATTCCTAATTGTCTGAGAAAGCGCCAGACTGATTTCCAGAGTGGTTGTACAAGTTTACATTCCCACCAGCAATGGAGGAGTGTTCCCCTTTCTCCATATCCTCTCCAGCATGTATTATCACTTGAGTTTTTGATCTTGGTCATACTGATGGGTGTAGGTTGAAATATCAGGGTCATTTTGATTTGCATCTCTTAGCCATCTCTCTGATGGCTAAGGATGTTGAGCATTTCTTTAAGTGTTTCCTTGCCGTTCTGTATTCTTCTACAAAGAATTCTTTGTTTAGCTCTATACTACAATTTATTAATTGGATTGCTTAATTTATTGCTTTTTAATTTATTTAGTTCTTTATATATTCTGATATCAGTCCTCTGTTAGATAAAGGGTTGGTGAAGATCCTTTCCCAGTCTGTAGGATGTCGTTTTGTTCTGACAACAGCATCTTTTGCTTTACAGAAGCTTTTCAGTTTCCCTGAGGGAGGAGCATCCTTGCTAGACCACAGAGGAGAATATTGTAGCCAGTCCTGAAGACACCTGATAAGCTAGGCTCAGATGGAAGGAGAGGAGGACCTCCTCCATCAGTGGACTTAGAGAGGGGCAGGAAGGAGATGAGGGAGGGAGGGTGGGATTAGGGGGGAATGAGGGAGGGAGCTACAGCTGGGATACAAGGTAAGTAAACTGTAATTAATACAAAAAATAATAAAAATTTAATTAAAAATTTGAAATTTCTACAGGTTTGAACCAACTAGAGAAGTATTTGCAGATGATTTTAAGTTTTACTTCATCATTGTAAGATAGGATATTTAGAGTTAATTTAAAGTAAAATGAAGTGGCAACAATCATGGATTTAATTTTATGAAATGCAAAACTGAAAGCTTAAGTTGCTTTGCACTCCTCTTAGACTTTGAATGTTCTTCACATACTAAATAGAAAAAAAATTAATTAAGCCTTATTTTAAACATAAATATCTGTCGCAGATAAAATAAACTTAGGAAAGCATATTAATCAGACACTGCTTCTAGTGCCAATTTCTGTCTCAGTTCTGTCTTCTTTCTACTGCTGTGATTAAAAACTGTAAAAACGGCAAACTTAGGGAAGAAAAGGTCTATTTCAGTTTACAGTTGTAGTCCATAGTGAAGGGATGTCGGGGCCAAAATTAGTGACTGAAAAATGAAAGAAAGAACTGGGGCAAAACCATGATGGAAGAAGGCTCACTAGCTTGCTTTCTTATATACCTCAGGACCACTATACAGGTACGGCACAGCCCATAGTAGGCTGGGCTCTTCCACATCAAACATAAGTCAATCGCCAACCAAGGAGCATGCGTGGGCTGAATCTAGACCCCTTATACATATGTAGCAGATAAACAGTTTTGTCATCATTGGGTCCCTTAACAATGGAAGTAGGGGATTTCTCTGACTCTGTTGTCTGTCTTTAGATCCCTATCCCCTAGCTGGGTTATTTGGTCTGCCCTCAGCGGGAGAGGATGAACTTAGTCTTGCTGCCTCTTGATGTGCCAGGGTGGATTGGTACCAATGTGGATGTGGGGCTCTCCTGGATAAGGTTGTAGTCCGATGTCTCCAGATGGCCCTTTATTTGCAGGTCTGTTGTGATGGACTCTTCTTTCTCAGCGAGGTTAAAAAAACTCCCCTGATCTGGGTGAGTCCAGCTCTTATAAAGATCGTCACAAAGGTCTCAAGGCAGATTATAGGACATGTCCTTTCTTGATACGAAAACCATTCTAGCAGGCATCTGGAATTTACTAGAAATGTCCCACCCTGGTAAGCATCTGAGTCTTCAGCAGTGTCCTTCAATTGTACTTAGAGATTTTCCCCTCATTCCTAGGATAATTAGGTACTATATTCTCCTTCTTGTGATAGAATCATGCTACTGTATGGAAAATGAGACGCTGTACCACTAAATGCAAATCAAGTATCCCTGACTCCCTGACACCCTAGTCCCTGTGAATCAACCATATTCATCCTCAAAAAAAAAAAAAATCCCACTGCCGAAGGTTTATATAGCCCTTGATTTCACATAAATAAAGACATATATTCTTTCACTTCAAGACCATCTGTGACAAATCTATTCCATCATGGATAACCGCTGGACAACCTAACTTGGTTGTCAGTCAGGCAGATGTCTGCCTGGGTAGCCACAACTTCTTCATCACCAGGGGCTTGACTGCTGGTAAGTCTGCCACAAGCTGCTGGCTGCCACTGTACAGTTCCCCAAGAGTGTCAGCTTTAGGCAGCTGCTAGATGTCCTACCATTCCTGCATTAGGACCATAGGTCCTGCATGTCACCAGGCCTGCCCTCAGACCTGCTGGGCCTGTGCAGAAAAGCCTGTGTCCTGGGCTGTAAACCCACCACGTATGGATTTTTGCCTGCATCTCTGCTGTGCTTAGCACAGCAGCTTAAATAAGAGCTGTATACTTTGGTATCACCATTGGTTTTGGAATGCCCAAATTTCCACTGTCACTGGTGATCTCATTCTAAAATAGCTAAACTGTAACACTCTGTGGAAAAGCTTTTTCACACCCTTGCCTAGTACACTTGAGCCTCTCCCTAAAGAGATCTAGCTGCTCCTGAGAGAAATGTAATCCATTCTCCATCAGAAAGCCAATCTCCATGCTCCTGCAGAAATCCAGATCCCCAACAAAGGAAGTAAAACAGGGCGGGCCTCTCATTCTCTGTGAAGAAGAGCTGGAGGAGGACACTTGAGGATGAGACTTGGAGAAGATAAAGTCAGTGATTAGGATCAAACTGGAAAGTAATTAAAGCAAGGAAGGAAGGAAAGAAGGAAGCAAGTAAGGAAGAAAGAAAAAGAAAGAAAGAAAGAAAGAAAGAAAGAAAGAAAGAAAGAAAGAAAGAAAGAAAGAAAGAAAGAAAGGGAGAAAATGCCCACAGGTTTTTCTATAAGCTAATCTGATGGAGGATTTTTTTTTCTATGATAATTCTAGGTGAGTTATATTGTCAAAGAGATAGCAGAGAAAGCATCATGATTCAGGGAAATCTACGTTCTGCAATAATAATGATCTGAAAATAATTATTTTATTTTATATTTTAATTATTGGGTTTTTTCGATTTATTATATTGTTTTGACTATTTGAGGTTACATGTTTTCAATGAGTAAATATTAGCAATTCTATGATTTTTCCAATTGCGTTTGTAAAAAAAAAAATGTCTATAGAACTTAAGCCTCTTAACAATTTACATTAGAAAATTTTCAAAATAATGTCATTGAAGCTGTAAAAACTTATTTATCTTGATTCTACATGATTTCGTCCCTTTACCTTTTCCAGAAAACATGAAATAATCCCAAGAGATCTATACAAGTTCTCACATAACTCAACAGTGCAGTTGCTTTATCCTAGCGTTATTCAATGCAGGCACTTTAATATGAGTAATACTTATATCCACAGGAAAATGGAGGAAAAGTGAATAAATGAAAGGAAAATCACATTTATATGATTAATTTTATGTAAATGCTTCTAAGTGATATTTTCATAGATCCATAAATTTTCCATGGAGAGGACCTTTCACCAATGATTACTCCTGGGTTTGAAATTACTATTTCAAACTAATTTTTGAACTAATTTTAAAATTCATGATTCAATATTCCTTAGTATGAGCTTATGCAATTCCTATACAGTTGTATTTTTTATTTGTCACTTATAGACCCTATGTTGTTAGCATTTATACTACTGACCAGTTATCCATCTCCTGTTTCCTTTCACACTTCTCCTGGTTCTATTATGTTTCTTTCCCCAAGTGTTCACTCCTACCTGATTAGTCTACCCTGGATTTCTGCATCCTAATAGATATCTGTTTTTAAAGCAAATTAGCAAGTTGCTGTCAACACTTGTATGAACATATTTTACCCAGAATTTTTTATCCATGCCACAAGATGTATTTGTTCTGGATTTGTGGTCCATATCCTTGAAATTTCTTATATATTTTCCAATTCTAACTTATAAGAAACACCTTAGGGACAACACATGCTGGAGAGGTTGTGGAGAAAGGCGAACCCTTCTCCACTGCTGGTGGGAATGTAAACTGGTACAACCACTCTGGAAATCACTCTGCCGCTTTCTCAGACAACTAGGAATAGCGCTTCCTCAAGATCCAGCCATACCACTCCTAGGCATATACCCAAAAGAGGCTCAAGTACACAAAAAGGACATTTGCTCAACCATGTTTGTAGCAGCTTTATTTGTAATAGCCAGAAGCTGGAAACAACCCAGATGCCCATCAACTGAAGAATGGATGCAGAAACTGTGGTACATCTATACAATGGAGTATTACTCAGCAATGAAAAATAAGGAAATCATGAAATTTGCAGGTAAATGGTGGGACCTGGAAAGGATCATCCTGAGTGAGTTGTCCCAGAAGCAAAAAGACACGCATGGTATATACTCGCTCATATAAACATACAATGTAGAATAAACCCACTAAAATCTGTACATCTAAACAAACTAAGCAAAAGAGAGGACCTTAACTAAAATGTTCAATCCCCATCCTGAAAGGCAAAGAGGATGAACATCAGAAGAAAAAGAAAATAGGAAACAACCTCGGAACCTGCTACAGAAGGCCTCTGAAAGCCAGAGGAAAACAGGAAACAACCTTGAAACCTGCCACAGAGGGCCTCTGAAAGCTTCTGCAGTATAGACTGTCAAAGCAGATGCTGAGCCTGATGGCCAACTGATGGGCAGAGTGAATGGAATTTTATGTAAGAAGTGGGAAATAGTAAGAGCTGGAGGGGATGGGAACTCCACAAGGAGAGCAACAGAACAAGATAATTTGAACACAGGGAACTTCCCAGAAAATCATACTCCAACTTATGCTTATGGGGGGAATACAAAATGAATAAAATGTAATTAATAAAAAATTTAAAAAAAATCTGAATTCATAAAAAAAAGAAACACCTTTACAAGACTCGATTCAACATTTGTAAGTAATAAGGTATCCCTAAAACTAAAAATATTTTAATACCTATCTTTTTAGTGTTTAGGTTCAGGTTAGAGATTAAATAAATGTCAGATATAGGGTTGGTGAAAATCCTTTCCTAGTCTGTAGGCTGTCATTTTGTTCTGATGACAGTGTCCTTTGCTTTACAGAAGTTTTGAGTTTCACGGGGTCCCATGGATTGATTGTTGGTCTTTGAGCCTGTGCTGTTTGTGTTCTGTTCAGGAAGTTGTCTCCAGTGCCAATGAGGTCAAGGCTCTTTTCTTCTAATAGATTTAGTGTGTCTGGTTTAACATTGAGGTCTTTGATCCACTTGGACTTTAGTTTTGTGCAGGGTGATGAATATGGATCTATTTGCAGTTTTCTACATATAGACATCCAGTTAGACCAGCACCATTTGTTGAAGATGCTGGCTTTTTTCCATTGAATGGTTTTGGCTTCTTTGTCAAAAATCAAGTATCTATAGATGTAGGGGTTTGTTTCTGGGTCTTGTATTTGATTCCATTGATCCACCATTCTATTTCTATGCCAGTATCATGAAGTTTTTACTACTATTGCTCTGTAATATAGCTTGAGTTAACGGATGGTGATACCTGAAGATGATCTGTTGTTGTACAGGATCGTTTTGGCACTTCTCGGTTTTTTATTTTTCCATTTGAAGTTGAGCATTGTTCTTTCAAAGTATGTAAGGAATTGTGTTGGTATTTTAATGAGAATTGCATGAATCTTCTTCAATTTCTTTCTTCAGAGACTTGAAGTTTTTATTTCAAACAGGTCTTTCACTTGCTTTGTTAGAGTCACACCAAGGTTCTTTATGTTATTAATGGCTATTGTGAAGAGTGTTTCACTAATTTTCTTTCTTAGCCCTTTTGTCTATAATATACAGGAGGGCTACTGTTTTTTGTTTGTTTGTTTTGTTTTGTTTTGTTTTTCTTTTTTTTAAGTTAATTTTGTATCCATCCTCTTTGCTGAAGTTGTTCACAAGTTGAAGAAGTTTTGGGGGTCACTCATGGATACTACCACATCATCTGCAAATAGTGACACTTTGACTTCTTCCTTTCTGATTTGTATCCCCTTCATCTCCTTTAGTTGTCTTATTGCTCTAGCTAGGATTTCAATTACTATGTTGAAGAGATATGGAGAGATTGGGCAGCCTGGCCTTGTCTCTGATTTCAGTGGAACTGATTTAAGTTTCTCTTTGTTTAGTTTGATGTTGGCTATAGGCTTGCTGTATATTGTCTTTACTATGTTTAGTCTTTGCCTTGTATCCCTGTTCTCTCTAAGACTTTAAACATGAATGGGTGTTGGATTTTGTTAAATGCTTTTTTGGCATCAAAGGAGATGATCATGTGTTTTTTTTTTCTCCTTCAGTTTGTTTATATGGTGGATTACATTAATGGATTTCTGTATATTGAACCACCCCGCATTTCTGGAATGACGCCTATTTGGCCATGGTGGTTGATAACTTTTGTGTTCTTGGATTCAATTTTCAAAGATTTTATTGAGTATCTTTGCATCAGTGTTCATAAGAAAGACAGGTCTGAAGTTCTCTTTTTTTTTGTTGGCTCTTTGTGAGGTATCAAAGTAACTGTAGCCTCATAGAATGAGTTTGGTGATGTTCCTTCTGTTTCTATTTTCTGACATCATTTGAAGAGAACTGGAATTAGCTTTTCTTTGAAGGTATGGTAGAATTCTATGCTGAATCCATCTGGGCCTGGGCTTTTTTGGAAGGGAGACTTTTGATGACTGCTTAGATTTCCTTGGTAGATATAGGACTATTTACCTGATCTTGATTTAATTTCGGTAAATGGAATCTATCAAGAAAATTGTCCATTTCATTTACATTTTAAAATTTTGTGGCATATACACTTTTGCAGTAAAATCTAACGATTGTTTGGATTTCCTCAGTGTCTGTCGTTATCCCGTTTTTCTTTCTGATTTTGCTGATTTATATAGTTTCTCTCTGCCTTTTGGTTAGTTTGCCTTTGTCTATCTTGTTGATTTTCTGAAAGAACCAGGTCTCATTTTTCTTTGAATTGTTTTCTTTGTTTCTAATTCATTGATTTCAGCTCTGATTTTTATTATTTCTATTCTTCTTGGGTGTGTTTTCCAATTTTACTTTTTCTGTGAGAGATGTATCGATCTCTGCAATTTTATCTTCAACACCTGGGATTCTCTATTTCATCTCTTTTATTCTGTTGCTGATGCTTACCTTTGTGATTCCTGATGTTTTCTCTAAGTTCTCCAGCTTCAAGGTTTTCTCTGTTTGTGTTTTCTTTATTGATTCTAATTCTGTTTTCATGTCTTGCACCATTTCCGTCATCTGTTTGAATGTTGATTTCTGTCTTTCCATAATGGCCTGTATTTTTTTTAATTTCCTCTTTATATGTCACTACTTTGCCTCAACTTGTTTGGCTGTGTTTTCCTGTATTTCTCTGAGAGCTTTGTTTCTTTCATCTTTATGTGCCTCTAATAACTGTATAATCATAGATTTGAGATTATTTTCCTGTGTTTCCAATGAATTAACATATCCATTGATTTTGGGGGTTGCTAGTGAATCTATGATGTCCTTTTTTTTTTTTTTTTTTGTTCGATGTGTTCTTCTGCTGATCTGTAGCTATCTGCTTATCTGTAACATTTGCTGTTTGTTCCTGGAGTCTGTGGTTCAGACTGAGTCCATCTGTTTCTGGTGTCTGAAGTAGTCTTCAGGAAGATGAGAGAGATCCACTGGTTCAAGAGTGGGTATTGATGTTTTAGCTGTGGCTAAGGAAAGGTCTCAGGTGCATGCGTGCAAGCACAGGCATGTGCATGGAAGTGTGCCTTGAAGGACAGGGTGCTAGAGCATGTAGATGCCTGAAAAGGAGGAGCTTAAGTGCAGGAGGGGGTCCTGGTGCTGTTCCTGGTTGCAATGGGCATGCACAGGTGCCCTGAATACCTCAGTGGCCTACAGGCCTGTCGTACTGTCCTCCTGGTGTTCAGATCTGTCTGGGCTCCATGAGTTGTTTGCCTGGACTCCACCGGTAGACTGAAAGAACAGGGGCTTCAATGTTGAGAACACTGTCCCAAGAATCCCTATGCTGTCCACAGTGCGGACATGGGTGGAATGGATCCGAAGTCTGTCTGCTATGGTAGAGGAACCTGCATCAGGGGTTCTGCACGCACTCACTTGAAGGCACACTCACTGTCTCGCAGGCCTAATTCGAAAGCACAGGGGTTCTTCCTGTTCTCTACTATCAGATTTGGGGCCCACACAGGTAAACAAGAATGTAGTAGATCTATCAGCTCAGTGGTGTCTACTGTTTGTCTACCGGGAAGGAAGAACCTTACTTGGGGTATCTGCCTCTGCTGTCTTAGTCACGGAGCACAGAGGTTTCTTCTTGGGCTAGCCACCTACTGGCCACAGTTGCAGATCTGGGAAGCCTGTAGAGCCACTTGCTTCACTCACAGACCTGGGAGTCTTAACTCTGCAGTCTCAATCACTGAGCATAGAAGCTCATGCTTGGGACAACCACTATCATCTCTACCAATAGGGAGGCCCATGCTTGGGGCAAGGGGAAGTACAGATTGAATATTCGCCCAGGAAACCTCAATGTTGATGTTCTGGCTTCAGCTGCCCCTGTATTCACCAATTTTGGAGTTTCGGATCCTTTGCCCCTCAGATAAGGTGCCCACTGGTTGCTGCCCTCTTGGACTCCCCTACATAGCAGATTTTCAAAATCCATTCATTTGCCAATGGACAGCTCTAGGTTGTTTCCTTAACTGTTGTGGAAATTGCTATAAGAGACATTAGAAGCAAGTATCTCTGTATTGTTCAGTTGGACTTTTGGTTACTATTCCTTGTTGGTATAGCTAGGCCACATAGTGTGATATGTTTAAGGTTTTTATTTCATTGTTCTTTAAATCTCTGACATCTCTCTGTCTACCATCTATATATTTAATTATCTATAACATATTTATTTATCATCTATCTATCTATCCATCTATCTATCTATCTATCTACCTACTTGTGCACACCCAAATATTTATGTGTGAGTTTGGAAGCACAATTCCCGTGGTGCAAATGGAGTTCAGAAGGCAGCTTATACTGGAGATTCTTGTTTTGCACATTGCTTGAGAAAATACATCTTATTTTTCGCTGCTACATGATACAGGCAAATTGACCTACGAAATCCAGTACATTTTCTGTCTTTTTTCCCATTTTACAACAGTAACACTGAAATATAAACATATGCTATTGAGTTCAGTATTACCTGGCCTCTGGGTTGAACTCAGGTTCATGCTCCCCAGTTGTTCAACAAGCACTTACCCAGAGAACCATCTGTTAGCTCCATTGTTAGTTTAGGTTTTAATTTGTTTGTTTGTTTGTTTGTTTTTGAGGTATTTTCATTGTTACAGTCCCACCATCAGAGTGTGTTTCCTTTTATCTGTATCCTTGACAGAACTGTTTCTATAATATTGTTTTTCTTACATGTAAGAGATTAAATCTCAATGTAGATTTAGTTTATGTATTTCTGTATGCTAGTGAAGCTTAGTATTTTTACATGTATGTATATTGTCCATTTGTCCTCCATCTATTGATCTTGTTGGCTTATATTACTAGCCTGTGGATTGATTATGAGATACATTTTTGATGGTCTGAGAGATTTCTCAAAAAAAGTGAGAAACAGAATGCATTTGTCAATTCATCTATAATACATTTTGTAATGTATGTATATCTCCATTTTAACAAAAGAAGCTTCAGTTTGGATAAACATATAGCATTTTGAAAAACCAATAAGTAACCGTTACTTTTTAAAATTAAGTGTTTTATTTTTAACTTTTATTGAGTTTGAATCGTCGTTGTAGCTCCATCCCTCATCCCTTCTCAGTCTCTCTCTTCCTCCTTCTCTCCTTCCACTTTTCCTCAGAAAAAGGGAGCTCCCTTTCCCATCTATACCAACTTAAACAAGTTGCACCAGGACTGAGCTTGTCTTCTTCCCTTGTGGCCTGGCAAAATAACCCTTCCAGGAGAATGATCAAGTGGGCTGGCAAGTGTCCTGTGCAGTCTCCACTTCCCTTAAGAGAGGTCCCACAAGAGGCCTAAGATGGCCATCTGCAACATCTTTGTAGGGGGCTTAGGTCCAGAACAATACTCTGCTAAACTTGCAGACAGGAGCCTTACAGAGTTGTTCTTTGAAAGGTGCTAACCAGCAGAGCCTCAAAAGAGATGCAGGGACTAACAGCCAAATAATGGGCAGTGCATAGGAAGTCTCCTGGGAAAGTGAGAGGAAAGAGAAAAGGACCTGGAGGTGACAGGATCACCACAAGAAGACCAACAGAGCCAAATAACCAGGGCTCAGAGAGGCTTGCTGAGAGTGATCCATTAACAAAGGATCATTCAAGAATTAATGTTACTTTTAAAGCACATACTTCACATAATTCATTATTCTATTATACCATACACATTACTTTATGATGATAATAGAAAAACACATATCTGATTGTGTGTGTGTGTGTGTGTGTGCATATGTGTATGTTGTTGCGATTGATGATAGGGATCTGATAGCTTTATCAGGGACCTTATCCAGGAAAAGAATAATTTCCCCCTCTTAACAGCCATTAATTATATATTGAGGAGTAGGAAATTCTACCTTTTGAGCTTTCTTTCATCCATGCTGGGATATTAACTGGTGTTGTCAATAGCAGGTCTTTTTTAGGCATAATTTTGAGGTTTCACAGGTGAGTTTTTTCTTGTATACAGAAGACATTATCTCATAACGGACATTGTGGTCCTCTTGTTCTTATTATTTTTCTAACCCTCTACCTTTATTTTTCCTGAACTTTGGGGATTGCATTACACACTGTCCAGGGGTTATGTCACATATGTATAAATTCAGGATGGGCATTCCATAGTGAATTGTTCTACGTATACCTGTCTGTGGCTTTCTGTAATGGACTCTGCTACAGAAAGAAGTGTCCTTGATAAGGAGATGGAGCATCACTTCTTGGTGGGTATAAGAATAATTATTTAGATGCAGTTGGAGTTAATACATACAGGCTTAGGAAAGTGGTAGTAAATCCTTCTCCTCACCATATATTGGTAATATGCTAGATTACCCATACCTAACATGAATTCTCTTCTATTGTGTAGACAGTAAGTCCAATAAGAAAGCTGTTGGTTACCTGCAAGATATAGGTGGCACTATTGTACCTTTGAGGCTATATTGCCATGCTGGTCATAGGGGTCACAACTGGGTAGGACTGATCATTTTGCTTGTTGCTTTTAACCCTTGTCATGGTAGTTTCAAATACTGTAAGAACTATTCCTTTATGAGAAAGCTTCCAAGTCAACTTCAGTTATATTTCTTCAAGATCGGTGTATAAAATACATGGTGTCTTCAGAATCCAATCATGATCATACTTTCAAGTTCTTGCAGGCAGCCAAAGGTAATAGAAGTAGCTGATACTATTTTTTTAAACAATTTATTCACTTTGTATCCCTGCTGTAGCTGCCTCCTTCGCAGCATCTTCTCCCCCTATGCCCTTCCCTGATGTACTGATAGTAGAGGTCCTCTTCCCCTTGCATCTGACCCTAGTCTATCAGGTTTCATCAGGACTGGTTGCATTATCTTACTCTGTGGCCTGGTAAGGCTGCAACTCCTAGGGAAAGGTAATTAGAGAGCCAGCCACTGAGTCCATGTCAGAGACAGCCCCTAATCCATATACTAGGGAGCTCCACAAAGAGACCTACAGAACCAAAAATTCTGGGCTCAGGGGGGCTTGCAGTGGTTGATGCTCCAACCAAGGACGATGCATGGAGAAGACCTAGACCTCCTGCTCTGATGTAGCCCATACACTGCTCAGTGTCCGTGATGCTCAGGGTTGATGCAGGCACCCATCATATTAAGCATGAGATTCAGAAGGGCACCAGGCTCGGCAAATACAATTCAACCTATCAATAAAATAACACAAATAAAGTCTTTTTAGTTACAAGTGATCTTTTAAGAAAGAGGCTGAACTAATATAACCATTAGTTTTTACTGAATCTACCTAACACATTCTCTATGGATGATGTACATTTTCATATGTAAAATCTAGGTCATGGACCTATCCTTTGATGAAATAAAGAGTTTTGAGCTATATAAAAAAAATGACTTTTCTAATGAGAGGGCCAGTTGATTGCTTTTTGTTTTCCATCTAAATTTTGTCATTTGCCTATCAGGTGAGATCTTTCTGTTTGATTGTTTGCTTTTCCACATGAATCTAGTTTTTAACCTGCTCTCAGCATGTTCCCACAGGGCCTGATTCATATAAACACTGTGTGATAACACTCCAGTGGCAAATGACCTAAATCATTTTTGTTCAGGGATACACACATACTAATAAATCAGGTTACCCACTATTATATTTAGTTTTATTTGTAGATTGTTTCAGAATATTTTAAAAGATAAAATAGAAATACATTCGTGAATATTATTTTATGAATTTAACACAGTGCCCTGCCCTTTGTCTCTAGCAAAGCAATCCATTTTTTTTACCATGTATATATGAAGAACAGTGACACAGCATTGCCCTTGATAACAATATCAATGGAAATTACCATTATGTTTTGAATCTCCATTGTGTATTTGCTACCAGGATCATACATGAAACTCATGCCTGATTAAATGTACTTAAAAAGAAAAGACACGCATGATATATACTCACTCATATAAACATACAACATAGAATAAACCCACCAAAATCTGTACATCTAAACAAACTAAGCAAAAGAGAGGACCCTAACTAAAATGTTCAATCCCCATCCTGAAAGGCAAAGAGGATGGACATCAGAAGAAAAAGAAAACAGGAAACAACCTTGGAACCTGCCACAGAGGGCCTCTGAAAGCCTCTGCAGTATAGACTATCAAAGCAGATGCTGAGCCTGATGGACAACTGATGGGCAGAGTGAATGGAATTTTATGTATGAAGTGGGAAATAGTAAGAGCTGGAGGGGATGGGAACTCCACAAGCAGAGCAACAGAACAAGATAATTTGAACACAGGGAACTTCCCAGAGACTCATACTCCAACCAAGGAGATATTCGTGGAGATAACCCAGAACCCCTGCACAGATGTAGCATTTCAGTGTCCAAGTGGGTTACATAGTAATGGAAAGAGGGACTGCCTCTGACATAATCTGATTGGACTGCTCTTTGATCACCTCCCCCTGAGGGGGGAGCAGCCTTACCAGACCACTGTAGAGGACTATGCAGCCACTTTTGCTGAGAACTGATAGACTAAGATCAGAAAGGAGAGGAGAACCTCCCCTATCAGTGGACTTGGGGAGTGGCATGCATGCAGAAAGGGGAGGGAGGGTGGGATGGGGGGGGGAGGAGGGAGGGGCTTATGGGGGGATACAAAATGAATAAACTGTAATTAATAAAAAAATAAAATAAAATAAAATGAAATAAAATAAAAGAATAAAGCTTAAAAAAATGCAAAAAAAAAAAAAGTTGGTGCCGGCTATATCGTGGTAATGAACATGAAAAGTAAGGGGAAGAGCTGAACAAGGCTTGAAAGAGAAATATATAAAGGATATCGAGAAAGGAGGATGTCAATTGGTGATTATAGGTTGTTGAGGGCCTGAGGGCCGTGGGCACATGACTGAGAGTAAGGCTACACTCCCTTTCACATCTACCATGCAAGGTGTACAAAAGCATTGTGACCTTTCCGTGTCCTAGTTTTCTTATATAAGCCAGCCTTTATGAAGATCAAATGTAGGCATACTACAACAGTGCTTTGTGAGTTGTTTAGCAATGTAGTAGCCCTCAAGAAACATCTCCTCTCTCCCTCTTTATCTCTTTGTCCTCAATTTTCATTACTGTTATCAGATGCTCTTTAACTTAAATCATGTTTTGCTATGGCAGGAATCACAAAGAAGACATAATAGCAAATATGCATTAAGATCACATGATATGTAAACATTCTTTACATGACTGAGGGCCTGGTGGCATCCTGAGAAATATGACATGCTGTTTCATAGGAATAATTGGTTTGAGTATTTTCAGTTATGTTGGAGAAAGTGCACAAATATGTACCAGTCATAAAACAAGGAGAGTCTCAAAAATCAGGAAGTGTTGGTGTGGTGGACCGTAATATACTATGCTACCAACAGTTCCAGGGTTTCACAGGCATCTGGTACACATGCCATACACAGATATACAAGACAGGCAAAACATTCATATACAAAGTAAAAATTATTAGAATAATAATTGTATTTTCATTTCTTGTAAATATGCACATATGTATACCTCAACATGAGTTTCCAGTTCAGCTCAAAATTTCCTAAATAGTGGATGATTAAAGGGTCTGCTGCAGTATTCTGTATCATTTCATTTTACTTATAGCTGATGTGATTGTAGTTGATCGCTGATTCTCTGCATATTTTTCTGCATGTTTGACTCCCATACCTATTTTTGTACCTGCATAACCTAAAGGACAGCAACACCATGCACCAGTTAATTTGAAGAAAAGTGAGCTGTAGACTCATTTGGATCTGTTTGTAATTGTCATTTCAAACCTGGACTAGCAAAGGAAGAATTATGACAGTCCTTTTTAGGTAAACAATATAAAAGGTTGGTTAGTCAGAGCTCAGGAACTGAGTAAATGAATCTCTGACTAGAATATTAACATATTGAGTCAGATGTGCTTTTTTTTAAAATAAGCACTGCATAAAAGGAATTGAGGATATGAACCCTTTTACCTTTTTCTTGATCCACATTGTAATCATATTTTGTTTTTCATCATATTTTCTAATCAATCCCCCTCTATACTGAGCTCTTGTTTTCTTTACCCATCCTAAAATGTATTCTTTGAAAGAAAAGATAAGCACTTCATTTTAGCATCAGCTTTCATTAAGGCCAATATCATAGTACAAACATATCTTTTTTATTAATCTATTCCTTTCTGTTGGTCCAAACTGATGTGTGTCTTATTAATAATAATATTAATATTAATCATATTGAATTACATTATCTTTTTTCAATTGTCATATAATATATGTAGCATCTAGCTAAGTTCATCATAATTTCAGAAAGATATTATACCAGATGTTACCAAATTGGTCACAAAGAAACTGGCCACTTTATCACAATAATTCACTCATAAAAATGTGATGACCTACTAGGCTGCACAAGATCATGTCAGACAAAAACCTCAGCACTGTTGAGTAAGTGGTCCCTTGGTCATGTCACTTACTGAAAAAATTTTGTCCATTGAGAATAGCTGCATGAGGGGAGAATCATTCTTTTTTGTGGTTATGGCCTGTGATGCATTTTCCATGCTCTAGTGGATGGCACCATACATACATGAATATGGGCAATACTTACGTACATGTACACTTATGGGTTTGGTGGATCTATAAAAAATAAACAAACACGCACTTAGGAGATATGCTGGTTGGGGAAGATACTGAGAAAAGTGAAGAAGGATATGAGGTAGCTAGAAAGGGTCATGCAACATTGTATACATTTATGAGTTTCTAAAAAATAATAAGAAAGAATATCTTCTGAAGTTGGAAAGTGTTAATGTTTTATTATTCTACGAATACACTAAGACAAAGAATAATGTCTTTTAAAAGTAGGCAATGATGGTGTGTTAATATGTGACAATAAATTCCTTAAACAACAACAAACCAAGTAATCCATCTTAAAGTGGGGGAAAGAGCTAAACAGAGAATTCTCTATAAAGGAGTATCAAATGTCAGAGAAACTCTTAAAGAAATGTTTAATGTCCTTAGTCATTCAGGTAAATGCAAATTAAACAACCCTGAGATTTTACCTTACACCCATCAGAAGGGCTAAGATCAAAAACTCAAATGACAACACATGCTGGAGAGGATGTAGAGAAAGGGGAACTCTCCTCTATTGCTGTTAACCTCTATCAATGTAAACTTGTACAACCACTTTGGAAATAAATCTGGCACTTTTTCAGAAAATTGGGAATAGTGCTACCTCAAAATCCAGCTATACCACCCCTGGGCATATACCCAAAATATGCTCAACTGTACAACAAGGACATTTGCTCAGCCATGTTAGTAGCATCTCCAATCATAATAGCCAGAAGCTGGACAAAACCTAGATGTCCATCAACTGAGGAAAGGATACAGAAATTGTGGTACATTTACACAATGGAATACTACTCAGCAATTAAAAACAAGGAAATCATGAAATTTTCAGGCAAATGGTGGAAACTAGAAAGGATCACTTTGAGTGAGGTAACCCAGAAGCAGAAAGACACACATGGTAATATACTCACTCATAAGTGAGTATTAGCAATATATTATTGGATAAACATACTAAAATCAATACACCTAAAGAAGCTAAGCAAGAAGCAAGACCTGAGAGAAGATGCTCAATCCTCACCCAGAAGGACAAATGTGTTAGACATTGGAAGCAAGAGAAGACAGAGAACAACAGGACAGGAGCCTACCACAGAGGGCCTCTGAAAGACTCTACTGATCGAAGTTTTGAAACAGATGCTGAGAATCATAGCTAAACTTTGATCAGAGTGCAGGTACTCTTATAAAAGAAGGGGGAGATAGAAAGACCTGGTTGTGACAGGAGCTCTGAAAGGAAACAAATACAGCCAATAAAACTGAGCCCTGTGGGCCCTGCAGAGACAGATACCCCAACCAAAGACAATGCATAGAGAGGACCTAAATGTATGGCTTAGATGTAGCCCATACACTCAGTCTCCAAGTGGATTCCCTAATAAGGTGAGCAGGGGCTTTCTCTGGCATGTATTCAGTGACAGGCTCTCTGATCACCTCCCCTTTGGGATTGCAGCCCTGCCAGGCCACAGAGGAAAACAATGCAACCAATCCTGATGAAACCTGATAGGCCTGGTTCAAATAGAAGGGGAGGAAAACCTCACCTATCAGTGGACTATGGTAGGGGCATAGGGGGAGAAGAGTGAGAGATGCTGGGGTTGGGAGGAGATGGGGGGAGCACAGCCAGGATACAAATTGAATAAATTGTAATAATAAAAAAATTAAAAACAACAACAAAAAGAATTGCTGATGAATTGAGGCAAGACAAAAGGAATTAAGAAAAAAGTTCCTGAGTAAAAGACAAAATGAGCACATATTTATTGCAAATAGAAACATTCTCTGGACATCTGTTTTATACTGAAGGCTCGTATCTTTTCCCCTTCTTGATGTTGACTGACCTTGAAGAGTACCTATTTCCAACTAAACCAGAGCTTTTATTGAATAACCTGTGTCTACTGTACTTCAGCAATTCCTCTCTTAGTGTAGGTAAGATACCTACAAATTCTTATATATTTTTTAATCAAGCTCATGGATATTTTCAGACAGGAATACAGCATGGTCAAATAGTTCATGGAGAGAAACCTTGCAGCAGCCATCTTCAGTGTAACACTCAGAACAGAGGCCACATTCTCCCAGAGCATCAGGCTTGACATCAGAAGCAGCTGGTATCCCTGCTAAATAGAAACATGAACCACTGGAATGATTAATTTATCTGAGGTTTCAAGACTCATCATCTGGGGTGAAGGAGCATGTGTCCTTGGCTGTATGAATTGCTCCGGTTAAGCTAATGTGGTGAAGAAAGGTTTTCTAATGTGAAAATTTAGATGAATAATTATATTTGCTTTGCTATGTAGTTGAGAGAAGTAGGCAAGTTCCCTCATTTTTTATTACTCCCTGAGTGCTTGCAAACATTACAGACACCTGGAACTTAGGTTAATTCTGAGCACTCTCTGCAGATGGTTTCATAACTTGAGAGATTATAATGACTTTTCCATTCCCAGATGCTGCAAAGGTTTATAATGATTTAGCTAAGTACATCATAGTAGCACTTTGAACACTGATATGACAGGAACTACACAGTTCATCTCTTTGCTTTATCTTCATGCCTGACATGAGTGATATCTGAGTGTTGATTACTGACACTAAGTATGAAGAGAATCTGTCATCAAAATGATCCCATAGGCTGAATTTTCTAACTAAAGATAAAAATCTTATGTATTTGTCATTTTTTTTTATCAAAAAGCTTTGGGTCATACTTCTTTAAAATTGAGTTTAACAATAACCCTGTGAGTAGATTGAGCCTTTGTAACTATCCTCAAATTGTCCTGATGAAAGACAAGGCGTGTGTGGGTAAAAGATTTCCTCTAAGTCCTGTTATTACCCAGTGGGGGATGCAAAATGCCCACACAGTGGACTAGACATCCCACCTTGCAACATCTTACACACTTGGGGGTGTTCCCTGCGTACCTAAAGAGAACATCACTTTTATCATCCCAATTTTCAGTGTAAGCAGAATGTTTTGCTGTTATTTTTAAAATACAAAATTTACCTTGAATTAGAGATAATAGAAGACCCAGGAGTGTCATTCCACCTACTTCCCCTACTCCGTACAACACTCACCTTCAAGACTTTTGACAATGACCAGTGATGGTTTTATCTTCAGTTTACGTGTTAGCAGATGGATAGAGGCTAGATACTGCCATGTCAATAATTTATACCTTCAATGGGATAAAAGCACATGTGGAAACCAAATTATAAGTTACTTTTTTATTTAATCACAATAACACTAAAAAAAATAAATGCCTCTGACATAATCTGATTGGCCTGCTCGTTGATCACTTCCCCCTGAGGGGGGAGCAGCCTTACCAGGCCACAGTAGAGGACAATGCAGCCACTTTTGATGAGAACTGATAGACTAAGATCAGAAAGAAGAGGAGAACCTCCCCTATCAGTGGACTTGGGGAGTGGCATGCATGCAGAAAGGGGAGGGAGGGTGGGATCGGGAGGGGAGGAGGGAGGGGCTTATGGGGGGATACAAAATGAATAAAGTGTAATTAATAAAAAAAAAAAGAGGAGTTCCTGAAGAAACTAAGCTGTATGAGACTATTCCTAAATGACATTGGGAAACTCTGGCATAGAACTAAAGTAATGCTAAGGGTGTAGGCCCAGGAAAAATGTTTACATTAAGACAATCAAAATGAAGTATTCTAAAGGTCAGAGTATAAAATGTAAGCAAACAGTATTTTAGTTGCAATATTGAGTTAATGAGACAATTTAAATTGTGAAATGTTATTTTGCACACACATTTGGCATATATACGTATATACATATATATGGATGAATTGTCTTCTTTACTATCTAAGATATTTTGCATTCTAAGATAAGGTAAACTACAATTTTCTTCATATTCTTCATCCCTGAATTCATTTCATCACTGTAATAAATTTTTCTTGCCAGTATCACTTACAAAGGAGATTTTTTTTTTTTTCCAGAAAAATCCTTTTCTGTTTTCAACATTTTGGGCTTACTCCACACTCACAAATGACACAGATATGTCCCAATAATGACACTGCATACTAAAATTTCATAACAGAAAGATTTCTCGAGCTGATTGAAGGTCAATCAGCATAGACTATGCTTCTAGCTTTAGCCTAATTTTGATGATGTTTTCATCACAGAGCCCCAAGAGTTAGTGCAGGAATACATAGAGCAGTAGATGTAGCAGCATCGGTAGTGTGAGTGGCCAAAAATATCTGCCTGTCAAATAAGTCTTATGGAAGCAACTTACTCTAAAAACTGGGTGAATAAACATATGTCTCTCTCACCTTCATGCATGTTCTCTCTTAGAAATTATTTAACAGATGTCTCTTGTACCTTTCACAGTCCCTCACAAAATGAGTAAGGTGTGGAGAGTTTGGCTTGATGTAAAGGAAGAGTTACAGAGCTTTTGTTCAGCGCTTTTGTAGACCTACTATTACCTCCCTTCAAGAAATCAAAAATTTACTTCCTGATTCTGCACTTACATAGAGATTAATCACATCTTAGCAAGGGTGTTATGCATAATGGACAAGCCTCAAGCATATGTCAATTAGTTCTTGCAAACAACTCCCCTCACAGTTGTCTAGAAGAGCATGGATGGCATCATTACTTCTTTCCAGGCCTATAATCTCCAGGCAGCTCTATGAAATGTTTAGGTTGTTCCATATGGGACCTTGACATATGATCAGGAAGAGCTGGCATCTGGACAAAGGTCAACAAAGATCAAAGTTCATTCAGCCCAGACAAACATACTGCTCCTTCCGTTGCCTTCCACTTTTTGAGTCTGCTGCTTGGTTCTATGCGCTGGACTGTTTGGTTAATAATTTATTCTCCATGGACTCCTTTTTTGTCAACCATACAAGGTCCACCTCCAGTTTATGCCTCAAGCAGAACATTCCAAATTGTGATGCACATCATACATTCCTGCTAAGCATCTACCTTCAGCATTTCTATATTACATGGCATACACTTTTTTTTTTTTATTCAGTGATCTATCTTCTCATCACTGCTGGCTTTAGTTCCCAAGAATTTATGTATAATCATGAATTCTAGTCACCTTCATAAAAACACACAAGGAAACAATAAATCAATTCTGTAAGATTTTGTCTTCAAAGAATTAGAAGAAGATATCAGAAGATGGAAAGATTTCCCATGTTCATGGCTTGGCAGGTTTAACATAGTAAAAATGGCCATTTTACCAAAAGCAATCTACAAATTCAATGCAATTTCCATCAAATTATCAACACAATTCTTTACAGACCTGGAAAGAAAAATTCTCAACTTCATTTGGAATAACAAGAAACCCAGAATTGCTAAAACAATCCTCTACAATAAAAGATCTTCTGGAGGAATCTCCATCCCTGATCTTAAGCTGTACTATAGAGCAACAGTTATAAAAACTGCACAGTACTGGCATAGAAACAGAATGGTGGATCATTGGAACTGAACAGAGGATGCAGAAATAAACCCACACACTTATGGACACCTTATCTTTGACAAAGATGCCAAAACCATACAATGGAGAAAAGATAGCATCTTCAACAAATGGTGCTGGTCTAACTGGACGCCTACATGTAGAAAAATGCAAATAGATCCATACTTATTACCCTGCACAAAACTGAAGTCCAAGTGGATCAAAGACCTCAACATAAAGCCAGACACATTAAATCAGTTAGAAAAAAAAGTGGGGAATACCCTTGAACTCAGGAGACACAGGAGACAACTTCCTGAACAGAACAACAACAGCACAGGCTCTAAGAGCAACAATCAATAAATGGGACCTCATGAAACTGAAAAGCTTCTGTAAAGAAAAGGACACCATCATCAAAACAAAACGACTGTGTACAGATTGGGAAAGAATGAATCTTCACCAACCCTTTCTCTGACAGAGGACTAATATCCAGTATATATAAAGAACTAAACAAGCTGAAAAGCAGCAAACCATGTAATCCAATTAAAAAATGTGGAACATAGCTAAACAGAGAACTCTCTGTAGAGGAATATCGAATGGCAGAGAAACAGTAATGTTCAACCTCATTAGCCATTAGGGAAATGCAAATCAAAATGACCCTGAGATTTTACCTTACACCCATCAGAATGGCCAAGATGAAAAACTCAAGGGACAACACATGCTGGAGAAGTTGTGGAGAAAGGGGAACCCTCCTCCACTGCTAGTGGGAATGTAAACTTGTACAACCACTCTGGAAATCACTCTGCTGCTTTCTCAGACAACTAGGAATAGTGCTTCCTCAAGATGCAGCCATACCACTCCTAGGCATATATGCAAAAGAGGCTCAAGCACACAATAAGGACATTTGCTCAACTATGTTTGTAGCAGCTCTGTTTGTAATAGCCAGAAGCTGGAAACAGCCCAGATGCCCCTCAATTGAAGAATGAATACAGAAATTGTGGTACATCTACACAATGGAGTATTACTCTGCAGTGAAAAGTAAGGAAACCATGAAATTTGCAGGTAAATGGTGGGACCTAGAAAGGATCATCCTGAGTGAGCTGTCCCAGAAGCAGAAAGACACACATGGTATATACTCACTCATATAGACATATAACATAGGATAAACCTGCTAAAATCTGTACATCTAAATAAACTAATCAAGAGAGAGGACCCTGACTAAAATGCTCAATCCCCATCTCAAAAAACAAAGAGGATGGACATCAGAAGAAGAAAAAAGAAAACAACCTAGGAACCTTCCACAGAGGGCCTCTGAAAGGCTCTGCCCTGCAGACTATCAAAGCAGATGCTGAGACTTATGGCCAAAGGTTGGGCAGAATGCATGGAATCTTATATAAGAATTGGGAAATAGTAAGAGCTGGAGAGGACGGGAACCCCACAAGGAGAGCAAGAGAACCAGAAAATTTGAACAAAAGGGTCTTCCCAGAGACTCATACTCCAACCAAGTACCAGGCATGGAGATAACCTAGAACCCCTGCACATATGTAGCCCATGGAAGCTTAGTGTCCAAGTGGGTTACATAATAATGGGAAGAGGGACTGCTTCTGACATAATCTGATTGACCTGTTCTTTGATCACCTCCCCCTGAGGGGAGAGCAGCCTTACCAGGCCACAGATGATGACAATGCAGCCACTCCTGATGTAATAGACTAAGATCAGAAGGAAGGAGAAGAGGTCCTCCCTATGAGTGGACTTGGGGAGGGGCATGCGGAAAGAAGGGGGAGCGATGGTGGGATTGGGAGGGGAGGAGGGAGAGGCTTAAGGGGGGATACAAAGTGAATAAAGTGTAATTAATAAAAAAATAAAAAAATTTAAAAAGTAAAAAAAAAAATTGTCTTCAGTGTATTTGTAATGTCCTTGCAGAAAGGCAACATCAGTCAACATGTCTCAACCTGGTTTGTTTCCCCTCTAAGATATCCATTTCCTGCAGGGCAGGGAGTGCAAAGGAAGTCACCAGCACACCTTCTATCCAGTAGAGAAGTGTTAGCCAATGTTTACATCCTTTCAGTTGTTTGTACCACCACACCTGCCATATTGTCAGCATTTCCATCGGAAATTCTTGCTTGATCATATACAGATCTTGCCACGTTTGCCTACTAATGATCCCTGTTGTCAACTTTTTCATTTTCTTGTCGTGACTGCATTAGCAGTTTACAAAACATGTTTACAATTACATTCTAGTCACTTAGATTTTAAAGAGCCTCTTCTACTGTAATCATCATCTTATGCTGAACAATAGCTAGAGAGGAGATAGTGCAGGTAAACTGTAGACCACAGTAATTAGCAGGAAATTATCATCTCTTCTCACAATTTAATGGGATTTTCATGAATGCAATAATTGAGAGTTAAATTTAACCTATAAATGGAAAGGAGTTTATTCCTGCCATGCTCAAACAGGTGTCTCCTAGATTTTTTTTATCTAGTCAAGGAGAAAATAAATATTTTCCATCATATTCATATGATTAAGATGCACTGTGGGCAGTTCTTTTCTCTCTTCACACATAAACTACAATGCTTAGAACCACAGAGGGAAGGTATAGAGTAAGTGACTAGATCTCTTTAGGTAAAAGAAATGGAAAAAGAAAAAGTACATAATTATGGATGGAGGAAGGCTGTAATGGAAGAATCATGTGGGGAGGATAGTGAGAAGGACAAAGGATACAGTGTGGGGAGAGACAGCTGAGACTGAGAGCTATTTGAGGGGTAGTATTATGTATGTATGTGTGTGTTTGCATGTATGTATATGGATATATGTGTGTGCATCTTTATATACATATATATATATACATGTAAAATATGTGTGGGTATGCATATATAGGCTGTAACATACATAATATATACATACATATATATATGTATATATATATGTGTGTATATATATATATATATATATATATATATATACAATAAATGAAAAAGCCATACATTTGTAAAAGAGCATGAGTGATATATGAAAGGTTTTAGAGGTAGTAAAGAGAAAGAACAAACTATATAATTACATTGTAATTACAATTACAAAAACAGATAAAAAAATGTTGAGAAAATCTTTAGGAGTTAAAAAAATTTCTCTGCCATTTTGTTCTCTATTTCTGCCTCTGCTATCCAATGAATGGTGACTGAGGCAAATAATTTTCACACAAAGTTCAGTAGCATTTTTGAAAGCATTCTGCTAATGAACTTTGTTTTTCAAGAGATTAGATAGAAAGACTCCACTCGGCAATCATTTAGGATGAATAGAATTTTAGAAATAGATGTCTAAAATCATGTGGCATTTATAGACCTTTTCATAGTTATAACATATGAAGGGACAACACAATCAGCATTGACTTCTGAAAGCACTGAGTTTGTTAGGTTTCCATTGTTTTGACAAAACACCTGAAAAAAGATATCTCAAAAAAAAAAAAGGTTTATATTAGCTCATAATTTCCAAGGAATTAGTAAATTATGCTGCAGCTTGTGGCAGCACAGTATGGCATTTTAATAGCAAGTGTAATAGAAGTAGGACTAATTCACACATTCATGATCAGAAAGAAAAGAGACAGAGTGGGGGGTGGGGGAAGAAGGGAGAATCTCAATGTTCCTTTGAAGGCACACATCCAGTGACATAAATTACTCAACTGGGTTCTATTTCCTACTGTTTATCACCTCACTGCAGTGCCGCAGGCTGAAGACTACAGCTTCAGAACAAAAGCATCTGGAGATTCCTGTAGATACAAAGTATTACCCAAAGAATTACAGAATCTTACAGAGCTGAACAGAAGTTGAAAAGGAATAGACACTTCTTGTGTCTTATTCAAATTCAGTGGTGAACACAAGTGACTTCAGCCTTGTCATTGCTGAAAATTAAATGGAAGTGTTTGCCTTATGTCATACTACATACTATGTAACACCATTTCACTCTGCTAAATTTAGTCATGTTTTTTTTTCTCTATGAAAATTATTTTTTATTATTATTATTTTTTTCTTTTTAGTTACATTTTGTTAACTCTGTGTCCCAGCTGTATCCCGCTCCCTCATTCCCTCCCCAATCCCACACTCCCTCCCTGGTCTCCTCCCTGCCCCTTTCTAAGTCCACTGATTTTGACCCTGTTTTATCAGGTATCTTCAGGGCTGGCTGCAAAGTCCTCCTCTGTGGCCTAACAGACTGCTCCTCCCCGGGGGGTGGGGGGGTGTCAAACAGCCTGCCCTTTTTTTTTTTTTTTTTTTTAAGTTACAACATTTTTGGTCAGTTTTGTTTCAAAGTTGGTGATATACAGGACATTCAGTTCGTGACCAACTGGTCATAAAGTTAACTGGCTTCATCTTCTTGTCTCTCTGGTTTTCTCCTTTTATTATGTCACCTACTCTCATTCTCTGAAGATTCTTTGTCATTTCTATGTGCCATCTTCCTCTGTTGAGACATGGGCTGCTGTATGCTGTTTTCATTCCTTCCTCATTTTAATAAGTTGTTTTTCAGAGTGTCTGCAATGTGTTTTTACTTCATCTTGCCCCCCCCCTTTTTTTTTTATTACTTCTGCATTAATGTAACACTCTTAGTGAGGTAAAAGTGTCTATTTCAAATTCTATTTCTCTCCCTAATTAAAATTAAAGTGTGCAATTTTTCCACTATTTAATAAAATGACTTTACTACCAAATTTATATAAATCATCTTATATTCAAAAGTTTTAAGTAGCAAATGTTCCCTGGTATTACTCTATAGTCATACTGTTTTTAAAAAAAGAAACCTTAAAATGATTATTTTTGAATCAGTGGGTCTCTGTGTCTATATCTAGATTTTGTGCCTTTTCTTTGGGCATTTTTCTTTCTATTGGTTTGTTTGGTTCTATTCTGATGTCTTTGTTTTAATTTCATCTTATTACATTTTATTTTATTTTCTTGCTTAAAACCTTGCTCATTTTCTATGGAGAGAGAGAAGGGGTGGATCCAGGTGGAAGGAGATGTGTAAAGGAATTGGAAGGAGTAGAGGGAGAGGGAACTTTACTCAGGATATATTGTATGAAAAAAATCTATTTTCCTTTAAAAATGAATATTTTCAGAGCTGCAGAGATGGCCCAGTGGTTAAGAATACTTGGTACTCTTACAGAAGGTCTAGGTTCAATATTCGTACCCACATGGTGGCTCCAGTTACAGAACATTGGTTTCTTTATTCTGATGACTTCACATGTACTTATATGAAAGCAAAATATTAATATAGCAGCTTTAAATTAAAATAAAAGAATAAAAATTATCTCTTGATTGCTCCTTCATGCCTGACATTATAGCTCAGTTCTCCTTAATCAAGGTTTGCGTATGCCTATCTAGTAGAAAGAAGGCAACACATTTGTAGATTTGTCGATACGTCTTCTTATTTTGACAAATTTTCAAATTTGAAAAAAAATAGTAATATAGTTATTTCCTTACTGGTTTTTTGACTGATTTATTCTTTATTTAACAGTATTCACTACCTTGACATTGCTGCAGCAATTTGCATATTTTGTAAGTTTTCCAACATGGCCAGATAAACTCTCATTAGCTGGATATTTTGAACCTGTTGTTTGGTCTGTTTAGTGCCCATTATGTACAATTTCTTGTATTATTAGATCAATTGATTTGTAGTGTTCCATTATTTCTCTTTTGATGCTATAGCCAATATTTCTATAATACCAGGACCATTTCTTCAAAAGTTACTCTATATTGAAATTAAACAAAGAAACTATACACACCTTCATTGAAGAGAGAATGTTTGTTATGTCCTTCTGAAATATCCTTTCTCACAACTCTGCTAAATATATGTAGTGCTTAAGACTGTCCTCACTCGTCCATAAAAACTTTAATTTGAATTATGTGTCATTTTTAAGCACAGGTCTTTCTCCGTCATATATGAGTGATTAACTACAATTTTAAATCTCATGCTTTATGCAAAAACTGAAAATTTACATTTTCTGAAATTGAGCTGTGATTCATTGTCAAATTTCCTCCCTGAGTAGCCGTCTTCTGTACTGGAAATATGAATGTTGACAGGAAATGAAAAGCCATGGAGTTAGGTTCTTTTGACAAACAACAATTTAGATATGTAATATATAGATAGATATATTTCATCATACACACATGCCTTTTGAAGTAAAAACACTGAAACATATGAGAGAATAATTATTTTGGATGCATTCAAGGTAAAAATAGAGGGGCTGGTAGGTTAGTTTAGAGCATGGTCATTGGTGGTATTCTGATGATGATAATCACAGTCAGGAAAGAAGGCCAATTTAGGTGGGACAAATATGTATCTCCGAGGAAAGCATTGATTGACTTAAGCTGTTGTCTAATAAATATCATGAATTTCTACTATGCAGTATGATTTTTTTCTTGACTTCTGATGTGGAGACTGGTATACTTTTGATTTTTTTTTTCTGGAGCTCTAGTAACTAAATGGATAAAGAACTGCTTTTATTTATATTTCTTCACTTTATAGCCCAATTGTAGCCCCCTCTGTTGTCTCCTCCTGGTCTCACCATTCCTCCCCCTTTTCCCTATCTTCCTCCCTTAGATCATAGAATGGTGGAGCCCTCCTCCCCTACCATCTGACCTAGCCTGTGAAATCTCATTAGGACTGCCTGGATCCTCTTCCTCTATGGCCTGCCAAGGCCTCCCCACCGAGGCAAAGTGATCAAAGAGTGGGCAATGTAATCCATGTTAGAGACAATCCCTTCTTTCCTTACTAGGGAACCCACATGGAGACAGAGATACCTATGGGCTACATCTGAGCAATGTGTCTATGTCCTCTTCATGCATAGTCTTGGTTGGTGCATCAGTCTCTGCAGGCACACCTGGGACCAGATTTGTTGGCTTTGCTGGCCTCCCTGTGTAACACTTTGGACATCAATATGTCTCCTTTTCAGAAAATTGGGAATAACACTACCCCAATACCTAGCTATACCACTCATGGGCATATACTGGAAATATGTTCTACCATACACAAGGACATTTGCTCAACTATGTTCATTACAACTTTAGCTGTAATAGCCAGAATCTGAGAACAACCTAGATGTACTTCAACTGAAGAATGGATAAAGAAATTGTAGTATATTTACGCAATGGAATACCACTCAGCTATTAAAAACAAGGAAATTATTAAAATTGCAGACAAATGGATGGAACTAGAAAAGATTACTTTGAGTGAGGTAATCCAGAGCCAGAGAGACATGCAGAACCAGACTTATAAGTGGATAATAGGCATATAATATAGGATAACCATACTAAAATATAACAAGAAAAAAATAGATCTAAAGAACCTAAATAAAAAGGAGGACCTTAGAGAGGATGCTTAATTCTCATTCAGAAGGGAAAACAGAATAGACACTGGATTTGGCTGAAAAAGGGAACAGATGAGGAGCCTACCACAGAGTCCTCTATAAGACTCGACCCAGCAGGGGCTCAAAGCAGATGCTGAGAGTCATAGCCAAACTCTGGGTAGAGCACTCTAGGTCTTATGGAAGAGTTGGAGAATGGAAGGACTGAGATGGAACAGGAGCTCACAAGGAAAACTACTTTTAATGCAGTGAAAGTGTCATGAAGCACGTGAAAGAAGAAAAAGAAATTTGGAAAGGAGAATGATTAAAAATTTATTATGAGGGCTTAAAATTTTATGTAGTATCAGGTGTTAATGAAATTTGGTATCATAAGAGCATGTTATCTTTTGTAGTTAGTGTCTCTATTGCTTTTGCAAAACACTGTGATTAAAAGTAATTCATTGAGGAAAGAAATTATTTATGATTACAGTTTACACTTCATCATGAAGGGAAGTTATGGCAAGAACTCATGGCACAAACCTTAAGATAAGACTTGAAGCAAAAGGCAAGTAGGGACAATGCTAAGTGGATTGCTCAGCATGTCTTTGTATAGAATCCATGATCACATGCCCAAAGGTGGCATCACCAATAATTAATCAAGAAAATACTATAAAAACTTGCCCACAATCCAATATTACTGAGGCATTTCTCAGTCTATGTTCATCTCAGATTGTTCTGACTTGTGTCAATTTAGTACCAAATCTAACCAGAATGGTATCCTTTATACCATGTCTTTTTACTGGTTTCTTCCGTTTAGTCCTTTCTTTATTGCTTTTTGCTGCTTAGTTATATTTTCTTCATTTCAACCCAGTTTTTGAGTTTTTCCTCTGTCAGGATGCTGTCTGGACTGGCCCTCACTGACTGGAAATCCTTCTAAATCCCTGACATTATTGAAAATCAACTGTTGTTACCCAGTTTCCTTTTGGGAGATCTGACAATGATGTGAGCCCACATTCTAAGATGCTTAAGAAACATTTGAAAAGTTGAGCCCTCATTAATCAAACCACAACTCTCCCAGACTGAAACATATTTAATATATTAATTTTTCTTTGGGTCTTATTAGTACTAGTGTCCTACTAATGTCTGACTGAATGACTCTAAGGAGATTGTTCTCAGACAAAAGTACACATGGGATTTAAAAGAAAGGACCAAAAGCATGTTATTACTCGGGTTGCTGAGCTTGTCTGAATCCACAGGAACAGGAAGAAAAAAGTTGGTAGAGACCCCAGTAGGGATTTAACAATAATCCTATGCTGTTGCCATTCCACTTTGTAGTTGTCTTGCTGCAGAAAATTCTTGTGCCAGTTTATCAGGCAGGGCACTTTGATCACTTTTCTCTAGTACTGTGGATTTTGGATAAAGGAACCTTCATGACAGGCGATCAAAAGGATAATGCAGATGTATGGCCTGTGTAGTGGATAGAAGAATCCATCAACGTAATATATCTTTATTAAGGAACAATAGCTTGAGTCATCTTTCCAGTAGATATCTTGGAAAAACACCAATGTGCTTCATGAGAGAGTCACTTGCCACTGACAGGGAATCCTGGTTGTAGACCCCTCCATCTTCACCCCCTAGTCTCACCTTCCATCCCTCATCTCCTCCCATTACCCTCCCTAAGTCCACTGATAAAGGAAGTCTTTCTCTCCTTCCATCTGACCCTAGTCTCATCAGGACTGGATGCATTGTCTTACTTGGTGGCCTAGTAAGGCTGCTCTTCCTCAGGGGGAGGTGATCAAAGAGCCAGCCACTGAATTCATGTCAGAGACAGCCCCTGTTACCCTTACTAGAGAACACACTTGGACACTGAGCTGCCATGGGCTACATCTGTGCAGGGGGTCTATGTCCTCTGCATGCATGGTCCTTGGTTGGAGTATCAGTCTCAGAAAAGACCCCTGTGCCCAGATTTTTTTTTTTTTGTTTTATTGGTCTCCTTGTAGAGCTCCTGTCCTCTCCATGTCTTTCATCTCCCTCTTCTTCCATAAGATTCCCTGCACTTTGCCCAAAGTTTGGCTATGAGTCTCAGCATCTGCTTTAATACCCTGCAGGGTAGAGTCTTTCAAAGGAGCTCTCTGGTAGGGTCCTGTCCTGTTCCCTGGTTTCTTCCTCTTCTGATGTCCATCCTGTTTGCCTTTCTGAATGAGGATTGATCATCTCACCCAGGGTCCTCCTTCTTGCTTAGCTTCTTTAGTTGTACAGATTTTAGTATTTTTATCCTATATTATATGTCTAATATCTACTTAGAAGTGAGTATATACTGTGTGTCTTTCTACTTCTGGGATATTTCATTCAGGATAACCTTTTCTAGTTCCTACCATTTGCCTGCAAATTTCATGATTTCCTTGTTTTTAGTTACTGAGGACAAACACATGCCAGAACCAAGCCACACAATTCACAATTGGAGGGAGCCTTTGTAAGAAGAAGGAAGCCACTAATACTATAGTTTTAATAGTGTTCTTACTCTTTGATTTTATTATTGATCCATATTGACATGCAGTGATTCTTACATCAGTTCTCTCTCTTACCATCAAGCATCTCTTCTTTGTGTTCGAAGTGTTCCTGATAGTAATTCAATTAATACTAAATGAACCAAGGTAATGATAATTGCACTATTATACTTCCAAACGTTTGAAGATTTATTTTAATTTTTATTTATTTATTTATTTTTGATGATGGTTGTGTTATACAAAGAGCTTCAAAGGCAGAAAATTAAAAGAAACTTTCAAGATATCAATCATGGGAGACCACGTTCGTATTCTTCACACATGAAACCACCAAAATACATACATCTCAAGTGTTTGAGATAATTTTCAACCTTCTGAATGTCAAGAGCTAGGCAGAAGATCAATTTATAAAGAGCAAAAAATCTTGAATCTTTGTTGCCTGACTGTAACATTGCAAGCTCTGTATAAACAGGGTATTCTCCAATTTCTTCAAGTCCATGTTTAACCTAATGAGAAATGGATGGTTAGTTGTATTATTACTGTTTTATTTGATTGTTCTCTTTACTTGTAAGTATGATTTATATTAATAAAATGTCAACAATATTTTCTTCCTCCAGAGTCATGAATTTTCTTGCACCTAAGCCCAGGTGCTCACCTACAAACTACAGACAAGATTCAAGTATACATTTTCATAGATGAAATTCAATCTGGATAAAGTATATTATTTTGTGACAAGTTACACAGAGGACCAGGAAACTGACACTACAGCACTGGCTTGTGCTTGGAAAAGGTCAGATATTAACACTTTTTTCACTTGAGATGCACAGAGGCCAGGAACGGTAGTTGTAACATAGTTGGGAAAAATTCACTTCTTCAGGAAAGGTACTGTCCCAGTGATTGTGAGGAATAGCTATGTCCCTTAGTGGCCAGGCTGCATACAAGACTGAACACATACAATTTTGTTCTTGCAGTGAGTTGTGTCAAAATTTATGATTCACCACAGGTGCCACATCATTCAAGAAGAAGAAAAAAAAAGAAATGTAAGAATATGTCTCACCCTCTTGGCAATCCCCACGATGCGATCCAAAAGGATTTGGCTTTTTATCTTAATGTAGTCGACTCTTAAAAGGGTAGGAAATTGGGCTGATGTCATATTCTGGAGTTCCATCTCCATGTAGATCAGAGGGTCTTTCCATGCATGCAGTATACTTAGTAGCATTCTCACAAAGTTTGGCAACTTTGAAACAATAAGAAATAAGATAAGCAGGAGCAAGATTTGGTTTAAGTCAGTGAAGTAGAACTAAAATATTTATTCATTATTCTTATGGGATGTAGAATACTTCTGAAGATGTAATTATGCACAGTCATTGAACTTCAACCATTCTCCTATATTTTCTTAAGTGATTCAATGTGTTAAATAGTGACTACTTTTTCTAATGCACCATCATGCTGCTTTTATCGTATTTTAATTTGGAAAGTGTACCATTTGATATTCCTATGTAAGGCCTTGTCTATATGGTTTTATCACTTGTTGATGAGAATTAAAAATTTTGCTGTTTAAAAAAAAAACTTTGTTGCTATTCAGTAGATGCCAATGGGATCTGATTCAGAAAATCAATTCTCACTAATGTTAAGGTTAAGTGGTGCAAGCATTTTGACTTAGATTCATCACTCCACTTTGATTATTCACAGTTTTACTTATTTAAAGTTATTAGGTTATTTTGGAATACAAGAAGAAAGATTTCATAAAGAAAACATGGCATTTAGAAATGAGCAATCCTCATTCTGCTTCCCTCCATGCCCTTGCAGCCATCTTTCAGCAGGAGCAGGAGAAGACTAATGGAAGATGTGGCCTTCATTATGAGCATCATGGGAATCTCACTGTAGTTTGACCTCCCTGTATGTGTTCAACGCAAGGATCATACACATAGCTCATATTTGATTTAAAATACTTGATATGTTTGATACCCTTTAGCTACTCCAGTGGCAACAAAAATAAATAGTGGAGAAGTCCAGTGGCTGATGCAAAGGAAAAGTTATAAAGATATGAAGGGAAGAAACAGTAAAAATGGTGATGGATCCTGGGAGCATTTTGGCATATCGTGAATAGTGAGTGCTTGAGTTGGAAGAAAAGATTTCACCACTTACTGTGCATGCCTCTGGTAAGAGTTTTGCATTAACCTAAAATAATCTTCAATTTACTTTTTTTATTTAGTGCAATAATATTACATTCTGTCGTGACAGTGGAGTGAAGTTAATACAGTAATTTGTGAAGTATCTGCTGATGTTTCAACAAATTCCATGGCTTCCTCTTCTTCACTTCTCTTGTTACTTCAATATGACTTTTAGATCAAATCGGTTCAAAATAAGTTATGGCTAGGAATCAGATAGTATACATTGTAAGAATTATAAATTATAGGTGCCATTGTAAGTTGATCCTACCTTCACACTTAAGAGCATAGTTTCATCCCAAGGGACATTATATGGTATTTCTGAGCCTATTGGTCATATGTAGTAAATAAAATTGTATTTGACTTCTAAATGGATAATTTATAGCAATGCTGGGTAAGTAAATAAAATATTTTTCATTGTTCATCAACTATAGAAGATGATTTTTTCATTACTTGCTTTTTTTAGATTTTGCAGAAGGAATGAGTACTACATCTATTATAATGCTTATAAGCTACAGAATGACAAACCTATCTACTGCTTAAGTTGTTTAGGATAAAACCATAAGTTAAAGACTCACTGTGGTCTGTCTGGCTTCTTCTTTTGTTTTTGGTGGATTGAGGGAAGAAGTGTGGCAGCTGGTGAAATTCCTGAGAACCAATTCTTTATTTCTGTTAAGTTCTATTGCCTGTAGAAGTTGAAATAGAAATAAAATTACTTGTAATTAATAATATAGCAAAAGAATCCCATGACCAGAATATGAATGCTTTAATAGATATGTAATTTTAAAGTGATTGTTGTAGAAACTCAAATTTAAGGAGTGACATAATTTTAATCTACTTTTCCTCATGAGTTCTATAATCTCATATTGTTTTTCATATAAGTTTTTGCTTGTGAACAGTTTCCTCTCTTACTACTTATTATCTTGTCTGCATACCCACACCAAAATTAAATGTTTTGAAGTAAAATCTTAAAAAAAAAAAAAAACCACTAAGACTCATAACCAAATTTTCGGAGAGTTCAGGGAATCATATGAAAGAAGGAGGAGTTAGTATGACAAGGAAAGGATAGGAGCTCCACAAGGAACAAATATATCTGGGCACAGGGGTCTTTTCTGAGACTGACACTCCACCAAGGACCATGTATGTATATAACCTAGAACCTTTGCTCAGATGAAGCTCGTGGTAGCTCAATAACCAATCGGTTTGCCATAGTAAGGGGAACAAGGACTATCTCTGACAGGAACTCAATGTGAGGCTCTTTGACCTCCCTACCCCCCAAGAGAGGAAGAGTCCTGCTAGGCCACAGAGGAGGACTTTGCAGCCAGTCCTGAAGATACCTGATAAAACAGGGTCAGATGAAAGGGGAGGAGGTCCAACCTATCAGTGGACTTGGAAAGGGGCAGGGAGGAGATGAGGGAGGGAGGGTGAGATTGGGAAGGAATGAGGGAGTGGGATACAGCCAGGATACAGAGTTAATAAAATGTAACTAATAATAAAAATAAATAAATAAATAAGTTTGAAAAAAAAAACAGTAAGATTTTTAAATATAATTTTCTTCTAAGATTTGAACCAAAGTCATAGTGCATACCCATCTATCTTTAAGTTCTCTTGTTTCCTGTGGCTCAAAGCTGATATATTTACTTAAACTAGGCATTGCAAAAGTTGAGCCTTCTTTCTAGCAACACTGAATATATACAAATATACCATTCAAGTTAATCATAAATTCTCAATGAAATTGAATTACACATGACAAAATTAATAATCAAATCTGGGCATCTTAAAAAAGGGACAAACAAAGAAGAATTTAAAATACAAAATATCAATATGTGTTTATTTACAAACATAATATTTAAACATATTTGTGTAACTATGTTATTTAATATGTCTATTATTTAAAATTAATAGATATTTTGTGAAACTTCAATAGATCACTAAGAATATTGGGAATTTTAAAACTTAACAACCTAAATAAAGAAGGAAAAGAAGCACATAAGTCAAGAGGATAACATGAGTACAGATTTACTGAAAATCCGGGAACACATTTTATAGTTGCACTTTGTTATATTAAGACATTACTTAATTGTTTTCTTTTTTCACAGTGATTCACTTAGAATTGATAGCATACAACTATCAAGCAGAAAGAACCTACTCCAACTGCTAAACCTGTTCTTTTATTGAACAAGATCAAGTAAAAGAAATCTTATGTATTTCCTAGCATTTGGGAGCACTGAAAGACACAATTTGTCTCCCATTCTAATACCTGACACAAAGACAGTTTAGGTTAGCCCTATTCAATCTGTGGACTTCATTACAATAAAATTCTTTCCTCTTTGATATATCCTAAAAGCATGCTCAATGAAGAATACCAAAGAAACTGTTTTCCAATGAGCATGATCAGGACAGCAAAGTTATTCCCCTATGGCAATTTTTAAAAGTTTAAGTCACAGAATATTTACATTTATGCTTATTTTTTTCATTTTTATTTATTTTTATTTATTACAGTCCATTCACTTTTTATCCCAGCTGCAACCCCCTCCATCCTTCCTTCCCAATACCAGCCTCCCTCCTTCATCATCTCCCATTCCCTTTCCCAAGTCCACAGATAGGGGAGGTCTTCCTCCCCTTTCATTTGATGCTAGCCTGTCAGATCTCATTGAGACTGGCTGCACTGTCTTCCTCTGTGGGCTGGTAACACTGCTCTTTCCTCAGGAGTAAGTGATCAAAGAGCCAACCACTGAGTTCTTACCAGAGACAACTCTTGTTACCCTTATTAGGGAACCCAGTTGGACACTGAGCTGCCATGGGCTACATCTGTGCAGGGACTCTATGCATTGTCATTGGCTGGAGTATCAGTCTCAGAAAAGACCCATAGGCCCAGATTTTTTTGGTTCTGTTGCTGTCCTTGTGGAGATCCTGTCATCTACAGGTTTTTCTATCTCCCCTTTTTTTCATAAGATTCTGCACACTCTGCCCAAAGTTTGGCTATGAGTCTCAGCACCTGCTTCAATACCCTGCTGGTTAGAGTCTTTCATAGGACCTCTGTGGAAGGCTTGTGTATACTTACACATACATTTTTTAGTAAAATAAATTGAGAGAAAATTTTGAGATATCTCTGCATTCATTACAAAGCTGAGGTTCCCTAAAATGACTTACTCATTTGCACAATTCCTGGCTGATCTTTATTTTACCTGTGGAAGTGTCCTATTGGAAATTAAGCTCACAATGCTGTCTCATCTAAGCAGCTGGACAGTGAAATCACTAGCAGAAAGGCTTCTTTTGAAAAAAGCTGGAAGTAAAGGAGGTACTTACAAATTGAGCAAAAGCTTTCGATGAGGAGGCGCCGGACACCTGGAAGAAGAAAAGGTGAACAAATGAAAAGCTCATCAATAAAAATAAGCATGAGGGGGCAAGATGGCGGCGCTGGGAGGACTCTCATTCTGACCAGCTGCACAGCAGGATCGGCACAGTGACCAGCAATCAGAACTCGCAGCCATAAAACACAGTGATTGTGTTTCCCAGGTGAGAGGATACCCCACAGTGGAGGATTCAATCAGCTTTTAACTCACCCGGCTAAACCGCGGAAGAGATCCCTGTTCCACCAGACGCTTGGTCACCAGCCCAGAGCCACACGCCAGTGTGTTCTGTTCACGGTCCCAGGCTGAACTGTGTGCACCACAACATCAGAGACTGCAATTTCCAGTCGAGAGATAACCCCACGGTGCAGGAAACGATTGGGACCGACCTTAGGTCACCCAGACATCCCCTGGAAAAGACTCGGGTTCTGCGGACGCCCTAGAAGCCAGCCCAGAGCCAGAGCCAGGGAACTCAGGCTCCTGCACAGAGCCCTGCCTGCGCACCTAATTCGCTGCCCCAGATAGAACTGTGGGCCCCAGGGCACCAGAGACTGAGTTTCACTGTTGGGTGCAAACCCACAGGGAGGAAATTGGCTGGTCTGATCTCAGAGCACTCAGCCAACACCCCCACCCTGAAAAGGTCTCTGGTAAATTTTCCAGTTTAGGCAGATGCCCAGACACCCAAAGGACAAAAAAGCAGAGCCAAATGCCTTTGTGCCTGTGGGTTCTACTCGCTATCCCAGACAGAACGGCGGTCCCCAAAGCAAAGACTGGGTGTCCCTGTCAGGAGGAAACCCAACAACAGGGGGATCATCAAGACTAACACTCAGGACACACAGCACCAAAAGACTTTCTGGATTCATGCAGACTCTAGGCTCTAGCCTTCTACTGCAGGCAGGAGTGCTGTGCTCACCTGCCATTATTGAGTACCCCTAGGGCACTGGGGCACACAGCTGCATCCTCAGACCTACAAAAGCCAGAGAGCCATTACACAGCCCTCTGATAATGTGCCAAGGATCAACCAGTTATCCCTAGCTAGACTGACAAAACTGTGGAAATCTCTGGTCCTTCAAGAAGGCTGCACCCAAAAATTACACCTTAAGAGCAACAGCTGCTGCTGCTCAATAAATTCAGAGCAAGAATCCCAGCAGCAGGGCAGCCAGCACCAGGACCTCTCCTGAGGAGAGGAGAGCCTTCCTGAATACCACAGTTACCATACAGGTCCATACACCTGAAGTGAACTGTGACAATTCCTGAGAAGCACCACTATTCAGTTGACCATACCCAAAAAGCAGAGGAGAACTTCAGAACCCCACCAAGTGGAATCTCCCCACCCTAGGATTCAGCAGGCACTAGAAATTAACAGACAACACCTGAGACAGAGAGATGGGTAGAGGCCATCAAAAAAGTACAACCAACAAAAGGCAAAACAACATTGCATCCCCAGAACACAGTTATCCAGGGGCAAGTAGCCCTGGACACACTAACATAAATGAAATTCAAGACGATGACCTAACATCCATGCTAATGAAGAGGTTAATGGAGGAAGTAAAGAAAATGCATAAAGAATTAGGGGAAGATAAAATAAAACAGATTATGGTCATCCGTAAAGAAATACAGGAAGATGCAGCCAAACAGTCTGTGTTACTGAAAGAAATAAAAGAAACAGAGGAACACTCAAACAAACAGCTGAAGGAATTTAAGGAAAAACAGGAAAATACAGTCAGACAGGTAAAGGAAATCAACAAAACAGTTCAAGATCTGAAGATAGAATTGGAAGAATTAAAGAAAACACAAATGGAGAAAATCAAGGAGAGGGAGAACCTAAGGAAATACAGAGGTAAGCATAACCAACAGACTACAAGACATGGAAAAAAGAATCTCAGGTGTGGAAGATACAATGGAAGAAATCGATGTATCCGTCAAAGAAAATAATAAATCTAAAAAATTCCTGACACAAACCATCCAAGAAATCCAAGACAACAGAAAAAGACAAAACCTAAGAATAATAGGAATAGAGGAAAAAGATTACCTCCTCCAAGGCCCAGAAAATATTTTCAACAAAATCATTGAAGAAAATTTCCCCAACTTAAAGGGGAAGCCTATGAGAATACAAAAGGCCTACAGAACACCTAATAAATTAGACCAGAAAAGAAAATCCTTCCGTCACATAATAATCAAAACAGTAAGTATACAGAATAAAAAAAAAAAATACTAAAAGCTGCAAGGGAAAAAGGCCAAGTAACGTATAATGGCAAACCCATCAGAATCACAACTGACTTCTCAAGAGAAACTATGAAAGCCTGAAGAGCCTGGATGGATATCATGCAGAGCCTAAGAGAACACAGATGTCAGCCTAGGCTACTGTACCCAGCAAAATTCTCAGTCCTTATGGACAGAGAAAACAAGATATTCAACGACAAAAAAAAAAAAAAAAAAATTCAACAATACCTACACACAAATCCAGCATTGCAGAAGATACTAGAAGGAAAAATACAACCTAAGAAAACTAACTACTTTCAAGAAATCATAAGAAATAAATAACCTCACTACACTAAAACAAAAGTAGCCAAACACACAAACACACTGCCATGGCCAACATCAATATCAAAGTATCTAACACTGGTCATTAATCTCCCTCGACATCAATGGACTCAATTCTCCAATAAAAAGACACAGACTAAGAGAATGGATGTGTAAACAAGACCCAACAAACTGTTGCATACAAGAAACACATTTAAGTCACAAAGATAGACATTACCTGAGAGTAAAGGGCTGGAAGATGGTTTTCCAAGCAAATGGAACCAAGAAGCAAGCAGGAGTAGCCATCCTAATATCTAATAAAGTAGATTTCCAACCAAAATCAATCAAAAGAGATAGAGAAGGACACTTCATACTCATCAAAAGAAAAATCCACCAGGAAGATATCACAATCCTGAACATCTATGCCCCAAATGCAAGGGCAACCACATTTGTAAAAGAAACTTTAATAAAACTTAAATCACACATAGACCCCCACACAATAATAGTGGGAGACTTCAACACCCCACTCTCAACAAAGGACAGGTCAACAAAACAGAAATTAAACAAAGAAACAATAACTCTGACAGAGGTCATGAATCAAATGGACCTCACAGACATCTACAGAACCTTTCACTCAAATTCAAAAGAATTTACCTTCTTCTCAGCACCTCATGAAACCTTCTCTAAAATAGACCATATATTTGGTCACAAAGCAAGCCTAAACAGATACAAGAAGTTTTAAATAATCCCTTGTATCCTATCTGATCACCATAGACTAAAACTGGACCTCAATGACAAAAATACCAAAAGGCCTACAAACACATGGAAACTGAACAACTTACTTCTAAATGACAGCTGGGTCAGAGAAGAAATAAAGAAAGAAATTAAAGACTTCTTGGAATTCAATAAAAATGAAGGCACAACATACCCAAACTTATGGGGCACAATTAAAGCAGTGCTAAGAGGAAAGTTCATAGCACTAAGTGCCTTCAAAAAGAAATTTGAAACATCTCATGCAAGCTACTTAATGGCTCACTTAAGAGCCCTAGAAAAAAAAAAGAAGCAGACACACCAAAGAGGAATAGACAGCTGGAAATAATCAAACTCAGGGCTGAAATCAATAAATTAGAAACAAATAAAACAATTCAAGGAATCAATAAAACCAAGAGCTGGTTCTTTGAGAAAATCAACAAGATAGACAAACCCTTAGCCAAACTAACTAAAAGGCAAAGAGAAACTATCCAAATCAACAAAATCCGAAACGAAAAGGGGGATATAACCACAGACACTGAAGAAATCCAAACAATAATTAGGTCTTACTTCCAAAGTCTATATGACACAAAATTAGAAAATCCAAATGAAATGGACAATTTTCTTGACCCATTCTACATGCCAAAGCTGAATCAAGACCAGGTAAACCAATTAAATAGTCCTATATCCCCTAAGGAAATAGAAGCTGTCATCAAAAGTCTACCATGCAAAAAAAAAAAAAAAAAAAAAAAAAACAAAAACAAAAACCCAGGGCCAGATGGTTTCAGCGCCAAGTTCTACCAGACCTTCAAAGAAGAGCTAATACCAATACTCTTCAAACTATTCCACAAAATAGAAACAGAAGGAGCACTATAAAACTCATTCTATGAAGCCACCTTGGTACCTAAACTTCACAAAGACCCACAAAGAAAGAGAATTTCAGGCCAATCTCCCTCATGAACATTGATGCTAAAATACTCAATAAAATGCTTGCAAACTGAATCCAAGAACACATCAAAGATATCATCCACGACGACCAAGTAGGCTTCATCCCAGGCATGCAGGGGTGGTTCAATATACAGAAATTCATCAATGTGATCCAACACATAAAAAAACTGAAGGAGAAAAACCACATGATCATCTCCATAGATGCTGAAAAGACATTTGAGAAAATCCAACATCCATTCATGTTTAAAGTATTGGAGAGATGAGAGATACAAGGTACATACCTGAACATAGTAAAGGAGATATACAGTAAGCCTATAGCCAACATCAAACTCAATGGAGAGAAACTTAAATCATTCCCACTGAAATCAGGGACAAGGCAAGGCTGTCCACTCTCTCCATATCTTTTCAAGATTGTTCTTGAAGTCCTAGCTAGAGCAATAAGACAATTGAAGGATATCAAGTGAATACAAATTGGAAAAGAAGAAGTCAAAGTATCACTATTTGCAGATGTTATGATAGTATACCTGAGTGACCCCAAAAACTCTACCAAGGAACTCCTACAGCTAATTAACACCTTCAGCAAAGTGGCTGGATACAAAATTAACTCAAAAAAAATCAGTAGCCTTCCTGTATACAAAGGACAAAAAGGCCAAGAAAGAAATTAGGGAAACAGTACCCTTCAAAACAGCCACAAAGGACATAAAGTACCTTGGTGTGAACCTAACCAAGCAAGTCAAAGACTTGTATGAAAAAAATTTCCAGTCTCTGAAGAAATTATTTGAAGAAGATTTCAGAAGATGGAAAGATCCCCCATGCTCATGGCTTGGCAGGATTAATATAATAAAAATAGCCATCTTACCAAAAGCAATCTACAGATTCAATGCAATTCCCATCAAATTACCAACACAATTCTTTACAGACAATGAAAGAAAAATTCTCACCTTCATATGAAACAACAAGAAACCCAGAATTGCTAAAACAATTCTCTATAGTAAAAGATCTTCAGGAGGTATCTCCATCCCTGATCTCAAGCTGTACTACAGAGCAACAATACTAAAAGCTGCATGGTACTGGCATAGAAACAGAATGGTAGATCAATGGAATCGAATAGAAGACCCTGACATAAATCCACACACTATGTATACCTGATTTTTGACAAAGATGTCAAATTCATTCAATGGAAAAAAGACAGCATCTTCAACAAATGGTGCTGGTCTGACTGGATGTCTACATGTAAAAAAATGAAGATAGATCCATAGTTATCACCCTGCATGAAACTGAAGACCAAGTGGATCAAAGACCTCAACATAAAACCCGACACATTAAATAGGTTATAAAAAAAAAAGTGGGGAAGAGCCTTGAACTCACTGGCACAAGACACAACTTCCAGAACACAATACCAACAGCAAAGGCTCTAAGAGCAACAATCAATAAATGGGACCTCATGAAACGGAAAAGCTTCTGTAAGGAAAGGATACTGTCCTCAGAACAAAACGACAGCCTACCAATTGGGAAAAGATCTTCACCAATCCTATATCTGACAGAGGGCTAATATCTAGTATATATAAAGAACTAAAGAAGTTAAACAGCAAAAAATCAAGTAATCCAATTAAAAAATGGGGTACAGAGCTAAACAGAGAATTCTCTGCAGAGGACTATTGAATGGCAGAGAAACATTTAAAGAAATGCTCAACCTCATTAGCCATGAGGGAAATGCAAATCAAAAGGACCCTAAGATTTCACCTTACACCCATCAGAATGGCTAAGATCAAAAACTCAAGAGACAACACATGCTGGAGAGGTTGTGGGGAAAGGGGAACCCTCCTCTACTGCTGTTGGGAATGTAAACTTGTACAACCACTCTGGAAATCAATCTGGCGCATTCTCAGACAACTAGGAATAGCGCTTCCTCAAGATACAGCTATACCACTACTAGGCATATATCCAAAAGATTCTCAAGTACAGAATAAGGACATTTGCTCAACCATGTTAGTAGCAGCCTTATTTGTAATAGCCAGAAGCTGGAAACAGCCCAGATGCCGCTCAACTGAAGAAAGGATGCACAGATTATGGTACATCTACACAATGGAATATTACTCAGCAATAAAAAACAAAGAAATCATGAAATTTGCAGATAAATGGTGGTATCTGGAAAAGATCATCCTGAGTGAGCTATTACACAAGCAGAAAGATGCACACGGTATATACTCTCTCATATAAACATATAATATAGGATAAACCTACTAAAATCTGTACACCTAAAGAAACTAATCAAGAGGGAGGACTCTTGCTAAAATGCTCAATTCCTATCCAGAAAGGCAAAGAGGCTGTACATCAGAATAAGGAGAAAAGAGGGAACAAGTCAGAAGCCTGACACAAAGGACCTCTGAAAAGCTCTGCCCTGTAGACTATCAATGTAGATACTGAGACTTATGGGCAACCTTTGGGCAGAGTGCAGGGAATCTTAGGAAAGAAGTGGGAAATAGTAAGATCTGGAAAGGACAGGAACTCCATAAGGAGAGCAACAGAAGCAAAAAATCTGAGCACAGGGGTCTTTCCTGAGACTGCTATTCCAACCAAGGACTATACGTGGAGATAACCTAAGACCCCTGAACAGATGTAGCCCATGGTAGTTCAGTATCCAAGTGGGTTCCATTGTGTAAGACCCCTGAACAGATGTAGCCCATGGTAGTTCAGTATCCAAGTTGGTTCCATTGTAATAGGAACAGGGACTGTCTCTGACATGAACTGATTGGCCTGCTCTTTAATTTCCTCCCCCTGAGGGGGAAGCAGCATTACCAGGCCACAGAAGAAGACACTGCAGCCACTCCTGATGAGACCTAATTGACTAGGATCAGAAGGAAGGAAAAGAATTCCTCCCCTATCAGTGGACTTGGGGAGGGGCATGCAGGTAAAGGGTGGAGGAAGGGAGGGATTGGGGTGGGAGGAAGGAGGGAACCCCGGGGGAGATACAAAGTGAGTAAAGTGTAATTAATAAAGAAAAAAATAAGCATGAGCCTTTTAGGGGACCCTCTGTAGTAGGCTCCCATCATGTTTCCTCTCTTCCACTGCTTCTGGTGTCTATCCTGCTTGCCATTCTGAGTGAGATTTAAACATTCTTCTTAAGGTCCTCCTTATTGTTTAGCTTCTTTAGGTCTGTAGCTTTTAGTATGGCTATTCTATAGAATAGGGCTAATATCTGCTTATACGTGAGTGTATACCATGGGTGCCTTTCTGTTTCTCAGTCATTCAGGGTTATCTTTTCTAGTTCCATAAATTGCCTGCATACTTATTGTTTTCCTTGTTTTTAATAGCTAGGTAGAAAGGCTCTGCCTAACAGGGAATTGAAGCAGATGCTAAAACTGACAGCCAACCTTTGGGCAGAGCACAAGGAGTCTTATGGAAGAAGGAAGGATAGAAGGACATGGAGAGGACAGGAGCCCACAAAGAGACCAACAAAGTCCAAGGGGTCCAGCAGAGACTGTTGCACCAACCAAGGACTATGCATAGAGAGAACGTAGACCTCCTGCTCAGATGTAGCAGATTAGCAGCTCAGTCTCCATGTGGGTGCCTGAGTAAGGGGAGCAAGGGGAGTAAGGAGAGCAAGTTCTGGCATGAACTCAGTTGCCTGCTCTTTGATCACTTGCCCCTGGAGATGATACTTTGCCAGCCTACAGAGGAATTGGGTTCAGAAAGTCATGATGAGACTTGATAAGCTATGGGCAGATGGCAATAGTGAAGAACACCCCCTTTCTGCAGACTAGGAGAAGGAGATAGAGTAAATATACACTTAATGCTGTTGTAGACATACTTCTTATAGGATGTCCACTGTGGCACTCAAGTTTTATCTCTTTTCTCCTCCCTGATTCTGATTTATCTTGACCACAAAACATGTAATTATCAGGAAGAGAGCTTGTTTGTCCAGCCCTCCTATTATCTAAGCATTACATACAGGTATGCATTGGAATAGCTTAAACAATGTTTTCAAACATTAATGGTTTCTGAAAATCTGTTATTTTAATTTTTTTGTACTGTCGTGAGTCTACTGCAGTTTAATTTAGTTCTATTCCATTCACTGTGCACATCTTTATTAAATAAGTCATTTGTTGTAAATGACTTAATTAATTATTGCCCTGTCCCCCTTGCTCCGCTTTACAAAGGTTGGTGCCTTATTTGATATGTGAAGTTGTCTTACCTAAAATTTGACTCATGATGATGTCTATTAAACTATATGGCGCTGCCAGAACTCATCCACATTCATTGTTGAAAGATGCCTGAAGCCACGGAGGTACTTACAAATTTCCTGAATGTATCTTTAGACATGACATTGATGTGTTCAGACAGTATGATGACGTCATCAAAAAGGTCTACGGTGACCATTTCACTAAAGCTACATCCGGTGCTTTTCGTGGGTGCAGAGGCCACATTCTCCCACAGGAAGAGGTTTGACACCAACAACATGTGCAGTGCCCCTGGTAATGAGAGACAAAACTATGTTAGGATCCATCCATCCATCTGAGGTAATCAACACTATCTCTGCCAGTTTCTGCCACTGTACTGTTTGATTTTGTGTTTTCAGGGTAGGAAATAACTGTATTGGATGACGGTGATAAATTAATTCCTTGTACACATTTGTACGAATATATAGTTTTAGAGATTGGAACTTTTCTAAATTTTATTTTGCTATCAGAAAAGACTTTAAAAAATTTCAAACATTTTCAGTTTAAAATAATTTTTTTTTGCGTACTTCTTAAGTCACTGAGTATAGAAAATTTATTTTTTTTAATCTAATATTTTGAAATTTTATCTTGTTTCTTAATGGTCAGATTCTGCAACGCATTGGTTCTGACTGAATGTGCAATATTTGTATTTTGGCAATGACAGCACACTTTAACTGCTGAGGGACATCTAGGTTGTTTCCAGATTCTGGCTATTACAACTAAAGCTGCAATGAACATAGTTGAGCAAATGTCCTTGTTGTACATTATAGCATATTTCCAATATATGCCCAGGAGTGGTGGTATAGCTAGGTCTTGGGGTGATGTTATTCCCAATTTTCTGTAAAAGAGCCATATTGAATTCCAAAGTGGTACACAGGGAGGCCAGCAAAGCCAACAAATCTGGTCCCAGGTGTGCCTGCAGACACTGATGCACCAACCAAGACCATGCATGAAGAGGACCTAGACACCTTGCTCAGATGTAGCCCTTGCTCAGAATGTGAAATGTTTACATATTGACAATGACAGCACGCTTTAACTGTTCCTTGTATCCTCATGATTCATAGGATTAAACTAATGGATTAAACTAATTGGTGCCTAGTAGTGAAAATGAGGAGAATAATGTCATAAGAAGAGTAGCATATGCTGGCTTTGATAGCTCACAGTAATAAAGCCATGTGTCACTGTTTCATGCAAAGAATTCAAACTGATTTTTCAATAAATTTTAGTTTTGTAATAACAGTATGGGTAGAGACCATGCAGTTGTTGTATTTTCAAACTGAACTAGTGAAAGAGTTGACCAGGTTTAGATGATTCTCCCTAAGGAGAGGTAGGTGAGTCAGCATCACTGTAAACTTCATTGCACGTGAACATGTCCTACGCAAGCAAGCTATCTTGAGCATATGGATGTTAGACCATATCCATGATGCAGAATTCAGTATCTACTGAAATTCCCGGATTGTAAAGCACAAACCTTACCTTTGATCGCATGAGCACACAAGCACAGAAGCCCTAGCAATCATTTTATTTCCATTTGTTGCTCTGAAACAACCATCTTTAAATTTTTAAGCATGGTCCTTGTTGAATTCTTCATTAATTTACTGATTCAACACACGAATAATAACAGTAGTCATAAGATATAGACAGTTACATTCTCAACAAAAATGAAGCAATAAACACAAAAATGTTTAAACAATGTTTTAATTATTTGGCTCTGTCACTAATAGAACTTCTGAAATTAAAACAACAAAAAAAACCAACAACAACAAAAAGATTTGCAGAAATTTAAGTACTCTGCAAACTTTCATGACTCCAGACGTGTGTCTTAGCCTAAAAAGCAAGGCAAAGCCTGGCAATTTAAATCTGAAGGACACTGAACAAATGATATGTTTTGTTTTGTGTATGTGGCCTTTTTATTTTGTTTGGGTATTTATTGTATTTATTGGCTCTTGTTTGTTTGTTTGGATTTTCATTTTGGGAGAGAAACAATCTGAAGTTGAATGACTAGAGAGTTTAGGAATATCTAGGAAGAGTCAGGGAAGGAGACAAAACACAATCAAAATAAATTGTCTACAAAATCCTTAGTTAACAAAGGAACAAAATAAAATTAAAATAAGAAAAGCTAAACAGACTTCCCCTCTCAGTGGACTTGGGAGGGGGCATGCATGCAGAGGGGGGAGGAAGGGAGGGATTGGGATGGGAGAGAGGAGAGAACCAAATGGAGCGATACAAAGTGAATAAAGTGTAATTAATAAAGAATTAACAAAAGAAAGGCTAAACAGATTTAAAACATAGTAAAATATGTAACTAACTAAGAACATTTGACCATAAAACCAAATCACTATTATATAATTTATAATGTAAATGCTTATTTTTAACAAATATGATTTCTGACTTTATTTTTCTGATATAAAAATGTGTATGCATACATATATGTTCATACATATGCATACGTAGGCATGTATATATTTGCTAGTCGATTTTCATCTGAGGAATTTTCATAGTCTAAGAGTAGTAAGTAATGCACACAAATATCTTTGTTCTTCCTTTTATAAAATTTATGGATATCATTAATTATATTTTCTTACCAATGTCACCTATAGAGCTTTAGAAAATCAACTGTGCTTTGCACCATGATTGCAGTGTCATTCAGTTTATTGCAGATTAGTTGATAGTATAAGACACACATCCACTATCACTGTCTAACTTAGACTTTCTCTTTAGTTACCTATTGTTTTGATGTTTATAAATAAACATATAGAATTACTACTAACTGCAAAACCATACACTAGAATGTAAGTATACTAGAATGATTTATGGCCTGCCACTATTACTTATATTTTCTTTATTTAAAATTTATTTATTTTTATTAATTACAGTTTATTCACTTTGTATCCCCCATAAGGCCCTCCCTCCACCCCTCCCAATCCCACCCTCCCTCCCTCTTCTTCATGCATGCCCCTCCCCAAGTCCACTGATAGGGGAGGTCTTCCTCTCTTTCCTTCTGATCTTAGTCTATCAGATCACATCAGGAATGGCTGCATTGTCATCTTCTGTGACCTGGTAAGGCTGCTCCCCCCTCAGGGGGAGGTGATCAAAAAGCAGGCCAATCAGATTATGTCAGAGGCAGTCCTTCTTCCCATTACTATGTAACCCACTTGGACACTAAGCTGCCATGGACTACATCTGTGCAGGGGTTCTAGGTTATTTCCATACCAGGTACTTGGTTGGAATATAAGTCTCTGGGAAGACCCCTGTGCTCAAATTCTCTGGTTCTGTTGCTCTCCTTGTGGGGTTCCCCATCCTCTCCAGATCTTACTCTTTCCCACTCCTTACGTAAGATTCCCTGCATGTTGCCCAACAGTTGGCCATAAGACTCAACATCTGCTTTGACAGTCTGCAGGGCAGAGCTTTCAGAGGCCTTCTGTGGGAGGTTCCTAGGTTATATTTTCAACTATACATGGTTTTAATAAAACATGCAAAATCCTTGATTCACAATAACTGTTGGGAAAATGGTATATGAAAAACATTTTTCCTTATTCTTATTCTTATTATTTACAATTTATTCACTTTGTTTCTCAGCTGTAGCCCCCTCCCTCATCTCCTCCCTGTCCTCTTCCTTCCCTTTACCCCCATGTTCTCCCCTATATTAACTGTAAGAATATATATTAAATTTCTTAGGTGTTCACTCCATATTTGCTACAATACTGTTTCAAAACAGTTATACAAATCTTACCCAAAAGGCTAAATTAAATATTTCTATTAGGTTTTAAAGACTTATTTATAAATACTGGACTTTCTGAGCATAAAGAACAACTGAGATGAGGCTCCTTCCAGAGCAGCAAAATTTCTTAGCCATTTATTGAAGGCTGCATCATCAAATAGCAGAGATGGTAAAGGAGGACAGTGAAGATACTTAGGCAGCATGATCTTACTGCTCTCCATTAATGAACATATCACTGGGAGACAATGGAGAAACAGTGTTAATACATTCTAAACCCAAGATGTAAGCCCAGAAATGTAGCACAGCTTCCTTCATTTAAAAACTATTGGCCAAAGGATTCTTTCAAAACAAGAGTAATGTTTTGAAGTCAAATAATCAAATAGGAAAACTCATGTACATGCCTGAAGAAACAACAAAAACAACAAACAACTTGCACAGATGTAGCCCATGGCAGTTTAGTGTCCAAGTGGGTTACATAGTAATGGGAAGAAAGACTGCCTCTGACATAATCTAATTGGCCTGCTCTTTGATCACCTCCCCCTGAGGGGGGAGCAGCCTTACCAGGCCACAGAAGATGACAATGCAGCCACTCCTGATGAGATCTGATAGACTAAGATCAGAGGGAAGGGGAGGAGGACCTCCCTATCAGTGGACTTGGGGAGGGGTATGCATGAAGAAGGGGAAGGGAAGGTGGGATTGGGAGGGGAGGAGGGAAGGGCTTATGGGGAGACACAAAGTGAATAAAGTATAATTAATAAAAGTTTAAAGAAGAATTACTTAAAAAAAACATTTCTTTCTTCATTCTGAAGTTGCTACAATTTGAAGAAATTGACACTTGTGTTCCCAGTAAATTACCACTTCTTAATTTCTTCAACATTGATCTCTAAGCTTTATACTTTATTCTTCTGAAACCTGTCATGGCCAATGAATATTTTTAAACACCTGTATTTTCTAACCAATTAAATAACAATATTCTATCTCCTTTCTCTTAAGTGTGACAGTGTATGTGTTTGTATTTTTTTCCCTATGTGTACAAGTGTATATATAAGTCAGAGAACAACATCAGGAGTTATTAGTTAAATACCAAATTCATTTATATTTTATATTTTGGGGGTGAAAACTCTCACTGGCATGAAACTTGCTAAATAGTTCAGTTTGGCTGGCCAGCCCAAGAACCCACCTGCCTCTCCTATGCCTGCATGGAGACTATGATTCTGGTTTACTACATTTGACTCCCATTTCCCCATTTCTTCCGTTAATTCAAGTAAGAAAAAAATGCTAATTACTTATTGTCACTTAACATAAAGAGAAAAGGTTCTCGCTTTTGCAGACCATTGTGAACTGTCTAAAATTACCTTGTAAATACTCTTCCTAGATTTCATTTTTTTTCTAATCTGATGTTGTATTACTCGAAAAAATACAAATGTCTGTTAACACAAGGTACACAAGACGGGGTTCCAGCAGAAGAATTCTAAAAGTCTTAGAGAAACAACATGTGTTCAGATCTACTCAGAAGAGCATCACGGAGAAGTACTTACAGAAATATCTGTGAGTCAGTGATAGCTGCATCTCAGAACAGTTCCACCACAATAAGTGGACTACTGGAGAATGCTGCTGCGCTGGAGTCCTGATCTCTTTGTACTTTTTACCCCCTATATACTGTGGAAAATTGCCCTAAGGCCACTCACAGATGTAACAGGAAGGAAATAAGTTATCAAACCATAGATATTTGCCGATGACCTTCATCAGATAATGTCAACAGCATCATCGATATTATCATGCTAAAGCCAAGTTGACTTTATGGTCCACCATGGTCCTCTCAGACCATGTGCAAATTGCTGATCTTTGTCACATCTCTGCTTCCCCCAACTCTTGCATCATTCTGTAACCTTTTGTACCTTTCCCACCTCGGGAGGCAGTGAAGATAGATGCATGACTTTTTCCTGAACGTTGGACGACCATGTCACAGCATTATTAAATTAATTACACAAGGAAAGAAGAGTAATTTGTGTGTCTAATTGGAACCCTTAAAAGGTAGATTTTCTTCTGCTCATATTAGGATGCAAATTGCTGGTCCCCTCCTTTAGATTGGCCTTTAATCAAATCACAAAGTTAAAGCTGACTGCCAGAACTATTGTACCAGAAGGATATGGGTAGACATGTCTTGCCATGATATAAGAATTGGACCACTCTTCCAAAAAGAAAATCTGGGCCTACACTTTATAATGTATCTATAGTTAACAATTATTCTTCATGAGGGCTTGTATTTGATTTAGCTCATGCCTTGCTATAGCCCCACCAGGCGTGCTAGGTGTAGCTCACATACGTTTCCCACAGACAGTTCTCTACTTCTGGCTCTTAGCTGTCCCTTTTTAAAGTAGCTGTACAACTGAAGTAAGTATTTTCTGGTAGGGCCTCGGACTGGATGAACAACCTCTTCATAGACAAAATTCTGGGACAGCAAAGGCTGTTTAACATTTCTTTATCCTCAGGCAAAAGTCTTCCATTGAACACTGTGTAGCTGATGTCCTGCTGAACACTCTTGTGAAATATCCCTGTGTTCAGGACAGAATTGTAAGCAATGCACTCTTTGAGGAAAGGCTCACTGTCCACACATAGGACAAACTCAGCTTTGTTCATCTTCACTTCTCTGTACTTATCCATTCACGGTTGCTTGTAGTCCATAGGATTTGGAGTTGAGAATGTATCTCTGATTAGATTACACTTAGGACAGTTTAGGTGGTTGTTGTATCCTTTTTTTAAAGTTACCACTAAGACTCATAACCAAACCTTGGCAGAGTGCAGAGAATCATATGAAAGAAGAGGAGTTAGTATGATATGGAAAGGATAGGAGCTCTACAAGGACCAAATATATCCGGGCACAGGGTCTTTTCTGAGACTGACACTCAACCAAGGACCATCTATGGATATAACATAGAACTTCTTCTCGGATGTGGCCCGTGGTAGCTCAATAACCAAGTAGTTTTCCAAAGTAAGGGGAACAAGGACTATTTCTAACAGGATCTCAAGGGCAGGCTCTCTGACCTCCCCCCAGGGAAGGAGCAGTCCTGTTAGGCAACAGAGGAGGACTTTGCAGCCAGCCTTGAAGATACCTGATAAAACAGGGTCAAATAAAAGGGGAGGAGATCCTCCTCTATCAGTGTACTTGGAAAGGGGCAAGGAGGAGACCAGGGAGGGAGTTGGGAAGGGGGAGGGAATGAGGGAGCGGGATACAGCTGGGACACAGAGTTAACAAATTGTAACTAAAAAGAAAACTAAAATTAAAAAAAAATAAAGTTACCATTAGTGTATATACTGTATCCTAAGTAATTTTTAAATAATTCATACTGTAGAATTTCATTTTCCATAAATGTGATGATTCCAGGCTTCATTTTGTATAATAGAAGAAGTGATATCTATATGTGTATATAAATATGTATGTATGTATGTATGTATGTATAAGTGTACTTGTCCTTTTTGTCTAAGGAATTTTCATATAATTTAAATTTAAATAAAATTTAAATATACCATTTTTATCTATTTTATAAAATTTACAGCTGTCACTAATTATGTTTCCTTACCAGTGTTACCTATAGATCATAGGTAGCAGAAGACTGTTAATATCGTAGTATCATTCAGTTTACCCCAGATTGGCAAAGACTGTAATACACACATTGTCTCCTTTAAACTTCAGCACCAAATCTTTTGAAAGTTGATTCTAGTAGGCAAAATCACAAGACCAAGGAAACAAAAGCTATGTTTTCCCCTCTTCTCTTTGGAATTGTAAAAATTCAAACACATTGACTATTGTCTTTCCAATAAATTACTATTTCTTTTAAACTACTCTTTCATTTATTATTATTATTAATTACAATTTAACCACTTTGTAACCAAGGGTTACATTTGTCCCCTTCCTCATTTCCTCCAGGTACCACTCTCCCTCCGTTGCTCCCTGACCTATATCTCTCCTCTAATACAGTAGGTCCTCCCTCCCTACTATCTGACCCTAACCTATCAGGTCTCATCAAACTTTCTGGATCCTCTTTGTCTGTGGCCTACTAAGGCCACCTCACCAGGATCAGGTGATCAAAGAGAAGTCCACTGAGTTCATGCCAGAGACTGCCCCTGCTCCCCTTATTAGAGCACCCCCAAAATCTCCAAAACAATCCTGTACGACAACAGATCATCTGGAAGTATCTCAATCCCTGATCTCAAGCTGTAGTATAGAGCAACAATAATAAAAACTGCATGGTACTGGCATAGAAACAAAATGGAAGATCAATGGAATCAAATAGAAGACCCAGAAATACACCCACACACCTATGGATACTTGATTTTTCACAATGAAGCCAAAAGCATATAATGGAAAAAAGACAGCATCTTCAACAAATGGTGCTGGTCTAAGTGGATGTCTACATGTAAAAAATGAAAATAGATCCATGCTTATCACCCTGCACAAAACTAAAGTCCAAGTGGATTAAATACCACAAAATAAAACCAGAGCACTAACTTTGTGCAAAGAAAAAAAGGAAGAGAGCTTTGACCTCACTGGCACAAGAGACAACTTCCTAAAGGGAACACCAACAGCACTGTCTCTAAGAACAGCAATCAATAAATGGGACCTTCTGAAACTGAAAAGCTTCTGTAAAGCAAAGGACATTGTCAACAAAACAAACAACAGCCTACTGACTAGGAAAAAATCTTCAACAACCCTATATCTAACAGAGGCCTAATATTGAGGATGGATATATATATATATATATATATATATATATATATATATATATATATATATATATATATATATCCTCAAGAAATGAGATACCAACAAACCAAATAATGCAATTAAATATGGGTACAGAGATAAACAGAGACTTCTTGACCAAGGAAAATAGAATGGCAGAGAAACACTTAAAGAAATGCTCAACATCCTTAGTCATCAGGGAAATGCAAATCAAAATGATTCTAAGATTCCACTTTACACCAATCAGAATGGCTAAGATCAAAATCTCAAGTGACAGAACATGCTGGAGAGGATATGGAGAAAGGGGAACCCTCCTCCAAAGCTTATGGGAATGTAAACTTGCACAACTACTTTTGAAATCAAAGTAGGGTGGTGAAAGAGCCAGCCACTGAGTTCATGTCAGAGACAATCCTTTTTCTGCTTACTAGGGTACCCACTTGGCGACTGAACTGCCATGGGCTACATCTGAGCAGGAGTTCTAGGTAATATCCATTAATGGTCCTTGGTTGGAGTATCAGTCTCAGAAAAGACCCCTGCACCAAGATATTTCGGATCTGTTGATCTCCTTGTGGAGCTCCTCCTCATTTCATGTCTTACTATCTCCCACTTCTTTCATAAGATTCCCTGCACTCTGCCCAATGTTTGGTTATGAGTACAGCATCTGCTTTGAAACCCTGCTAGGTAGAGTCTTTCAGAGGCCCTCTGTGGTAGGCTCCTGTCCTGTTTACTGTTGTATCCTTCTTCCAATGTCCATCCCATTTGTCTTTCTTAGTGAGGATTGATCATCTTACCCAGGGTGCTCGTTCTTGCCTAGCTTCTTTAGGTGTACAGATTTTAGTATGCTTATTCTATATTATAAGTCTAGTATCCACTTATAAGTGAGTATTCCATGTTTTTCTTTCTGCTCCTGGGATACCTCACTCAGGATGGCCTTTTCTAGTTGCCACCATTTCCCTGCAAATTTTATGATTTCCTTGTTTTTAATTGCTGAGTAGTATTTCATTGTGTAAATGTACCACAATTTCTGTATCCATTCCTCCATTAAGGGACATCTGGGTTGTTTCCAGGTTCTAGCTATTACAAATAAAGCTTCTACAAACATGGTTGAGCAAAAATGTCCTTGTTGTGTATCTGAACATATTTTGGATTGACCTTAAGGCCCCACTGTCGAAAACAGTACAAATACAACTCATTAACAGACAAAGGCCAAGCTAGTACCTACACAGAACCTCCACCCCTATGTTCTAAGTCTTTGGTACAGGAAGGTACACTGAAGGCTACCAAAAGAGAAAAAGAAAGATAATTACTGACCCAGGCAATAATCCTTTGATCTGCAATAATGCCCTGCCTGAAAATTAGGCTACATCGCTGATGTTTTAGTCAGATCAATAATTAAAATTTTTCAAAAGAATATCATGAATATGGTGGTAGGCCAGCAACCATGTGTTGTATTTGTTTTCTTCAAAACATTTGCCATCAGATAATCTCATAATTTTGGACACTACCCCACCCAGCTAATAGTCCAAATAATGAAAAGGAATGTCTCAAAAGCAACAACAATGGAGAGATTTCCCAAATGTGATTCAAGGTGATTAGGCTAGTTCTAAATGGACAGCTGAGATTTGAGGTGTCACCCACATGGTTTTTGCCTTAAAATCATAAAGAATATAATAGTGGAGAGATTGAGAAATCTTCCTTTACTGCTAAGGAGAGCCACTGGGGCCAGTTGTGTGTGCTAGTGTAGTCCCCGCATGGAAGTCCTGAGAGCCCATGTCACAGTGGTGAAAAGGAAACATGGATTTCCAGAAAAACTCCAAGACGTTTAAGATGCTAGAGCCATTCAAAGTCAGTCATAAATCCTGAAGAGAATCATGTTAATCATGATAAAATTAGTTATCAAATACGGGCATTTACTAAACAATTATAAAGTAAAGACAGAAAAATATTAATATATATACATGTATTTTATTTTAATAACAAAATATACATGATTTAATAACATAAAATATAAATAATTAATAGAAAGTATTATAATTTTAAGCACCATTTATTTAACTGTATTATTTATTAATTTATTTATTATAACTTCTTATTGATTCTTTGTGAAATTCACATCATGCATCCCAATCACACTCATTTCCCCATCCCTGCATGTCTGCCCTCAGCCCTTGAAACCTCTGTCCCAAAATAAAACAAATAAGATAGAATAAATAAATATTGTTGTGGAATTGTAAGATGTCACAGTACGTCAAACAGTATACCCTTTTCTCTACACATCTTTACTTGTGATTGTGTCATTGGTTTGTTTTGAGGGCTCTAGCTTCTGTTAAACCATTTATGCTGGATCCTTGTGGGGACTATTCTCACATATCCTGTTGTTGCCCTGCATCATGGAGATCCTGCAGCTTTGGATATGTAGGACTAGCTCTGCGCATAGATTGGATAGATGCTGAGATGGGCTAGTTGAAAACCCTGGATCTGGGCTTGGGAGGTAACTGAGTTTCTCAGCCCAGAGGGTTTCCTGTTCCTACATCATAAGAGAAAACTCTCTCTTGGCACTGCTCTGGCTAGCTCACCCAGTGCCACAGCAAGCAAGGCGTAGGGTCAGCTCTCTTGTGCTCATGTCCTCAGCCCAGCTCACCCTTTTCTTTGCCACCAGAGTCAACTCTACAGTGCTGCCCAGGAAAGTTTCAGGGCCTGCTTGTCTGAGTGCTGCAGTAGTTGTACACAGGGCCAGCTCTATCAGGAGCTCAGGACCAACCCTCCCACCTGCCACAGGCAGCGAGGGGCAAGATGGGGATAACTGTATTATTTAAAATATCCCTTATTTAAAATTAATAATCAAATAATTTTGAAAGTTTTAATGAATTACTAGGAAGTTTGGGAAGTTAAAAATTACTGATCTAGAATAGAACATGATGAAATAATTTGCTTTAAGTATTGTTTCATGACAAGGTTTCCAAGATGGCGGCGGCTAGTGTGCAGCTTAACTGAAGGAGAGAAGACCCGCAAAGCAGAAATTGGTGAGTCTGGGCTGATCAACCCAGAACAAAGTTATCTAGACTTCGAAGAAGAAAGAGACTAACCATGTTCTGAGTCCATCTAGAATCAGGTCATGGAAAACTCCTCCGGGAGGAGACACCTAGAGAGGTGATCCCCAGGCACTTCCTGGCACCCAAAACCCTACTACACTGTCTGTACCCCAGCCCCAGCGAGAGCTGCATCTCCCACCAAAAAAGAAAAAAAAAAAAAAAAAAAAAAAAACCTCGAGATCTGGGCTGAGAAAACCCAATCCTGTCAGGCACTCCCCCGAGAACCAGAATGCCGCCATAACCCTGCCATGGCGGAGCAGAGGGATAGAGAGGCACACAGCGGCCGCACAGCACCCGGACTCCAGTGCTGCCGGCTGCTCTTAGCAAACTAACTTCAGCTCAGATCTGGGAATGTGGTCATTCAATATGTCCTGAGACTCTCCTGGGTCCAGCACAATAAGGTCTACCACCAAGCCCTAACACCGGCAGCCCCCAACCCCTGGCAGAGAAACCCTGGCTCAGGATCGGAACTGAGAAGTCCCAACCCCTTCTAGCACTCCCCTGAGAGTGCCGCCCTAAGCTTGCCCTAGCGGAGGGGAAGGTCAGAGGGGAAGGACAGAGAGGCAGCCTGCCACAGGACACAGCACCCCCTCTCCAGCACAGCCAGCGGCCCCTGGCAGAGGAACCCAAGCTCTGGATCTGAGGACACTCGACCCTAGCTGGTACTCTCTTGGGATCAGCAAAAATAGGTTCTACCACCAGGCTGCTTCTGGCAGAGAGATCTGGGCCCGGGATCTGGGATTGAGAACACTCAACCTAACTCTTTCCGCGCTACCCTGGGACTAGTCAACATAACCCCTCCTGGCAGAGGGAAAGGACAGAGAGGCAGCACACAGGAAAGGTGGACACCGAGTCCTGCGGTCACAGTGCCACAGAGCTGACTGCTAGCCTACCCGTGCATTTTCCTCAGCAGGACCAAACAGAGAATGGAGAGCAAGGGGAATCCCTGTGCATTCCAACTGGTCCTGCAAGAGAGTGAGTGAGCCTTCTAGGGAGAGTTTGCCCCAGAACCAGGGCCTCCCCACAGAAGCAACCAGACTAGATCCCTGCCACCCACACCCCTAGTGTGGGCAACATAGGGATTCTTGGGATAGCGACCCCAATATTGAAGCCTCTGCCTTGTGGGTCCACCAGTGTAATCCAGTCAAACAATCACTGGATCTCAGACAGAACTGCATAATAGTGGCCTGCAGGCCACTGCAATAGTCAGAGAATCCGCGCAAGCACACTGCGCCCACTAAAAGCGCATGCGAATAGCACCAGTGTTACATTCGTTACTTAGGCAAAACTGAAACCACAATGCACAATCCCAAACCAGTGAACCCCTCTCATCTTCCTGAAAAAACAGTCCAGAAAACAGAAAGAGATGATCATAGCCCGAACTGCAAACTCGAGGAATAAACAGTGAGGATTATAAATAACCAGATGGCTAGAGGCAGACGTAAGAACACTCCCTACAAAAATCAGGACATAATGACCTCACCAGCAACCCCACAAACCAATGAACACTTCAATCACTAGATATACAAGAAAATTACCTCCAAACTGTTTCTCCAGCTATCAGAAGCCCATAAAGATGAAATGAACAAAGCCCTCAGAGAAATAGCTAAACAAATTGAGATGAACAAAGAGGAAACAAATAGAGCTCTTAGAGAAATGACCAAGAAAATTGAGGCAAACAAAGAAGAAATGAACAAAGTTCTCAAAGAAATGTCCACACAAATGAAGGCAAATAAAGAAGAAATAAACAAAGCTCTCATAGAAATACAGGCAATTATAGCCAAAGAAGTAGAGGCACAATTAGTGATACATAGAGAGGAAACAGACAAAAAAATAGAAGCTGTCATTGAAAAGCAGGACTCCACATTCAAACAGATGAAAGAAATGGTGCAAGACATGAAAACAGAATTAGAGTCAATAAAGAAAACACAAATAGAGAAAAACCTGGAGCTGGAGAACATAGAGAAAAGATCAGGAACTACAAAGGTAAGCATCACCAACAGAATACAAGAGATGGAAGAAAGAATCTCAGGATCTGAAGATACACTTGCAGAAATTGACAGGTCTCTCAAAGAAAAAATAAAATCAGAAAAGTCCCAAACACAAAACATCCAAGAAATCAAGGACACCATGAAAAGACAAAATCTAAGAATAATAGAGTAGAAGAAAAAGAAGACATCAGGCTCAAAGTTCCGGAAAATATTTTCAAGAAAATTATAGAAGAACACTTTCCCAACTTAAAGAAGGAGATGTCCATAAACATACCAAGTAGACTAGACCAGAAAAGAAATTCTTCACATCATATCAGAGTCAAAACACTGAACCTACAGAACAAAGAAAAAATTCTAAAAGCAGCAAGGGAAAAAGGCCAAGTAACATATGAAGATAGACCTATCAGAATCACACCAGATTTCGTAGCAGAAACTATGAAAGCCAGAAGGGCCTGGACAGATATCATACAGTCCTTAAGGGACCAGAGATTCCAACCCAGACTACTATACCCAGCAAAACTTTCAATCAACATAGACAGAGAATTCAAAATATTCCATGACAAAACCAAATTTAAACAATATCTACATAGTAACCCAGCTCTACAGAAGTTACTAGAAGGGAAACTCCAAACCAAAGAAAACAACTACATCTAAGGAAACAGAGGAAATAGATAACTACACAACAATAACAACAACAAAAAGCACAAAGGAATACAAGCAATGAAACTCAGTGACACCACCAACCCCACATCAAAAGTAAGTAACAATTGTTGGTCACTACTATCTATCAACATCAACAGACTCAACTCCCCAATAAAAAGACACAGAATAACAGAATGGTTGCGGAAACAGGATCCAACATTCTGTTGCATCCAAGAAACACACCTATGCAATGAAGATAAACACTACCTCAGAGTAAAGGGCTGGAAAAATGTTTTTCAAGCAATTGGTTCCAGAAAACAAGCTGAAGTAGCCATCCTAATATCTGATAAAATAGACTTTTAACCCAAGTTAATCAAAAAAGATAAGGAGGGCCACTATATTCTCATCAAAGGAAAAATCCACCAAGAGGACATCACAATTTTGAATATCTATGCCCCAAATAAAGAGCACCTACATTCGTAAATGAAACAATATTAAAGCTTAAATCACATATTGATCCTAATACCTTAATAGTGGGAGATTTCAACACTCCACTCTCACCAAGGGACAGATCAACTAGACAGAAAACAAATAAGGAAATAAAAACACTTACAGAGTCCCTAAATCAAATGGACCTAATAGACATCTACAGATCTTTTCATCCAAACTCAAAAGAGTATACCTTCTTTTCAGCACCACATGGAACCTTCTCCAAAATAGACCATATATTTGCTCATAAAGCAAGCCTCAACAGATACAAACAGATTGAAATAATCCCTTGTATTCTATCTGACCACCATGGACTTAAGCTGGACCTCAACAACAACAGAAATAACAAACAGCCTACACGCACATGGAAACTGAACAACTTGTTACTCAATGACAGCTGGGTTAAGGAAGAAATAAAGAAAGAAATTAAAGACTTCCTAGAATTCAATGAAAATGAAGGCACAACATACCCAAATTTATGGGACACATTGAAAGCAGTGCTCAGGGGAAAATTTATAGCACTAAGTGCCTTCAACAAGAAATTTGTAGCATCACATACAAGCACCTTAATGGCCCAACTGAAAACCCTAGAAAAAAAAAAGAAGCAGATACACCCAGGAGGAGCAGAAGGCTGGAAATAATCAAACTCAGGACTGAAATCAATCAATTAGAAACAAATAAAACTATTCAAAAATCAATGAATCAAAAAGCTGGTTCTTTGAGAAAATCAACAAGATAGACAAACACTTAGCCAAACTAACTAAAAAGCAGAGAGAATCCATCCAAATCAGCAAAATCAGATATGAAAAGGGTGACATATCTACAGACACTGAGGAAATTCAAACAATCATCAGGTCATACTACAAAAGCCTATATGCCACCAAATTTGAAAACTTAAATGAAATGGACAATTTTCTTGATAGAGTCCATCTTTCAACATTCAGTCAAGATCAAGTTGAAAAACTGAATAGCCCTATATTCCCCAAGGAAATTGAAGCAGTCATTAAATTCCTGGGTGGAATTCTTCCAGACCTTCAAAGAAGTGCTAACACCACTTCTCATCTGAGTTGTAGGGCAGTGCAATCCTTGGCACACAGGCCTTCTTTGTAAAGGTGCTGGAAGTAAGGGTGATAATTATAAACTTATTAACTCTGTCTGATTAGAAGGCATTGAATAGCTGAAATAAGAAACGGGCAACAACGATAAAAACAAAAACCTCATGAGCAAAAGTCAACATGAATGCATATTTAATGCAAACGCAGAGCCACTTCACATGGAATGCATATAGTTGGCTCATGCTTTATCTCTTTTCCCCTTCGTGATCTTGACTGTATTACATAATTATCAGGAAGAGAGAACTTGTTTGTTTAGCCCTCCTATAGTTCAAACATTATCTACAAGCAATTGCTGGGAACATTTTACCAAGTTTCCACATTCTTAAGGGGTTCTGAAAATCTGACATTTTTTCTATCTTGAATCTACTACAGTTTAATTTAGTTATGATCCATTTACCCAATTCGACTGTGATTTCTCTAATTAAAAATCCCAAAGCCTTAGTGAAGATGCCAGCAAACAATGACCTTTGGAAAGCTGTATCAGGAAATCAGCAATCTTCCATCTCTGCTATGAAAAAATTGTATATTTAGGAAAAGTATTTCTTTCAATGATATTATTTGTTGGTAAATCTTCAAGAACAAGTGGAAATATCCCATATGCCTTGTTCTGCTGTCCAGGGGATGATGTTTTGTTCTATGCATGGTACCTAAATTTTGGTTCATGTTCATTCCTATTAAACTGCAATGGACAATGAACACTGACAGGGATGGAACTTGTGAAAAGATGCCAGAGGCAACTGAGGTACTTACAAATATACTGTGCATTTCTATAGGGAAGCCACTGGGGTTCTGAGACAGTACAATGGCATCATCAAAAGGTCCTTGTGGACCACCTCACCAAAACCAGCTCCAATGGCATACATGGGTGCAAAGGCCACATTTGCCCAAGAAGAAGAAGAAGGTTTGACACCAACAATATCAGCAGTGTCCCTGATGCATAGATCCATTCATCCGAGGTTATCAATACCAGTAATCTCTGCCCAATGTCCTCCACTGTACGATTTACTGCTGCACTTTTGTGATAGTAAACAACTGTATTTACAATGAAAAATGATTACTGATAAAGTTGCAAAGATATATAGTTTGAGAAGTTGGTAATTTCCTACATTTTAAAGTTCTATCAGCAATGGCTGTAAATTTCAATCACTTTTACTTTAAAATAAGATTGGTATTTAAAAGTCAATGAATGTAAAAAGTTTAATGTCTTGGAATTTTATTCTACTTTGCCAGTCATCATATTCTCCAAGAATTGGTTTTTCTGTGATCATAGTCCCCAAGAATTTGATTTAAGCTCAGGGTACTATACTTTCATTTTGACACAAAGTTGTTCCCATTTTACCTACCACTTGTGTCTTCATGCCTTATAGAATGAGACTTATGATTTTTCTTTGCCTAATAGAGAAATTGTGGCTAATGAGGTCATGAGCTACATGTCCTGCCTGTGATGGCTTACAATAAGAAAACCCTGAGTTGTTGTCCCACACAAAGTCTTAAAATGGTTTTTTCTATAAAGTTTAGATTTACAATACCTCTTTCAGTAGGCGGGGTTTATGTAATATTTTCAAACTATACTCAAAAAAAAAGGATGCTAATGGTGTTAAATGATTTTTTTTTTTACTAAGTATTATCCATACCTGGTGAGATAAATCAGATGTCAACACTGTGAAATTTTCACTCTCTATTAAGATGACTTATACAACTTGAGATTCTCATGAACATCTGGGTGACAAAAACCACATCCATGGTGCTGAGACTCTACATCTGCAAATTTCCTGCTTAAAGCACCTACTTTACTTTTGAACACATGAAAGTATAAGCACAAAAGCCCTACTAATCACTTTATCCTAATTTCTTGCTCTTTAAAGTTTTGAGTGTGATCACTATTGGATTCCTCATTAATTTATGGTTTCGACAGATGGACAGTGACAGAGTTCTAACATATCAGCAGTTCCTACTCCCAAAGTATTAGATACAGATGTTGCTATCATCCTTCATTAAAGAAGCCTCATTTACAATAAATTATCATTTTTAACTTCAAAGTCTTCAACCTAAATATATTATATATATATATAATTTTTTTCTTCTGAAAGCTCCCGTGGAATTTCCAGATTTTTAAACACCACACATTTTAAATGAATGGTTTTTAATCATTAGATACCACTGTTGTATGGATGGCAGATAACAACCTCAGGTTTTACTAGTGAGATCCTTTTTCTTTCTTTCTTTCTTTCTTTCTTTCTTTCTTTCTTTCTTTCTTTTTTCTTTCTTTCTTTCCTTCCTTCCTCCCTTCTCTCTCTCTCTGTCTTTCTTTCTTTCTTTCTTTCTTTCTTTCTTTCTTTCTTTCTTTCTTTCTTTCTTTCTTTCTTTCTTTCTTTCTTTCTTTCCTAAATAAAGAATCTCTTCCTGGCCTGAAACTTGCTAAATAAATTACACTAGGTGTTCAGCCAGGCTCCAGAACCCACCTTTCTAGCAAGCAAGCGGATTTCTTTTTTCTTTCTTTTTTTTTTTTTTGAATTTTATTTTTTTCTTATCAGTTACATTTTATTAACTCTGTATCCCAGCCTTGTCCCGATCCCTCATTCACTCCCAGTCCCTCCCTCCCTCCCTCATCTCCACCGTGCCCCTTGCCAAGTCCACTGATAGGGGGGACCTCCTTCCCATTCATCTGATCCTGTTTTATCAGGTATCTTCAGGACTGGCTGCAAAGCTCTCCTCTGTGGCCTAACAGGACTGCTCCTCCCTTGGGGGGTGGGGAGGCCAAAGAGCCAGTCATTGAGTTCCTGTTAGAAATAGTCCTTGTTCCCCTCACAATGGGAAACCAATTGATTACTGAGCTACCACAGGCTACATCTGAGCAGACGTTCTACATCTATACATGGTCCTTGGTTGCATGTCAGTCTCAGAAAAGACCCTGTGCCCAGATATATTTGGTCCTGGTGGAGCTCCTATCCTTTCCTCATCAGACTAACTCCCCTTCTTTCTTATGATTCCCTGTACTCTGCCAAAGGTTTGGTCATGAGTCTTTGCTTTGAAAACACTGCTAGTTAGAGTTTTTCAAATGCGCTCAGTAGACTCCTGTCAATGTTCAATGCACATCCCATCTGTCTTTCAAAATGAGGATCTTACCCCATGTCGGCTCTCTTGATTATCTTTTTTAGGTGTATAGATTTCATTATGTTTACCATATCTTATAGGTCTATATAAGTGAGTATATACCGTGTTTGTCTTTCTCCTTCTGGGATATTTCACTCAGGATGATCTTTTCTAGATCCCACCATTTGCCTGCAAATTTCAATTTCAAGCCTAACCCACTACATTGGCTTTCATTGTTCCGTATCCTTACTTAAAGTTAGATACTTCAATCAGTGGGATCAGGGGCATTCTTTAAGGTTTTGTCTTGCTTTCAGGACACATCTTCTCCTACTGGGTTGCCTCTTTCAGCCTTAATATGAGGGGAGGTGCCAGGTCTTACTTATATATGTTAGGCTTATTTTTCCGCTCAGATGGTGAGATGAGATGAGAGCTGAACCCTAACTGTGCAAATATGCTGCTTGGGCTGAGCCTGGAATATGTCTTACTCTGTTCTTACTACCCTAGACATAGGCACAAAAGTGTCTAGCATCTGTACAATCTAATATTCTGTAAAGCTAAACCTTGAAGATTTCTGCTTCCAGCTTTCATCTGCTAACCTATGCCTAGAATGTATCAGCCTCTAAAACTTCCTGCTGAATAAATTCAATCTTGCTGGCAGGCTCAACTCAGATATTCTGGCCCAAGTTCCTCTCCAAGCTTATTGATTCAATCAGGTTTCCCTCAGCTTCCAACTGAATTGCTCTGCTTGGCCTGGAAATAACTCAGGTAATACGTTCTGGCTCCTTCTCATTATCTGGCTCATTCTCTCTGCAACCTGTCTCTATAAAACCGTCTCAGTAAAACTGCCACATGCTATTGATACTTCTGCTGCTCTGTTCTCTCTCTGCACTGCTCTTAAGTAACCTCTCTTTTCTGTACTGTTCTCCGTAGAGTTGGCAGTATCCTCTCTAGAACTCATTCTTTCTCAGATTCATCACTTGGTCTGACCCTCAATTACATGTCACTTTTATACATCTTTGCTTCCTTTTATAAACTAATCTTACTTTCATTGTTTGGTATTGAAGGTGTGTAATAAGGTATGTCTGTATTCCAGGCGGAACACACTATAATCCAGTGCCTATCTCCATTCCAGCCAGAGCTAGAAGGTTTTAGATATAATCTCTTGCCAGAGGAGCCATGCTGCTGAAATAAAATTCCTCTTTGCAACTTGATATGCCATGTTTGGTTGATATTCCTTGGAAGCCTGTCCTCTCCTGAAGGGAAACAAAGGAGGATCTGGGGAGAAAGGAAATGAGAGGAAGAGACTGGGAAGAAAGGAAGAAAGAGTTATATGAGCGAAAAATTTAAAGAAGATAATTAACAATTTTGGTTCTTGCAACTGGCCTCAAGTTAAGGGTTCTGATGACTGAGAACCACTGTAAAATATCTGTTATGTGCTGTGCAGATTTGTTTCAGATTTTTCCTAAGCCTCTGTTAGACTACTTGAAAAAGTAAAAATGTCTGGTAATACCAGATCCATAAAACATAACTCTAATGAAAAATCAAAAATAAAAACTCGATCTAGTGAGATTGAAAAACCAATTGGTGTCTCAAATTTACTCAGAAGAGGATGATCGTGGGTTACTTTCAGGAGTGTGGTTGACTCAAAGACAGTTTCTTCTTAGAAAAATTCCACTACACTATGTGGGCCAAAGGAGAATGCTGCTGCACTGGGGTCCTGACTTTTTACCGCCTCTATGCTCTAGCAGAATGCTGCAAGGCGACTCATTGCTGTAACAGGAAGGAAATAAGTTATAAAACCAACCTTAGATATTTTTCCAGTGACTTTCCTCCTTCAGGTAATGTTAACAGCATCATCACTCTGACCTGTGCATTTGCATGTTTCTGCTACTTCCAGAACATGTCCAGGTTATTTCGAATATCTATAAAACAAAGTTGACTCCATGGTCCTTGAAGATATGTCAGGTCAGGTGAAAATTGCTGTTCTTTATAACATCCTTGCTTTCCCCGAGTTTTGCATTTTTGCCTGTAACCTTTTGTACCTTCCTGTCTCTTGGAGAAGTTAGGATATGTGTGTGACTTTGTTCTGAACATTGCACACCATGTTGTAACATTAGTCAATTACTCTCAAAAGTTTAACTGGACATCCCTCTGTCTGTAAAGAGTGTTTATCCACAAACTAGGCATAAACAGAATTTGATATGGCATCTGGACAGGCAAATCTCACTAATTCAATAAGGAAAAAACAATAATATATTTATGTTGTCTGGAATCTCATCAGACATATGCTTTTGCTTGGATTATCATTTCAAATACATGTTACCTCATCTAGGGTGGGTCTAAATAAAACAGAAAATTGTTGGTTTTAAGAACTGCTGTACCAGAATTACATCTGTAGACATTTCTTTGCTGTATTTGTTCCTGGCATTAATACGTAAATGAGTATTCCTGTTGGTGTCAGTTCTTTCAAAGCAGATTTCTTAGTGTCTTTAGAACTGTGGAAGCCAATCAGCATGGAGGAAGATTACCGTTCAGTCTCTAGTTCCATATCATTATTTTTCCATTCCATGAAACAAGATAATGAAGTATATTTAGCAATCAAATGCAATCAGTTTGTCCTGGCATGTATAAACAGTAGCCTCAACAGGCTTGAATGCTATAAAGCGTCTTAGAGACCACTGCTAAGCAATCTACAAATTCAATGCAATTTCCATCAAAATACCAACACAATTCTTTACAGACCTGGAAAGAACAATTCTCAACTTCATATGGAAAAAAAAAAAAAAAAAAAAAAAAAAAACAGAATTGCCAAAACAATCCAGTACAACAACAGATTATCTGAAGTTATATCTCCATCCCTGACCTTATTACTATTACTACAGAGCAATAAATAGTAGTAAAAACTGCATAGTACTGGCATAGAAACAAAATGGTGAATCCATGGAACCAAAGAAAACACCCAGAAATAAACCTCCACACCTACAGATACTTGATTTTTTACAAAGAAACCAAAACCTTACAATGGAAAAAAGACAGCATCTGCAAAAAATGGTGCAGGTCTAACTGCATGTCTACATGTAAAAAATATATAAATAGATCCATATTTATCCCCCTGCACAAAACTAAAGTCCACATGGATCAAAGACCTCAACATAAAACCATACACACTAAATCTATTAGAAGAAAAATTGGGGAAGAACCTAGAACTCATTGACACAGGAGACAACTTCCTGAACAGAATACCAACAGCACAGGCTCTAAGATCAACTGTTGGTATAATGTTCTTTTAAAATGTATACACCTTACTCTTGTTAATTCAAATGCTGATTTCCCCACCCCCAACTCTCTGGTTTCAATCCAGATATTGCATTGTGATACTAATTATAAGCATCCTGTCTCAACTCTTCTGTAAACAGGACAAAATAAAACAACTAGATACAAGGTTGTGCAATGGGAGGGGTCAGAGGACAGGAAAGAGAGGAGGAGCTAGAGATCAGGAAGGGGCTGGAGGAGAGGAAGAGCGAGGAGAGCAGAGCTGGAGGAAAGAGCCTGGAGGACGTGGAGCATGAACCAGACCTAAGATTTCACAAAAAGCAAGTATAATGTGGGAAATTTAATGTTAGGAAACTGAGGGCTTGGAGGTTTAGGAGGGAGTAAATATTGCCCAGCATTGTGTTCTGGTTAACTAAAAACCCAGTCTTTGTGTGGTGATTTGGTTTTACAGCTGCGGAGGATTAATAGCAGCATTACTAGAAAATAAACGAATAGTAAATATTAATAACTGCTTGCAACAATCAACAATCAATAAATGGGACCTCTTTAAACTGAAAAGCTTCTGTAAAGCAAAAGACACTTTCATCAGAACAAAACTACAGCCTACTGACTGGGAAAGGATCTTCACCAACCCTATATCTGACAGAGGGCTAATATCCAGAATATATAAAGAACTCAAGGAGTTAAACAGTGCAATCCAATTAAAAGGAGTAATCTAATTAAAAAATGGGGTACAGAGCCAAACAGAGAATTCTCAATAGAGGAATATTGAATGGTAGAGAAACACTTCAAGAAATGCTTGATGTCCTTAGTCATCAGGAAAATGCAAATCAAAATGACTCTGTGATTTCACTTTAAACCCATCAGAATGGCTAAAATCAAAAATTCAAGTGATAATACATGCCGGAGAGAATATGGAGAAAGGAGAATCATCCTCCATTGCTGGTGGGAATGTAAACTTGTACTGCCACTTTGGAAATCAATCTGGCACTTTCTCAGACAATTAGGAATAATGCTTCCTCAAGATCCAGGTATGCCACTCCTAGGCATATATCCAAAAGATTCTCAAGTACACAAGGGCATTTGTTCAACCATGTTCATAGTAGCTTTATTCATAACACCCAGAGCCTGGAAATAACTCAGAGGCCCTTCAACTGAGGAATGGATAGAGAAATTGTGACACGTTGCTATTCACTAAATGATAGTGAGATAACATACTCCAAACAGTGGCATTTCAGTCCATAACCTTGCTTTCAGGAGTGCTTGTCCTCACTCATATATGTAATATTTCAAAAGTAATTCTTACCTATTGCCTTATTAAATGAAAAAATGGTGATTTTTATTTTACATGATAACTCTGAAGAAGGTCTACAGGCTTCCTGATGTCCTTGTATGTTCTATCTCATGAAATTGTGAAATAGCTTCTGAATTTTTTTCATCTATATAGATGGTAAAAATAAAGTTCATGAGGGTTTAGTTACACATGAACATGTCTCATTCATTCACATATCAGTTGCTTTTCATAGAGATCACACTTAGGTATAGTAGGATGGTTTGTAGGCCCTACTTGTTTTATTTATCTGTAGCCCCACAATTATTCTTCATGAGCTGTTGAATTTGCTGTTACTGAGGCTCAGCCACGGCTTCACCAACCTGGCTTGGTAGACTTGGGTCAAGTGGATAAGTAGATTTCCCAGGAACTAAGAAACATAGGGTGCATTAACCCATGTAGCAAGCAAATATCTACAAAGGGCCCTTTGTCTGGCCTGTCTCCAGAAGTTATTTGTCTGCAATGAGTGCTTTCTGAAAAGGCTTGGGGCTGGGGAGGTAATTTCTTCCTTACAACTAATTTCCAGGGTAGCAAAAATTTCCTAAACGCTCTCATGCTTAAGAAAAAAACACTGAAAATATGAATGTCAACAGATACCTTGCTGCATATCCTCCTGCAGCATATATATTCAGAACAGGTTAATACCAGTGCATTCTCTTATGAGGGGATCCTAGTCCACTCTCAGGGCATGTTGTACCATATTACATGCTTTTGTTTTCTGTGTCTGAAGTCCTACGCACTTTGCTTTTACAGTATAGCTTTGATTTAGTATATATTTAGGCCACTTATAACTATACTCTCTTCTACTTTTAATTTTTCATTTTTAATTTATTTAGAAAAAAATATAACTTTGTGACTTTCATCCTTACCTTTCCAAAATATTTTAATGGTTCTTTGTGAATTTTGTATAACATATCTTTAATCATATTCACTCATCTCCCCAACATTTCCCAGATCCAGCCTCTTCACTACTGTCTTTGTTAGGGTTTCTATTCCTTGAAGAGAGACCATGACCACAGCAATGCTTATAAAGAAAAACATTAATTGGGGCTGGCATACAGTTTCAGAGGTTTAGTCCCATTTCGTCATTGCAGGAAGCATGGTGGCATGCAGGTAGAGATGATGCTGAAAACGGGAGTTAAGCATTCTACTCTTGAATCCTTAGGTAGCAGAAAAAGAACACCATACTGTGCTTAGCTTGAACATCTGAGACTTCAAAGCCCACCCCAAACACCATACCTACTCCAATAAGGCCATAGTTTCTAACAGTACCTCTCACCATGAACCTTTGTCAAAGGCTCATTTTTTTGTCAACCCATCATACCTAGAGACATTATTTTGTGTCTGTTGTTGTTAAACCTATCAAGATTAATTTGAGCTGCCAAAATATTTTTGTATGACCTCCCACTACAGGATGTTCAACTTCCCAGCATTTGTACTCTTACAGAAAACAAACTCTACATCTCCCATTAGTTAACAGTTTCTAATAGTTTCTTGGTATTTACTTCTTGCCTAATTCCACTGTTGGTATTTTTCACCATTCTTAAGCATGTTGTCATAACAATGATGAGTTCATAAATGAAACTACCCTATTTCAGAAGAAGATATTTTTTTCATATCCTTTATCTCCCATTGTCCTAACATTCCATTTTTACCTAATTCCCTATGATCCTTGAGCACTGTGAGGAACAAGTATATAGTGCTGAGCATTCTACAGTGTTTTAGTCATTGTTTCTTGGTCATCTACAAAAAAAAGTGTCTCAGATGAGGTTTGAGAGATTACCTATGAGCATAATGAAAAATCATTGAGAGTTGGTATATTACTACGATTATTTAGGGGGACAATAGTTTGCTTTCTTCCTCAAGGTAATGATGTCTCTAGCCATAGAGTCTTGGTCCAATAATGTTAACAATTTTGTGTTTCAATTTGTAGACTGAGATTTAAATCCAACGTAAATGTGGTTGATAATTCAAATTGATGTACAGGCCACAATTGCACCAGACGAAATGTCTTGCCAGGAAAGTCGTTACTGTAGCACCCATGAATCACAGCTGAATAAGACTGATGTTTACTTTCTCCTATGGTACTGTGTATAGTACCTTCTACCACCATGAAAGCTAGACAGTGGAGATGAGCTTCCAGGTCAGCATAAGCTTAATATTATACTGTTACATGAATCAAGTGGATGGTGTCTTCAGCAATAGCTGTTAATCAACTTAAATGATCCAATTTAATAATATTCTTTACCACAACATTTAAATATACAGTTATTATTATACAATAGTATTTGCTATTCATTTATCCACTAAACACTCCTGTCTTACCTCTCTCACTTTGGACTCTTCTTCATTTGATTATTCAGTTCCACTTATTCATTACTTCTTGAAAATGTAATTGGATTATGAAGGTAATCACATTGTAGGTAATGAAGCTACAAGCTGATTTTGGTACTGCAGACATTTCAGAACATAAAATCTGTTCATCAATTATATAGTACTTAAAGTTTTGTCGTTGGTGTTTTAAATTTTTCATAATAAGGATATTTTAGGGTTGTTTGTTTGTTTGTTTTGTTAGGCTTTCACCTAGGCATATTTTAGGTATGTTGGTGTTGCTATTCTGGCTTTTAGATGAAAAGAAGTTTACTTTCTTTTCAGTGATCCCATCTGTTAATTCCTGTTTGCATCTTTTTTGGTTAACAGTAAGACCAAACAGCTCTAACTTTTCCACATAGGCTCAAGGAACAGAGTGTGTTCCAAATAAATGAATATGTGCATATGAAGGAAAATGACATTGTGTAGGCTGAAGGAAGGGATCACTCAAGGACCATGCTTGTTCTGTGGATACTGAGAAAATACCCCAGAACATATATTTACCTTAACCAGATATAATAGTTTCCTCTAAATTTGGGTAATTTTAATCTGTTCACCAATTTTGTACACAAAAGGAGTCGCACAGTGAAAAACCACAATAAGTTTAGTTCAACATTTCTTTTTATTAATTTTATTTTTCTCATTAGTTACAGTTTGTTAATTCTGTATCCCAGCTGTATCCCTCATTCCCTCCCCAATCCCACCCTCCCTCCCTCATCTCCTCACTTCACCTTTCCAAGTCCACTGATAGGGGAGGACCTCCTTTCCTTTCATATGACTCCGTTTTGTCAGGTATTTTCAACATTTCCATCATCAGATTGTTTTCAGATTATTTTGAGATTTATACTTTCCCCAAAAGGGCTCTATTGTGAGATTTTATTATAATTTATCAGTGTATGAATTTTTGATTAAGAAATATAAGGTATAGTGTTTACTAGTCATTGTTATTTCAAAGTTTATGCATGTACATAATGAAACTTAAATATAACTGTGTGTTTATAACATCAATATTGTTTAAATTTAATTTACATGTAAATTCCCTGATAAACAATGATGTATTTGTTTATATACGTAAACCAGATTATTCCATATACTTTAAAATGAACATTCTAGAATAGGGATTTCTATTACCAATATACAATATTCTTCACTCATTATGTGTGACTCACTGGACTCTTGCAAAGACACCAGCCCCTAAAACAGGACCCTCCTTATTTTATTGAAACCTGGCATGAACCTAACCACCAAAAGGACCATCACTCAATGTTTGTATTTGCTGGTCATCTTTTATTTAGAATGTTGAATGAATATTTGGGAGGAAGTTAGGATTGTAAAATTCCAGACAGAGGCGTGGATTCCCATTTGTCCTGGCCAAGATAATTTATACATGTTAGCTACTGCAGTTCTACAAGAGATATGTTTGGATATATTTTCTTCATGCATTGTAACAAGATTAAGTGTTTTATTGCAGTAAAAGTCACATGGAGAAGCAAAAAGAGGGTAGTTGAAGAAAAATATATATCCGTTATATAGTTCTGGAATGAACTACTGCCTTTTTCTACTTTTAAGTTTAATCTGTTGTTTACATGACATATGGGACAAAAATGTCAGTCTTGGTGAGGACTGAACTTGATGATTTCAGGACTAATATGAGTGGTTCCTTGATACTGAGGTTCCTGAGGTATGAATTATTCAAGAATGTATCCTAGAGAAGGCTGGTATTGCCAGGAGACCTTTAGGACCTAACCTATCTAAAAGAATGCATGGCTGTACCTGGAGAGAAGAAAATGGCATGGCGTGACAGGAAAAGCTTTAAAAGCTTTGACAGACAGAACAGGCTGATCATGCACACATGACGTGAATCCTGTCCAATACCTGAAGCCTGGAAAGCATGAGTAAGGCGCCTAAGACTAGACCGACCACTGAGTGGGGTAAAATGGATTCCTTTTTTTAGGAAAATGGTGAGTGCAGGTAACTTAGGGATATTTGACTATAACAAAAGAAGATATTTTACATTATTAATTACTACCACTACTGTAACTAATACTATTGTGCAGTTCTAGTATAAGCCAGCACGTGTGCCTTGAATTAACGGGCTATATCAGTGTCAAAAAGTCAGTATTTTGCTCTGGTACTGCTCAGCCTCTATCTCATCAAAATTTTTCTGCCCTGTTCTTCCAAAGTCATACCTCAGTTTGGGGTGATATAGATTTCCCCTTGGTGGGTAAGGCATCCCAGTAGTTCTTGTTCTTTGGACTTTTATTATTTGAGAATGCCTTCCCTTGCCACCATGCACTGCACAAAGAAAATGCTTTAATAAGGCCTGAGAGCTGCAGCAATCTATGAGTACAGAGAAATTTGAGATTGGGCAGTTTCTTTGACAAGGGGAGGGAGCCCAGGGAGTATATGGCTATGTTTTACAATGCAGTCAGGAGCTATTCTGGTCTATTAAAGTGGTAGATTTGTATTAGCTGAGGAAGCTTAGGGACAAGAGTATACATTCACCAGGCTAGGTCAGAGCACACTGTGTGCCAGCCTGGTTGTACCTGGAGAGAATATATTGGCAGCGGTGATAGGAAAAGGCTTCAAGGACAGAAGAAGCTGGATATGCACACATGATGGGAACCTTGACCCAAACCTGAAGCCTGGGAAGGCTTGTGTAAGGCTCCTAAGATGAGATTGGACCACCAAATGTGATGAAATGGAGGTTCTCTTTGGGGACTGTGGTGAGTGCAGGTAACTTAGGGATAAAAGAGAATACATAACAAAGCTAAAGCAGAGCTCATGGTATACCTGCTTGGCAGGACCTAGTGAGTGACTAGGCCATATGTTAACAGGATAGGACCTGAATTGCAAACTGAATTACTTTCTGGAGGCATGCCAATAGTCACATGTTCTTAATGACGTGGAAATATTTTCAACTGTGACTTTATTCTCTGGTTCTGATAATTTAATATCAACAGCAATATGGTGAGTTGTGGATTATCCCATTTGCCAATCAAATTTCTTAAAGATACTAATACATTAAATATTAAATGAATAAAAGTTAGCAACACTTTTTTTAATTTTGTTATTTATACAATGTTTATTTTTCTTTTAAAAGGAACACATTATATTCATGCATACCTTTTCAATGTATAAAAATAAGACTATTTAAAATGAAACAGCATCATGGAGCTTTGGTACTGCTTAAGGATGAGCAGATATCACTATCACCAACTACCAAACAACTCAAGAGCTTGAGATAAAGGTCAACTGTTTGTATATCAACATGCAAGCAGTAGGATAATTTACAAAGAGCAATAAATTGAGATAATTCATCAGATGATTGAAAGTCTTCAAAACCAGACCAGAGGGGATAATCCACATTTTCTGTAGTTCCATAAACCTAAGGACCAAAGTGATAACTGATTATTCTTTACAGCTTGTATTTTCTTTTTTCTCTGCTTTCTAGATATTAATAACACTTAGGGAAATGATAAAACCACAAACCTTATTTATCAGGGGTATCTGGTTTAAGATGAGCTGCAAGATATACTGATCAAACAGTTCCAAAAAATTTATGGAATTTTATCATCCACACTTTGATTGGATCTAAGAATCACTTCATGAGATAGGACCTGTACTTGCCCCTGCATATGAAGCCTAGAACCTAAGACTAGAGAGGACATGGATCTAAGGGCAAATCCTACCACTAGTCTTCTTCTAAATGAGCATTGCAATAAAATACTGTGATATACATAGATAAGAGTATCTCTTAAGCTTCATCAGAGACTTTCTTCTTACAGTAGATAGTAATTAACAAAGAGATATACAATTAAGCAATGTGCAGAGACCAAGAAACTCTCAACCACTCAACCTAAATAGGATGCCTTCATTAAATTCATCCTATCAGGGATTTAGTATCTATATGAAGGAGGGGGTTAAAAAATGGTGAGAGACAGAAGTGGTAGGTGACTTTAAGGAAACAGCATCTTCAAGATATAATAAGACTGATATACACATAAACCAACAGAGCCTTGACAGCATACACAAGAGCTGCACAGGTTCAACCCAGACAAAAATCGCAGCACTGGGAAGGGAAGGTGAACACAATCTCCTATTCCCTAACTAAGAAATTATTTACAACTGATATGATGAAAAGGAGAAAAATCCGTTTTCTCCAAAAGAGTATCATTGGGAGTATCATCTGCACTCTAGGTCAGCCTTCATGCCCAAGAGTAATTGGACAACACAGAGCATACTCCATGTTTTTTTGTTTGTTTTTTTTTTTCTTTGTGGGAGGGGATCTTTGGTTTTCTTTGGGTATTTTTGTCTTACTATTTTGTCTTACTTATTTTTCTTAGTTTCCCTGTCTGTTTTCATTTTTTCTTTTTGTTGTCTTTCTTGATTTATGAGGGAGATAGGGAGAAAAGGAGAGTCAGAGTTGGGTTGATAATATGGTAGAAAGAATCTGAAAGAGTTGTGGAAGGCAAAGAATAGAATAACTGTGACAAAAATAAGACTGAAGTCTTTCTATGTCTTTTCTACAAATTGCCTTATCCATGATTTTTTATAATTAGTAAATGTAATGAGTAAAGGTATATGATTTTTAAAGCATAAAAAAGGATATGATCAAAATATATTGCATGACAAATATTTTAAATAAAAAAATTCAAGAAAAGGAAATCTGTTATCACAAAGAAAAACACATTTTTATGAAACTGCAGCAATAACGTAGATTTTCACTACTCTAGCACCTATAGAACCACTATAGGTGGTTCTATAAATCTGTCAGCCATCTACAAGTAAAAACAAAACTACTATACACCTTTAACCAAATTTAATTGACTTCAGATAAAATTTGTCTTTTTATGACTCTGAAGATGGAGGACCAGAATTTGATACTTGAGCATAGGCCTGTGTCTGTCCTTCAAAATGAATACTAATTGGCTGGCATAATTGTGATAAGAGTCTCTGAAGAAGTAGGCAGGAATATTTCACTCTGTCTAGAAAAATAGGAACTTCTCAAATTTCTATGAAAAACTGATACTTTACCCTTATGCATTAGTTCTGAAAGAGCCTACAAGATTAAGTGCCAAATTTTGTTCTTGCAGAGTCTTTCAAAATGTAATATCCATTGCAAAAGTCTTCTTAATCATGAATAAGAAATGTGAAAGGTAAGAACTATACTCACCGAGCTGAGTATACTCTTGGTGTCTTTCAGAAGCTTTGCATTTTTCCTCTCAATGTCTTTGACTAAAGATATGACATCATCATCAGTTCCTGGTATACTTCCGAGTACTGTCAGTAGATTTTTAAGAGTGTCTTTCCAAGCCAGCACTCTACTGAGTATCAGTATTGGAAATTCTTCAAGCTAAGCAACCATGTTTCAGCAATTATATTAAGATAAGTAATATAAAGAAGGATTAGTTAGTTTGGTTTTCTACAAGACAGGCTGAATTAAATATACATTTGTTACTTTTATGAGAAAGTAGAAGTTTTTGAGAAAGTGAAATAATATAGACTAATAAAATATAAACAATCAGTAATTTACCATTATGAAATAAAGTATGTTGTTAGCTATTATTTCTAATATCCTATTTATTTTATTTATCGTCTTTTTCATATTAAATTATACCATATACTGTCCCTGTAAGCTCTTTCATACTTCATTATTTTACTTCTCCATGGGAACCCAAGAATTTTCTGGGAACTAGTAGGTGTTCTTATTCAGGAAAAATAGATATCTCCAATGTCCCCAATGGCAAGATATTTAACTCAGACTCATAACACTAATAAAGTAGATTGTTCACATTCATACTTATTTTTAGTTTTTTTAAGACAGTAAAAACAATATTCTGTGAAGATAAACTGACATTATTAAGTGTGGTTTCCTCAGTCTAGAGTACTTCTCTTTTTCCTCTAGCAGAGCAGCACATTTGTTGGAACATATGATTGTCAAAAAAATGGAACAGTGGTATACCATTGTCTTTAATAACAGAATGAATAGAAATAATAATGGAATTTTAACTTTCTAGTGTGTGTCTCAGCATTCCTAATTTAAAATGCTTCATGTGCTGATATCTTTAGCTATTATAGAGATAATGAAAAGCCTAGAAAGGAATCCAGTAGACATTGTGGTAGAAATAGGGAAAATGAATGATGGAAAGAAGAAGATACAACCATGTTGGTAATATAATCTCCTTAATCTCCTTGACTCATTGCTGCATATGAACAAGAGTGAAGACTTGAGTTGGATGGGGCCCAGACACTAATTCTGGTGGAGAAGTTTGAAGGTCCAAGTCCCATAAAACCTTCCAATACCTCAGTCTCCTTACCTCTGCTAGTTTTTGTGAGTGGTAATTGGAGCAATGTCAGTAAAGCACTTTGGGAAGTGCCTAGCCATGGAATACATGTCTAGAAATATTTTTATTCCTTTTTTATCTTATTGCTTTCACAAGATGCTTAAATCAGTTCATTTGAGAATAAGTTACGGAAAGGAATCTTAAGGAAATATCATAATAGTTACAATTACAGCTGCAGTGATATATAGACCTTCTCATTACAACTGAGAGCATGGCTCATTCTGAGGAGCATTATGGTATTTATGGCAAGCCCTTATTCAGAGATTTCAGTTAAAACAGCAGAAATCACAAAAGTCATGAAGAAATGAATAGGCAAGTAAATAGAAGTAGAATCAGAAGAGTCTTGAAAATCCAGGAGACTTGAGAATGATGGTCAACATTGTGATATTTGCCACTCACTGGTAACATACAAGGAACACAGTTGTGTTTGCATTTAAGTCTAGTAGTGAGATATCATTAAACTAAAACCCTCTTAATGGATAGTTTAAGGACCTGTTAAAATATTACTGAACATTTGCTTATTTTTGTCAAGTCTTTAATATGACTTTTTGTTGTTTCTTCTCGCTCCATTTTCCTGTAGGTGTGATTTTCACATCTGTGGTAGTACTTAGCAGAAACCTGCAGCATGACTAGCAAATACAGTCTACTACTTCAACTGTTTAGGTGAAAAACAACTAAAGACTCACAGAGGTACTTTGAGCATCATCCATGTTTTCTGGAGTTTTGATGGAATAATTGTGGCAGGAGGTAAGATTCTTAACCAGTAATTTCTGTTCCCCAAGAAACATAAACATCTGCATATATCAAAATAAATATTCAGTTAATCAAACTCTGGAAAATAAGCCACTGAACCCACAACCTTAATATTAATGTGCTCAATAGATTCGTGTGTTTTACAAATGAAATCTACATAAAATCTAAGTAAGATTAAGAACTTAATAAGAATACATTGATTCTTTTCTTCTTAATTCGATTTGTAATCTCGTTTACTTTTTTATCTAAATGTCAAACACCCAACCTTTTTCCATATTTACTCTTTTATTAATTTTTATTAATTTTCACAATATTTTTCTATATTGAAATGAAGCCTTGAAAACAACAGAACTAGATATTACAAAGCATCATAAAGATCATCTCTCTTTAGAATCTGGGCCATGTGTCATGGTATATTGTACCTATATTCATTAATATCTTGCTTCCTGTATTTGCTTCCAAATTGATGTGGATCTTTTATCTTGCTTTTATTAAGTATATGTTTTCTTCCTATTAAAAGTGAATATATAACCCTTTTCCATCCACTGTTAATCATAAATCCTGACTGGAATTGTGTCAAGTTTGACAAAAATAGATATAACAAAGACTTTTTTAAAAGCGAATAAAAAGCAATGAAATAAAAGTCAACAAAATATTAATTAATGTTTATATATTGATTGATATATTTTAAATAGTATACTTCAAATATACTATTAATAACTTATTTAAAATTGATAATCATCTACTGTGTAAATGTTTAATGTATTACTAGGAATGTTAAGAATTTCAAAGAGGGTGAATAAAGAATAAGAAATGAGAAATTATGTGTAAAAAGACCATAATTACATATCTATGCCAAATGCAAAGACACATTTGTTTTTATGTCCATTGTTTCATTGAAGCCTTATGCTTTTTTTTTTCTCCTTTATGTTGACTGACCTTGAACAGATAACAGAGGAGGGAGCCTATTTTTCACTTGTCAGTCAGCCCCCCTACCGAATGAACTCCAGCACTGTAATGCTCCAAAAGGAATCCTAGCATTGGGGGTTCATGAAAATAAACTAGTGTGTTTCTTCCTTCTTGAAGTGGTTTCCGTTTGGATTGCTGCAGTTCCTATACCTAACTGACTACAGTGCAGTTCAAATTGTTGGGTATCTGCAGTGAAGTTAGTGAAAAATACCAATATTTTCTTGCTTCTTAAAAAACTAAATTCAGATATCAGAGTTCTTCCCTAGCTACAACAACACATATACTTTTAGGTCACAGTTACAATTTTTAATTAGAAAATAAATAAATTTATAGAAAATTAACCAAGGCAAATTTGACAAGCTTCAAGATTCTCATTTTTCTTTTTATGCCAGAGGCTCTCTTGTATGATAATACAATAATAAAATATCATAATACACCTGAGGATGTGTTACTTGACACTTGGTCTTTGATGTTCTCTCTTATGTTCAAGTAATGTCATTAGCATGAAGGCATTTGGGAAGAAAAAAATAAAAATAAATGAGGTACTTACAAACTGGTCAAGTGAGACTAGTGATGAATTTAACTGTATCAGGATGGAGGGAAAGATTTAAAAAGTGAGTAAACAGACAACACAAATGCATATTTATTTCAAAAGGAGACATTCTCTGGGTGCCCACTTGGTATTAAAACCATATCTTATGTCTCCTCCTTGACACTAACTGTCCTTGAACAGATCACATGCAGTCCTCAGGAACACAGAACCTGTTTCTTTTCTAAATCAGCCATTCTAGTGAACAAACTTCTGCATCAGACACCTTTAAATAAGATTTAAATGATTCCAGCATTTAGGATATAATGAAAAGCTAATATGTTGTTTCTACTCACTCTTTCCTCCACTTGAATGATCTCCTTTTAGATTCATTCTATTTATGCTCTTTGACTTACTGTAATATACTTCTTCTTAGGATAGGAGTTCCACAAGGACCAAACATATCTGGGCACAGGGTCTTTTCTGAGACTGACATGCAACCAAGGACCATGTATGAATGTAACCTAGAACCTCTGCTCAGATGTAGCCTGTGGTAACTCAGTAACCAATTGGTAGCCTGTGGTAGCTCAGTGACCAATTAGTTTCCCATGGTGAGGGGAACAAGGACTATTTCTAACAGGAACTCAACAGCTGGCTCTTTAACCTCCCCACCCCACAAGGGAGGAGCAGTCCTGTTAGGCCACAGAGGAGAGCTTTGCAGCCAGTCCTGAAGATACCTGATAAAACAGGATCAGATGAATGGGGAGGAGGTTCCCCCTATCAGTGGACTTGGCAAGGGGCACGGTGGAGATGAGGGAGGGAGGAAGGGACTGGGAGGGAATGAGGGATCGGGACACGGCTGGGATACAGAGTTAATAAAATGTAACTGATAAGAAAAAAATAAAATTAAAAAAATATATATATACTTCTTCTTTATTGGATATCTCCAGTGTGCTAACAAAAGTTGCCAAAGAGACTGGCATAGAAGCAGAATCATGGAGTTAGAATTATTCACTGGACTCAACTATTACAACATTATTTTGCAAGTGCAAAGATAGTTTTTAAATGAAGCAACAACAATTAAAAAGGGGAGAAGGACCTCAAAAAACCATTGGATTCCATAAATGCCCGAGATTTCCTGAAGTTTTCTTACTCTTTTTCTGTTTTTGTCTGGCTGGCACTTTCTTTTATCAATGGAAATATATTATTTGAAACTGGGATTTAATTCTTTCCCGTGATAAGTTCAAACAAAGTCATTAACATGAAGGTTTTGGGATAGAAAGAAGATGGAAGTAAGTACTTACAAAGTTATCAAAAATTTTTGCAGATAACTCACTGATGGTCTGAGACAGGATGATGACACAAACAAACAAACAAACAAACAAAACAAACAAACACTAGTGAGTTAAATGGTGACATATATACATATTTAATGCAAAAAACATACATTCTCTGGATCCCCTTTTCTGTATAGAAACCTTGTCTGCGGTTTCCTTAAGCAGAAAGCATGAAGCCTTCAGAAACAGAGTACCCTTTTCACTTCTAAACCAGCCTTCCAAGTGAATAAACTTATGCATTGTACCTCTTTTGTAGCTCTTTAAAAAAAAAAACTTTCAGCGTTTAACCATTTGAGAAGCTGGTGGATATATTTGTTTGTTTTTATTTTTATTTGTTTTGGTTTGTTTCTTTCTTTTGGCTTTTGCTCTTGCCATATCACCACAATTTAAACCAGTTTCATTCATTCCGTGTGACTGACTGCAATACATTTCTCCTCTGTGGCTGTGGTGCTGTATGTTAAGTAAAGACACTTAAAGAAGTATAAAGAAGTCAGATCTCTTCCTCTACTGTGGCTATTAGATTTTTAGGCCACAAATTGAAATTTAAGAAAATTGAAAGATAAGTGCAAAAAGAATTCCCAAGTTAATTGAACTCTTCAAAAATTATTGAGATTTTTATGAAGCTTATCCCATTTTTCTTACTTCATTTTTCAATCGCTGCTGCTTTAATTTATTATTATAAAGGCAAATTATTACAAATTTGGCTAACAATAACTATAAATGTGCTACAGGCAACCTTAGACAGGGAGGTTGCTGTATGAAACAAACAAACAAACAAACAGATGTAAGTGAAGTACTTACAAATATCTTGCGCAATTTCATGTTCTGGTCATTGATAGTCTGAGAAAGTGCCAAGGTATTATGAAACTGATCCTTGAGTGATTGTTGATCATCCTCAGTGTTACTGCTGCCCAATGCCACAGAAGCCACATTCTCCCATAAAAGGAAGTTTGACACCACCAGCAGCAGAAGTGCCCCTGCTAACACAAACAAGGGCCATTCAGATCCATTGCCAGGGGGAAGTGATCAAAGAGCAGGCAACTGAGTTCATGACAGAGACAGCACCTGATCCCCTTACTCAGGATCTCACATGGAGACTGAGCTGCCTATGGGTTGCATCTGAGCAGAGGGTCTAGGTCCTTTCCATGCATGGTCCTTGTACTTACTTAAAAACAGGTATTAGCTGTATAATATAGGAAAACCATACTAAAATCTATGGACCTAAAGAAAGTAAACAACAAAGAGGACCCTAGGGAGGATGCTTAAATCTTATTCAGAATGGCAAACAAGGTAGAAAGCAGAAGCAATGGAAGAGAGGTAATAGGATGGAAGCCTACTATAGAGACTCCACCCAACAGGGGATCAAAGCAGATGATGAGACTTACAGCCAAACTTTGGGCAGAGCACAGGGAGTCTTATAGAAAAAGGGGAGAGACAGAAGGACAAGGAGGGGACAGGAGCTCCAAAAGGAAACCAACAAAGCCCCCAAAAAAATATGAGCTCAGGTGGTCTTCCAGAGACTGACACACCAACCAAGGTTTCAATTTTTTCTTTAATTTCTGAGAGTTTAACATGGTCATGATATTTACCCACTTTCCTCCTCCCAAACACTCCCATATACCTCTCCTTGCTCTTGTTTAAAAATCCGTCCTCTTTTTTTCATTGATTGTTTCTTTGTACATATATACATACAAATGTATACATACATATATGTCTATGTGTATTCATATATAAATAAATACAACCTGTGTAATGTTGCTTGTATGTAAGATTTTCAGGGAGGACCACATGGTATTAGATAACCAGTTGGTGTGCTTTCCCCAGAGTAAGATTGTTTCTCCCACTGTTGTCATGCTTAAGTTGCCTGTAGTTATTTGTGTAGAATTGAGGCCTCCTAGGATTTACCACATCCATGTTAGCATGTCTATTATTTTGTCTTTATTCAGCTCTTGTTTAAGCAATTATGTTGGTGAGACTTCATAGGTATAGCTTCTGATAGTCCTAGGAGACACAGTCTCAGAGCAAACTCCCCTGTCTTCTTCATTAAAAATAAAAGAAGAAGAAGAAGAAGAAGAAGAAGAAGAAGAAGAAGAAGAAGAAGAAGAAGAAGAAGAAGAAGAAGAAGA
>NW_026594462.1:648048-662478 GCF_907164565.1 Psammomys obesus
GAAGAAGAAGAAGAAGAAGAAGAAGAAGAAGAAGAAGAAGAAGAAGAGGCAGAAGTGTTAAGGTGCAAAAATCATTACAGAAGATAAGGAGGAGAAACTCAGTGTGAAATAATATGTGCATTTTCGTAACGATAGCATGGCACCTTTCATTTTATCTTCATGCCTGAACAGAATAAACACATGAGAACCTGTGGTGTAACACTGAGGTTCAAGAGTCCCATTTTGAAAACAAAGCTCTGGGCTGTCTTTATTGTCTCACAGTAATATTTCTATGCATTTGCCAAATTACAAAAAGTGTCACATTGTTTATTCTATAAAGATGAACACTCTGGGTAGATTTGTTCTGCATAATGTCATCAACTGTATTGTGCAAAGAGAAGGCTGTTAGAATTAATTGTTCTTTTCCCCTCTGTCCTATTATCAGCTGATGTAGGGAAGATTATCAACACTATGGACTTTGCATTATGCGTTGTAATTTTTACATACTCAGGCTGTATCAGTTCTAACTGTGTTTCTTAAAACAAATCCATAATCTTGGGGCTCAGTGTTAGGAAATGTTACTTGTGGGCATCAAGCGTTACCTCTGAAAATTTAACCACAGAAGTCTTAGAACTCTTTATTTCATTCACTTGTCTTGCTCAATCACAAAACCTCTTTTAGATGAGTCTTCTTGACAATAAAGTGTTAGTGTCATCATCAAATTACATTTTGTAGTAAGATGAAAAAGAACCTAACATATTGATAATTGATGATTTTAAGAAGATGAGCCAACATGTAACTATCAATTAAAAGTCTATTTGCTATTTTTAGTGAACAAATCTGAAAGTGCCTCTTTTCTAAATGCAATTGAAAATGTTCAAGTTAAAATTAAGGTACTGTAAGATTCATTAAATAGATAAAAATCTTCAAAAAATATAACTATCACCTGTTTATAAGAATATAAAAACAATTCATATAAATCCATTTTAAAGCATTATTTTATTTTTTGAGATTATGATAATTACATTGTGCCCTTTCTCTCTTTACTCAAAACCCCTCACATGTTCTTTTTCTCTGTTAAATTAATGACTTTTTCTTTAGTTGTTACTTTACATGCATATATGTATATCTTGCTAAATATACACACAGATACATACAAATGTATGGATATGTGTATATATATGTATACATATATATATGTATGTATACAATGGGCTTAGTCAGTAGAATGCGTTATAGTCAGTATAATCAGTATGTTTTACTAGTGAGCATATGGTATTGGATAAATCATAAGTACACTCTCCCCTGGGAAAAACATTTTCTTCTTGTACAAATAAATTTTATTTTTTTTTCTTTTTTCATGAAGCAATCAGGAAAACCATATGTAAAAGTTACATTCAAAATGTATAGCTGATTTATAATTGGCAACCTTGATGAAAATACTGTCTATCCTATGGAGGTGAGTCTGAAGTTTTGTACCTAAATCATTCTCTGTCATATCTTGTATTTACCAACTTAAAAAACATCTTTCTAGACCTTAAAACACTTTCTTAAATCCTTAACAACTTAAGCCTAACTATAACTATCTTGTCTTCAACTCTATCAGAGACTTGAGAAGGAATAAAATTATTACTTAAAAACAAGATGCTTTTGTTAATTTATATTATGAACCATATATATATTGTAAATACATGTATATTTTCTGTGTACATGTATATCAAATAAAAGGTAGTCACAGATTAAGTTGATTAATATCAACTTAAAGGATGCAAGGTGCTAATGATAGTGCCTTTTATCTTACAGAGTCCAATTCATATTTGTTACCAATCATTTATTTAGATATTTTGTCATGAGGAGAAGTCAATATTACCATCATTTAATTTTTTAAATGTATTTTACTTGAATGAAAAATTTAAAGTTGTATAGCTACTTATATGCTAGCCTTGTAAATCCCACATTGGAAACTATGATTAAGTTCATTCAATTCAAACATCTCATAGCAGAAATTGAGAAAACAGAACAAATTGCATCCTTCCTTCTACAGTTATTACAAAGTTAATGCTCAATCTCTTTTTATTTTATTCCACACCTAATTTCTACAATTTGACATTTTGAGATTGATTATTTCATGTTCTGATCATCTGCAGCTATGTAAATGCTTGCTTTTACCACTAGATACTAATGAACTTCTTTCTGTCAAGGTAAATTAAGAAAATGCAAAATGTCTCTAGACATTTCTACATGTCTTCTGGCATGAGGACTCCTTTTAAGAACCTCTGATCCAAGAATGTACAGTGTATTTATTTCTACAGCAATGACTAGAAAGTACTTCTCAGCTTTATGTGATTTTACTTGTCCTGATCAGGCATGAATAAATGTCTGATCACTTCATATAGGGCGAAAAGAACACCCAAAATGTAAATTGCCCAAAAGATATTGTAAATGAAAGCAACATTTAAGCTCACTTAGAAGAAAATGAGGGAAGAATTACTTACAGGAGCATGGTTGAGAAAATGACAGTGGCATCTCTGAGGAGTCTTGGCACAGCTTGGCTGCTTCACACAGCCCTACCTCCAGCAAATATCCTACCTCTTATATAGGTCATTGAACTATCCCCAAGGCCAAACACTGCTAGGAGGCAAGAAGAGGTAACATCAAGAATGAAGGTGAAGATCATATGACTCTTTAACTTCAGGCACTACTAACAACCTCAAGACCATGATGACTCAAGCAGTCAATATTATCCTTTTATCTTAATTTTAGGCTCTTACTAGGGTCCAAATTAAGTTGCAAATCACTTATAGACACCTCTGCTCCATAAAGGTTCTTGTGAATTTCATGCCTTAGCATAATCTATATCACAGACTTTCATTTTCCTTCAGGTATTTACATATTTCTGCCACTGAATCTTTGTTAGATATACATGATTACTGTTTGTGAGCATTGGAAATCAAGGTCATAGGAACTGTCCTGCATTTGGAAAACTTTAACATAATTGTTTTGGTGGGATCCAGGGGACATGCTTAAGTGTTGGAGTGATTGTTTCTACATACTTTCTACATACTAGGAACAATAAGTTAGTAATATAAAGCGCAAATCCAGATACTGAGAGACCAAAGACTTAAAAATCAGTGGGTATTGTTTTAAAGTTTAAAGCTTGAACCAAAGCCAGCCAAATCGCATTATGTCCAGCCTTAATGCCTTGAGGGGAAGAACTAGCTTCACTGCTTTCTTTCCTGCCCAATAATTATACAGTTGCTAGGAAACCGGCACATATGACCAGGCCAGAACTGTTTGGTGTCTTGACGCCTAAAGTGGACCAATCATTTCAAAAGTCAATTTACGTTACCCAATCATGTAATGCCAAAGCATGTTAGTCCCTGCTTGTTCTGTACCTCTAGACCTCAGGGCCACATTCCTCTCCTGTTTCCACAGGAAGTTTGAGTTCCATGTTCGAACATGTATACAATTAAAAAAACCTCATGTATTTACAGCGGAACTCTATTCCTGGTCTTTTGGGGTTCACGAACTGGGCATAACAATATGTAGAGAGAGAGTGAGTGTGTGTGTGTGTGTTGAAATAGTTGTTTAGGGTTTTTTCTTGAATTTTGTGATCAAAGTATTTTCACTTAACAAAACATCACATCAGGCTTTCCTATTGCAGCTTAAACCAGTCTGAGTCACAGATTTTTCAGCCATACTTACATATACAAACAGTTTTTGCATGGAATTTGGCTTAAATCTAATAAAAATGTATTGGCTGCACCTAGGACAGTTGTACTACAATTGATTGAGTATAGACAATAGGATTAGATTGGTAATTCATTTATTTGCTCTAAGCTTTATGACATTTCACAGCAGTGGCCATCATGTTGTCATGAGAAAGTAAGGAAAAACTATAGAATTTTCATTTCAGTCACTGGTATCTCTTTCTTGTGCAAATAGAATATAAGCAATAGCATTGCCTAGTCTGTTAATTTTAGTATTGTTTGACTCTAACACATTGTCAATAGTCCATATTACATGGTGAGCACTTTTCCAGAACACTCTGGGGAAGGAGGCATGAACAAGAATTCCTTCATTAGTGGGAGCGATACAATTTGATGGTCTTCTGCTAGCATGTAGAAGCTGGTTCTTTGGTGAAGAACAGACCAGTGAAAAAATCACAAAATTCATTTGGAACGCTGAAGAAAAGTGGGTAAATTTGGAGCTAGAGCCACAAGTGTTACAACAATTTAGTATCACCTGTGATAAACCAAGATATTATACAGTATGTTTTTTTTTTCCTAGTAAAATAAATCTGCTATGGACATCTTTCTGCTGAAGATCATATTGTTTATCAGAATTATAAGAAAATATTGCCTGAAAATAAGAAATGCAAATTAAACTTACTGAGGACAGGAGATCCTTGGGGTAGACAGTGTTCTGTCACTATACCCTTTCATTATACAGATCCAATCAATAAAGGTGACTTTGCCAAAGGGCAGTCTAGAGGCCATGTGAAGAATGTTAGACCTGTTCCCCATTCATCCATTGCTAGGATGAGTTCAAATTCCATCCGTATTTCCCATTTCATAGACCACTGTAAGGGGCCTAAGGCAATGAATTCAAATGCCTCATTGAGAATGAGCGTTATCTAATAGACAGTTAAATGTACTAGTGATTCTCATTCAGCCTGCACTTGTCATTCTTATTGAGAGGGAGCAACTAAACAAAGCAATGGATTCATTCATTGTTTTAGTAACAGAATGTTGACATTTTATAAATACCATAACTACCAAATTCAAATATCAACAACCTTATACAATAGTAGGTTTCCATATGGACTTTTTCAAAAGTCTTTAGTTTTACTTAACCTTCACTATTAACCTTCCTCTTCCCTGCTTTCCCATTCCCACATCACTTAATATGTCTTTCCCCGATTATTCCTATATCCCTAATATCATTCATGTTTTACTATCCCTTCCTAGTCTTGAAATTTTGCCACTCATCTCATAGACCTTTTACCATTTCATGAACTCTAAAGGTACTTCAGTTTAAACACTCATATCTAAAGATTCAAAAATAGGAGCTGGAGATAAGACTTGGTGGTTCAGAGCATAGCCAGTTCTTCCAGATGACCTGTATCTGACTCCCAACACCCCCTTCTAGCACCTTAGAACTGCTTGTAACTCCAGCTCTGGTGGACTAAAACTCTTCTTTACCCCAATAAATAACTTCTCTCATGTGCAGATGCCTACAGCCAAACACACATATGCGCAAAATTAAAAAATTATACATAAACACATATTTCAATGGTAGGATCCATACATAAGAAAGAATATGTGTATTTGTAGGTGTGGATTACCTCACTAATAATGATTATTTTCAACTACATCTTTTTCCCTGAAAATTTTGTTATCTCTAAAGCTGTCTAAAAACTCATCTATCTATCTATCTATCTATCTATCTATCTATCTATCTATCTATCTATCTAATACATATGATATATATCACATATATAAGTAACATTTTCATCATCCATTCATTAATTAATAAATATAAGCTATTTCCATTTCTTGTTTATTATGCACTGAACATCAATAAATATGGATAAAGAATTACTATATATCTAGGATGATATATAGTCCTTTAGGTATATACCCAGTAGTTTTATAGCTGCGTCATAAAGTGGATCAATTTCAATATTTTTAAGACAACTTTTTATTTTTATTTTATGTACATTGGTGCTTTGACTGCATGTATATCTGTGAGAGGGTGTCCAATTCCCTGGAACAGGAATTACAGACAGTTGTGAGCTGCCATGTTGGTGCTAGGAATTAAACCTGGATCCTCTGGAAGAACAGTAGCACTCTTAACTGCTTAGCCACCACCCAAATTCAATATTTTTGAGGAATCTCTATATCAATTTCGATAGTGCCTACACTATTGAAAATTACATTCTCACTATTAGGCTATCTTGAAGAGAAGACCTCCCTTAAGTGTTGGAAACACCATTTCATGAACTGTATTCACAATGAATAAAAAAGACTGAAGAAATAAAACAGCATTTATCTCTGCCTCTTGATTGCAGAAGCAGTATGACAAGCCATTTCCCAATCCCTGACACAATGAACTGTGTCTACTTGAAATATAAGCCAGAAAAGCCTCCTTAGAAAAATCACTCTTGTCAGGGAATTTGGACAAAAGTCATTACCCAGGAGTAGTTAGTCTTCACTGTCTTGAGGCATTTGCAAAAGGCTGCCTTGGTACAGGAAGTTAACATTATCTGTATTTGTCAGAAGTAGGTGGGGGATTGATTCCACCTTTATCTGCAGAACCTGAGTTCTTGTGCGTAACTGGCTCCAGGCTAACACTGCAGCTACATCCTGTGTATCACCCATGTCTCTGCTGAAAAGGCTCAGGATTTTATGACCAAAGTTAAAAATAAGAGACTCTAGTTTCTCATAAATACTTAAGTTAAACTTTATGTCATGTCTCTACATGATATTCTCCAATTTCCAACCGTGACATATACAATGTTTCTGAAAAAGATAAACTATGTTTGACTCAATATCTTTCATTACAAAATTTACACTGCACAACATACTTAGTAGGCATGATTACCCACTAGCTTTAACAAAAATATATTTCTGGAATGAATATATATATATATTTGCAATACACTTATATTATCTCTGTGTAAACATATTAATTAAAGAATAAAAGGCCATAAATTTGAAAGGTAGTTTAAATTTGAGATGTGTATGGGAAGGGTGCAAGGAGGTAAGCGAAGAAGAAGTGATGTAATTTTCTATCTCCATTTCTATAGTCTGTTACTCACTCTGACCGAGTCGAAGATTGTGTTCTTTCTTAACTTTGCTGATTGCCATTATTTCTGTAAAATGGTATTTCATTTCATAAACAGCCATGTGTTCATTCTTGGGATTATTTATGATTATTGCATTTTTTATTTATATGTAGTTATTACCTTTAATTGTGTTCATCATCTTGTTTTTTTAAGTGTTCATTTCCTATATACGTTATTATCCACTGTGTATAAATGGAGAAATATAGATCTAGATTTCTTGTTTTACATGAACATAAAAGTTTCAAAATAAACAGTTTTGTTCACAGCATTTATTAAAGAAGCTATATTTTCTCTAATATGTGTTTTTATTGTTTTGTTAAATATTACATATATGGGTTTACATCTGGGTATTCTTTTTATTAATTTATCTTAATATTTTTTTTCTTTTTTAAAAGTTAAGTAAATTATTTCTTTATTCCCTTTACATTCCAATTATAACTCCCTCATTCTCCACCCATCCCTACCCTCCCTCTGTCCTCTATCCCACCTCTCCTATTCCTCAGAAAAGGGAGCCCTCTGACAAGCCCACCCCAGCACATCAAGTCACATCAAGAATGAGTGCTTCCTCTTCCACTGTGGCCTGCCAGGAGAGTCCATTTCAGTTCCCTACTCCCCTTACTAGGAAACACACATGAAGACTGACTGAGCTCCCCATCAGGAGAGACCATGATAAGAGAGGGATTGAGGAGAGAATTAGGGATGGAATCAGACCTGGGGAAAGAGGCAGGGGGAGGACAGATGGTGCAGAGAGAAGAGAAACTTTGGGTGGAGGCATTTCTACGAGAAACTGGAGACCTATGACAGGGTAAGCCCCTGGGAAGATATGGAGGTGACTCTAGCTTAGACTCTCAGTAGTAGGGGTCTATGCATTACATATGTGCCCAAAAGAAAGAATTGGATTCCCTGGAGCTATAGGTAGTTATGAGATGTTGTGTGGGTGCTAGGAATTGAACCCCAGCCATCTGGAAAAGCTGCCAGTTCTCTTGACTGCTAAGACATCTTCCCAGCCACTCATTTAACTTGTATTTATATTTAATTGTTATTAATTATTTATGCACTTGTTTGTATGTGTGTGGGCAAGTGCATGGCACTCCACACTGGTGGAGATTAGAGTTTGTTGGAGTCAGTTCTCTCTTTAAACCATGTGGGTCCTGGAGATCAACCCAAGTCATCAGGATAGGTAACAAGTGCCTTTTCCCACTAAGTCACTTAATAGGGAAAGCCACCTACCATATTCCTGGAATATCTTTTGTTTGTCATGCATTTGTTTTCTGTGTTACTACCATGCTGTTTTCATTATTATAGTTCACTACAAACACTGAAATCAGATATTGTGACAGTTCTAGACATCTTTCTTGTGCTTAATATTGTTATAGATTGCCAGGGACATATTTTTTACCATTTGAATTTTAGAATTGTTTCACGGGATGTTCAAAGCACTCAGTGAAATTTTGTCCACCATCACATGGGAACTGCCAGTCTTCTGTAACAGCGGTTATTCTGAAGAGATTCGTTCTTCCAAGCCACAAGCATGCCATGAGGGTCTTTCCATCTTCTAGTGTTTCCTCTATTACTTTTAATTTGTTTTACATTTTTTTCAGCCTAGAGTTCTTCTGCCTCCCTAGGTATGTTTATTTCTAGTCATTTTTATTTTGGAACTTTCCTGAATGAGTTAAATTTTCTGATTGATTCAAATCAAGTGAGCTTTGCAAGATATGAAATATATGTCAGTTTTGGGTGCTACTACATTGCTGTTTATTACATATAAGTTTTTTTTGTCAAGACTTTAGTGCCATTAAAATATTGACTAGTTAAGTAAATTAGAATAATTGTCCTTTTAATTAATGTCCTCTTAATTTTTTATTAAAAATAATTTTGTGCAATGTTTCTAAATCATGATTTCCTATGACCCAACTCCCTTTAAATTCTCACCCAACTCTCTTTCTTTATTTCCCTTTTTAGAAAATAGTCAAACCAAAAAGACAAGAGAAAAGCACAAGAAATACATACACACACAGTGACACACTCATACACACACAATATAAAACTGCAAAACTGGAAACTAAAATATACAAACAAAAGACCGATAAGGTAAAAAAAATACCTCAACAAAGAAGTATTGGACATGTTTACAAAAGTACTATGAGTTCATTTTGTGTAGCCATCTATTGTTAGACATGGGCTTTTCTGTAAGTGTAGTTAATATACCCAGACTCCACTAGAGAAGACTAATTTTTCTTTGCAACTGGATGTCCGATGAAGAAAGTTTCTTGTTTATGGGTGGAAGTCATGACTGCTTTCCCCTTACAGTGGTGGAAGCTTGTCTGTCTTGAATATGGTAAGCCCTTTGCATACTGCAACAGGTTCTATGACTTTATATCTATCAGTTCTATTATGTCTGGAGGATATGATTTTCTACGTGTCATCCTCCACTCTTTCTCTTACAATCTTTCTGCCTCCTCTTCCACACAGCTCCCTGACCCCCAAGGAGAGGGCTTTGATGAAAATAGCCCTCGTTGGAATGAGTGTATATATATATACACTCATGTATATATATATATTCACATTTCTAGGTAGAGGCAGCAGACAGAAATACATGGGAATGAGGGACCTGCAGGACACTGCTTGTGTCCATGGTCCATGATATTTAATGGACCATGGATCCAGGGGAGAATCAAACACTATTGTTCTGCTAAAGGATCATAGCAATCAATAAAATGACTTCAAACAAGTCATTATAACAACTGCTATACCTATAGAATTGTTCTCTCACTCAGCCTTCATCAGGGAAGTTTTCTCCTGCAGTACATGAGAATCAATGCAGAGAACCACAACTGAACAGTTTGCAGCAAGTGAGAGACCTTGGAATACTCAGTCCAGAACTATTACCAGATGCAGAGAATGTACAGATCCAAACCACATGGAATACCAGCCCTAAGATGAGGAATTAGAGATGAATACCTATTCCCAGCAAAGAAGCTATCTCAAATTATTAATATATACATTCTTATGTATATACTGACCACATCTCTACATCTCTTGAAGGTTCTGATAAATGATGTTTTTAGCTATATTGGAACTTATATTTAAAGTTGTTTTTCTTAGTTAATTCAATGAACTCCTTTTATATTCTGTCTCTGAATATTTTCATAGTATTTTTGACTCTCTTGGAAATGAATTCTAGTTCTATAGAATGGAATGTTTAATACTCTAACATAGATTATTTTTATCTTTTGCATTTAAGCTTTACTTTATGGCTTAAAATGAGATTTTTTTTTTCAGTGTAGTATGTGTTTCTGAAGCAATAGTATTTGGTTTCTCTTTATCCATCCAACAAGCTACCCTGTATCTTTTATTGAAGAGTTAAGATCATTTATGGTTGTTATTGATTGAGACTTGCTACTTTCTGTAATTTGGTTGATTTTCTATTAGGTGAGATTACTGTTTGTTTACTCATTTTTTTTTAGATTTTCACATTACAGATTTGTTGGTTTATTTGTTGAGCATGACTGATTATTTCTTAGTTCTCCCGTGTTTATCTGTTCTTCACATGAAATTTATTTTTTCCTGGGTAGAGATGTAGCGACTATGTTTCTTCCTGCTTATTTTAAGGCTTTTGTAAAATGCCTTCTGCAATGCCAGCTTACTGGTCGTGAATTTTTAGTTTAAGCTTTTTTTTAGTGGAAGTCTTTATTGTTTAATAGATCAACTTCTTCTACAGCTGGAATGTCATCATATTTCCATGCAGAGTCATGAACAGTGACGAAGCCAACCAGAGGCTGCCTCAAAGAAAACTAAGCTTTCACAGCTCGCTTCCTTTGACAGGCAGAATATAGATAGATGCAATCTAGAATGCACAACAATTTAGTCAGTAAGGAATTTAAATTGGATCTTGAAGAATGTAGACAAATCTCAATGCCGAAAAAATGAGCTGAGATGCCATGCAACTGTTTAAGGGTTCCTGGTGCTGCATCTCAACCACTAGCTGAGTCTTGTGCTAACACCAAATAGAAATGCAGAAAACAGTAAGTTGACTTAGGGGCTGTGCATAGGAACCATAAAGCAGGAAAATACTAACCACTGATGAGAGCATCCACCCCAATTCTTTTAAGGTGTTCTATTTCCTTTTTAATATCAAAGAATACTTTTGCTTGATACATCTGTTTTCATTGTCATTTATTTGCTTTCAGGTTTTTAAATATGTAATTCCAACCTTTCATGATAGAAAGAATCTCTGATGAGGAGGCCCTGAAGGTCATGCGGAGGTTGAAGCACCAACCAAAGACTATGCATGGACTGGACCAAGGCCTCCTACACAGATGTATCCAATGGGCAGCCCATGTTTTATGAGAGCCATCTAGTAGGGGAGCAGGAGCAGTCATTGACATGGACTCTGTTGCCTGCTTTATGATCACTTCCCTCTGGCAGGGCTGCCTTTAGGAACAAGGATTTATTTTTCTCACAGTCTGAGGCTGTATTATGTAGTAAGAAAGAAATAATGATATATTTTGTATGTCATCCCTATGTCAGATGTGGAGTTGTTGAAGATCTTTTCCCATTCTGTAGGATGATGTTTTGTCCTTTTTATGTGTTTGTTGCCTTAGGGAGATTTTCAGTTTCATGAGATCTCATTTATTAATTGTTGATCTTAGAATCTGAGTTGTTGGTATCCTGTTCAGGAAATTGTCTCCTTACCAATGTACTCAAGGCTATTTACCCACTTTCTCTTCTATCAGATTTAGTGTATCCTGTTTTATGTTGAAGTTTCTGATGCACTTGGACTTGATTTATGTGTAGAGTGATAGATATGGTTCTATTGTATTATACTTTTTTATGTATCTACTTTTTAAAAAAAGCTTAAAAATGACTTCCATATTAGTGTGTCTTTGTGTCTGTATCTGGTTTTTGTGCATTTTCTTGGGCTTTTTCCCTTCTATTTCTTTGTTGTGTTTTATTTTGGAGTGGTTTTTGTTGTTTGTTTGTTTGTTTGTTTAATCTTACTATATTTTATTATTTTCTCTTAAATGTTTGCTTGTTTTCTAATGTCAAGAAAAATAATATATCCAGATGTGAGGGAAAGAGGAAAGGAACTGGGAAGAGCAGAGGAAGGAGGATGTTATTCAGGATATATTCTATGAAAGCAATAAAAAAAAAAGAAGTATTATTTTGAGAGTTGGAGAGATGAACCAGTGGTTAAGAATATTAATTTCTTTTTGCAGAGGATCTAGGTTCAATATTAGTACCCACACGCTTGCCTCAAAAAACATTCATATTTCTAGTTCCAGGATAGGCCTATCTTTTAGAAAGATGGTGACAAATATGTAAGCATGTTGTGTTCCTATTTTGAATAGTTTTTGATTCTGAAGAAAAAAAATCACACAGTTATTTCTTTACTGCTTTTTGACTGGTTTCTTCTGCATTTAGCACTAGCCTCTACCTTGAAGTTACTGCAGTAATTTGCATAGTTTGTAACACTCTCCCGACAAGTTCAGCTGAAATACCTATCAGCCAGCCATTTTGAAACTATTGCTTCATTTGTGTAGTGCCCATCATGTGTAATAGCCTGTTCAATTGATTTCTAGTGTTTCACTCTTTATCTTTTGATGCCAAGGCTAATATTTTCCTAATATCGTAACCACATTTTTCAAATGTTATTGAAGCTAATCAAAGAAACGTATGCACACTCTCATTGGAGAAGAAAGCTGTTATGTTCTTCTGAAATATCCTTTCTCAGTACTCTTTGCTATATCTATATAATGCTTAAGACTCTTCTCTGAAAACTTCAATTTCAGTTATGTCTCATTTTTAAGCAACTTGATGAGCTGGGGTACATAGGAAAGGGAGCTCCCCTTTTCGGAGGGGAAGGAAGAGAAATGGAGTGTAGGACTGGGAGGGGCGGAGGGATGCACTGCAACCAGGATCTAAAGTGAATAAAAAAAATTAAAAATAATCAAATAATTTGTTAAAGTTTTAATAATTTAATAGGAAGTGAAGGAAGTTAAAGGTTATCAGTCTTGAGTAGAGAATGATCAAAAATTGAGAACTAGCATTATATCAATAATCATTTTATTTCTAAAAAGATAAACAAACATGCTAGTTATCCTGCTTTTAGTTAACAAGAATTTTTAAGTAGAATAATGCCAGCAATTGGTCATGTTTGTAAGCTTGCTTTGAATTTAAAAGAAATGAATAAAATACCTTTTCTATGTTATTTAAGGACTGTTATTAAATATTTTCTTAATATGTTCTGCTTTGAATAGTAAGAAATTGGAAGATCAGTACATCATTAAAAAGAGAAAATGATTGAAAAGCACACAAATAAAAAGACTAAATGAATACAAATGTGTTCAAATGGCAGAGATATACTTTCCAATTGCCCTTTGCTTGACTGAGGCCTTATCTATTTTCTCCAAAACTGACTGACTGAGAACAAGTAACATACAACATAACCAAGCAGTTCTAAACCAGGCCCATCCCTTATACCCCTGTTGAATAAGATCTAGATTAAAGATAGTAAAAATGATTCCTAGCATATGGGTTCTAGGAAAAGCTACAATTGGTCCACTCTGATTCTAATAACTATATTAACATAATATTAATTTACTGTGATTTTAAAATAAATTGCAGATTATCCCATTTGTTCCTCAAACATCTTAAAGCTCTTAATATATTTAAATAAATAAACAAAAGACACTCATTTTTTTTTAAACTTCGGCATTTATTTTTTAAAACACCCATTGTATTCAAATATAGCTTCCCGATGTATAAAATTAAGATTATCTTAAAAGATGCAGTATCATGAAGTATCTTCAATTTTGATGGATCGGCAATCATTATTAACAAGTACCACACACCTCAAGAGCTGGAGACAAATGTCAACTGTGTGCATATCTCTACGTAAGCAATAAGAAAATTTACAAATGGCAAAAAAACGTGACTCTTGATCAGGTGAGTTTAAGTCTTCAAGACCAGAATAGACAGTGGATTCCACATTTTCTGTTCTTCCATAAATCTAGTAAGCAAAATGATAATCAGTCAGTTATTCTTTATACAGCTTGTGTTTGCTTTTTTTCTTTCTAAATGTTAAATCACATTTAGAGAAATAATGAAAAATATCTACATAGTAGTGGATCTTAAAAAAATGGTAAGAGGTATAGGTGGTAGGTAATTCCAAGGAAACAGCATCTTTAGGATATAAGTGGACTGATATATATATCAACTCACAGAGACTTTGACAGCATTCACAAGTCCTACACAGGTTTAAACCAGACAAAAATCTCAGCACTGAGAAGGGAACACAGAGTCCTATCCCTAACAAAAAAGTTACTTGCAATTGATATCAGATGAAAAGAAGAAAAATCAATTTTCTCCAAAAGAGCAAAATTGGGAGAATCAATCAAACTCCAGGTCAGGCCTCATTCCAAAGAGTAACTGGCCAACATAAAACATACTCCATGAGTTGTATTTTTATTTTAGTTTATTTATTTATTTATTTATTTTTGGCTGGTTTTCTTTGGGTGTTTTTGTCTTATTGCTCTCCTGTTCTTAGTTTGCTTATCTGTTTTGGTTTTCATTTTTTTTTCCTTTATGTTGTTTTTCTT
>NW_026594462.1:662488-718170 GCF_907164565.1 Psammomys obesus
TTATCTGTTTTGGTTTTCATTTTTTTTTCCTTTATGTTGTTTTTCTTGTTTTATGAGGGAGAGAGAAAAGGAGAGAGAGAAAGAGTTGTGTACCCAAAGGTAGAATCTGGAGGAACTGCAGAAGGAAAAGAATATGATCAAAATATATTGGATAAAAACTATTTGAAATATAAAGTAAGAAAATAAAATCTGTTATAACAAATAAAAATAAAACAATATGAATCATTGATCACAGTCTTGAATTTTCACAAGTCTAGCACATGATATCATAAATCTGTCAGCCATCAACAAGTAAAAGCAAGACCCCTGTAGACATTTTTTCATACTTAATTGAATTTGAATGAAATTTGACTTTTTTTAATGACTCTGAAGATGGAATAGCAGGATTTGATACTTGAGCATAGACCTGTGTTTGGTCTTAATAATAAATATTGATTGGCTATGGGTTATTTTGATAAAGGTTTCTAATGAAGTAGTCAGGAATATTTTACTCTGCCCAGAGCAACAGGTATTCTTCAAAATATTTTGAAATGTTACACTTTAATCTCTATCCATTACTTCTTAGAATGTTTACAAGATTTGGTACCAAAATTCATTCTTTAAAGTGAGGTGTTTCAGATTTTAAAATCTGCCACCAAAGTCTGATCATTCATGAAGGAGAAGAGTAAGATGTAAGAGCAGTACTCACCGAGCTGAGTATATTCTTGCTGTCCTCAAAAAGCTCTGACATTTTCCCCTTAATGTCTTTGGCCAAAGACAGTGCACCATTAGGTATATCTGGAGTACTCCCGAGAATGGTCTGTAGCTTCTGCAGAGTCTCATTCCAAGCTTGAAGTCTACTGAGTATCAGTTTTGGAAAGTAATCAAGCTAAGTACCCATGTTTCATCAATTACATTAAGATAAAGGAAATAAGAAGGGATTAGTTAGTTTTGGTTTTCTCTGAGATAGGCTGCATTAAATATCCATTTGTTATTTATATGGTAAAGTAGAATGGTTTGGTGAATGAAAATAATATAAACTAATAAAGTAAAAATGACTTACCTGTAGTTTGATATCATAAAACCATTATGTAGAAAACTATTATTTCAACTACCCATTTAATTGATTTTTTTTTGCTTTCTATATGAAATTCTGCTGCCTAGTTTTTCCATAAGTTCATAAACATCTCATTATTTTGTTTATCCAGGGGAACACAGTAATTAACTGGGTCTTAGTAGGTGTTTTGATTCAGGAAAAGTAAATGCTCCCAGTGTATATGTCAAAACATTTAACTGAGAATCATTTATCAAATAAATAAATCACAATGTTCACAATAATTTCTTTTGGGGTTATTTTATGATAATAATAAAACTATATCATTAAAACAACCTGATATTAATAAATATAGCTTCCTCAGTCTAGAGCACTCCCTCTCATTTGTTGGGAAACATAAGAGAAGAACAATGGAACAATGGAATGCCATTATCTTTAATAACAGCATGAATAGAAAGAACAATGGAAGTTTGGCTTTCTAGTATGTTTCAGGATCTTACATGAAACTTCACATGCTGATATATTTAGCTATTATAATGACATTAAAAAGTAGAGAGAAATCCACTGGACATTGTTATGGAAATAGGAAAAATGCATGAAGAAAGGAGACAATCCAAAGGTGTAGGCAATGTTCTTTCTTGGTTGGTTGTAGCCCAGACACCCATTCTTATGGATAAGGCTGAGTCCAAGTTCCATAAAACTTTCCAACAGCTCAGTCTCTTTACCCCTCCTAGCTTTTGGGAATTGTAATTGCAGCAGTGTCAATAAAGCATTTTATAAAGTACCTAGTCATATAGTACATATCTAGAAACATTTTATTCCTCTTTATTGTCTCATTTTCACAAGTTGCTTAAATCAACTCATTTGGTGACAGCTTTTAGAAAGGACTTATAAGGGAATATCCTAACAGTTATAAATTAGAGCCACGGTGACATGCAGACCTTATTACAGCTGAAGGAATTGCTCATTGTGAGGAGCATTACATGGTATTAGTAGCACATCCTTCTTCAGGTGATTTCAGTTAAAACATAGAAGAAAGCATAGAAGTCATGGAGAAATGAATAGACAAGTAAGAAGCAGAAGTGGAATCAGAGTCTTGAAAATAAAGAAAACTGGAGAGATCCAAGATGGTGGTGCCAATGGCACACTGTGTCTGATCAGCAGGAAAACAGTAACTGCAGAGCACCCAACAGACCAAATTGTTGGTGGGCATCAAACACTAGTGACTGTGTTTCTCAGGTGAAAGTAAACCTTACAGTGAGGTAAACAATCAGGTCTAACCTCAGGTCACACAGCTAATTTCTGGGAAATTTCCTGGGTTCCCTTAGGCTCGTGGCGTCTGTCACCCAACAGCCCTGAACACTGTCCCAGACTGAACTGTGGGTCCCAAAACATGAGAGTCTGGGTTTCCCAGTTATAAAGAGACTCAAAGGTGAAGGAAACAATTGTGTGTGACTTCAGGTCAGTGAGATAATCCCTGGAAAAGTTCCTGGGTTCCAGTAGGTGCAGTGTATCAAGTGCATAGCCACAAGCCTATGTGCTGTGCTTGTCATCTCAAACTGTACTGTGTCCCAAAACACCAAAATCTGGATCTCCCAATCCAAAGAAGACCCATGGTGATGTATGATGGCAAACCTATAGAATCACACCTGACTTCTCAAAAGAGACTATGAAAGTGCAGAAGGGCCTGGACAAATGTCATGATCCATAATAGAACACAGATGTCAGCCTTGACTACTATATCCAGCAAAACTCAATCATCATAGATAGAGAAAACAAAATATTACACAACAAAAACAAATTTAAACAGTACCTATCCACAAATCCAAGCCTACAAAATACACTAGAAGGAAAAATCCAACCCAAGATGGCTAACTATACCCAGAAAAATTCAGGAAATAAATAACTTCATTACGGCAAAACTAAAAGCAGACGAGCACACAAATATACTATCACAACCAACTTCAAGATAAAAGGAACTAACAGTCACTGTCCATTAATCTCAACATCAGTGGACTCAACTCTCCAATAAACAGACACAGACCAACAGAGTGGATTAAAAAACAGGACCCAACATTCTTCTGCATACAAGAAACACACTTCAGCAACAAAGATAGACATTACCTGAGAGTAAAGGGCTGGAAGAAGTTTTACCAAGAAAACAGAACCAAGGAACAAGCAGGAGTAGACACTCTAATATCTAATAAAATAGACTGTTAACCAAGTTAATCAGAAGAGATGAGGAAGGACACTTCATACTCATCAAAAGAAAATTCCACAAAGATGACGTCTCAATTCTGAACACCTATGCCCCAAATACAAGGGATACCCACATTTGTTAAAGAAACATTAATAAAGCTTAAACCACACATCAATCCCCACACATTAACAGTAGGAGACTTCAACATCCCATTCTAATCAAAGGACTAGCCAACGAAACAGAAGCTAAACAGAAAAATAATGACAATCATAGATGTCATGAATCAAATGAACCTAATAGACATCTACAGAAATTTGACCCAGATGCAAAAGAATATACCTTCTTCTCAGAATCTCATGGAATCTTTCCCCAAAATGACCAAATAGTCACAAAGCAAGCCTCAACAGATACAAAAAAAAAAAAAAAAGATTGTAGTAACCCCTTGTATCATATCGGACAATCATGGACTAAAGCTGGACCTTAACAACAACAGAAATAACAAAAAAGCCTAAACACTGGAAACTGGACAACTCCCTACTCAATAACATCTGGGTCAGAGAAGAAGTAAAGAAATAAATTAAGGACTCCCTAAAATTCAATGAAAATGAAGGCACACATATCCAAATTTATGGGACACAATGAAAGCAGTGATAAGAGGAAAATTCATAGTAGTAAGTGCCTTCATAAAGAAATTGAGACATCCCATACAAGCAGCATAATGGCAGACCTGATAGCCCTAGGGAAAAAAAGAAGCACACACATCCAAGAGGAATAGACAGCTGGAAATAATCAAAATCAGGGCTCAAATCAATAAATTAGAAACAAAGAGAACAATTCAAAGAATCAATGAAACCAAGAGGTGGTTCTTTGAAAAATAAATCAACAAGATAGACAAACCTTTAGCCAAACAAACTAAAAGACAGATACTATCCAAACCAACAAAATCAGAAATGAAAAGGGAGATAAAACAACAGACACCAAGGAAATCCAAACATTAATTAGGCCTTACTTCACAAGCCCATATGCCACAAAATTTGAAAATCTCAATGAAATGGACTACTTTTTTATAGAATCCACTTATGAAAGTTAACTCAAAATCAGGTAAAAAAAAATTAAATAGTCATGTATCCCCTAGGGAAATAGAAACAATTATCAAAATTCTCCCAACAAAAAAGAAACCTGGACCTTATGGTTTTAGCACAGATTTCTATCAGACTTTCAAGAAAAACCAATACCAACTCTTCTCAATCCATTCCACAAAATAGAATCAGAAGCAACATTACTGAATTCATTCTGAGGTCACAGTGACCATGATACCTAAACCCAGAAAGACCCAACAAAGAAAGAATTTAAGACCAATTTCCCTTATGAACAATGATGTAAAAATACTCAATAAAATACTTACTGAATAAATACAAACTGAATCCAAGAACAACAAATGCTGGAGAGGATGTATAGAAATGGGAACCCTCCTCCATTGCTGGTGGGAATGTAAACTTGTACAGCCACTTTGGAAATCAATCTGGCATTTTCTCACAAAACTGGGAATAGCGCTACCTCAAGACCCAGCTATGCCACTCCTGGGCATATATCCAAAATATGCTCAACCATATCACAAGGGTATTTGCTCAACTATGTTCCTAACATCTTCATTTGTACTGGCCAGGATCTGGAAACAACGTAGATGTCTCTCAACCAAAGAAGAGACACAGAAATTGTCATACATTTACACAGTGGAATACTGCCCGGGTATTAAAAATAAAGAAATCATGAAATTTCCAGGTAAATAAATGGAAATAGAAAAGATCATACTGCGTCAGGTAACCCAGAACCAGAAAAACATGTGTGGTATATACTCACTTATAAGCAGATAATAGCAGTATATTACAGGATAACCGAACTACAATCCACAGACCTAAAGAAGTTATTTAACAAAGAGGATTCTAAGAACCATGTTTAATTCTCATTCAGAAAAGCAAATAAAATAGACACTGCAAGTGGCTAAAGATAGGGAACAGAGCAGAAGCCTACCATAGATGTCCTCTGAAAGGCAGTACTCTACAGGGAATCAAAGCAGATACTAAGACTCATAGCCAAACTTTGAGAAGAGTGCAGAGAGTTGTAGGAAAGTGTAGGGGAATAGAAGGAGCCAGACTGGACAGGGAATCCATAAGACCAACAAAGCCAACACATCTGGGCCCAGGGAGCCTGCAGAGACTGATGCACCAACTAAGGACCATGAAAGGAGACAACCTAAATCCCTTGCTTATCTGTAGCCCATAGGCATCAGTCTCCATGTGGATTCCCTAATAAGGGCTTTCTCTGACTGCCCCCTGTGGCCAGCTTTTGGATCACTTCTCCCTGGTGGGAGGGCCTTGCCAGACCACAGAGGAAGAGGATGCAGGCAGTCCTAATGAGTTTTGATAGGCTGGGGTCAGATGGTAGCAATGGAGTGTTCCCCTTTTCTGAAGACTAGGGGAGGGGAATAGCATGGAAGTGGGAGGGAGGATGGGACTGGGAGGAGACAAGGGAGGGAGCTACAATAGGGATATAAAGTGAATAAATTATAAAAAAATAAAATAAAAATACAAAAAGAATTAGTGTCATGAGTACACTGGGAAAAATAAAAGAGAATAAAAAAACCTGAGCATGATGGTCAATAAAGTGATATTGCCACTGAGGAGACTTTCACTGGTAACATATACGGAACACAACTATGTTTGCATTTATTAAGTGAAGTCTATTAGTAAGATATCCTCTTAAACTAAAACCCTCTTAACAGATAATTTAAGGACCTGTTATAATATTACTGAACATTTGCTTATTTTTCACATGTATGTAGCATGACTTTTCCTTTTTCCTTCTCACATCATTTTCCTGTATGTATGATTTCCACATCTTGTATAATACTTAAAAAAAAAGCCTGCAGCATGGCAAATCAAAGTTAGTCTACTGCTTCAGCTATTTATGTAAAATAAAAACAACTAAAGACTCACAGAAATCTCTTGAGCTTCATCTATGTTTTCTGGAGTTTTCATGGAATATTTGTGGCAGCAGGTGAGAGTCTTCATCATAAACTCCTGATCCTCAATAAACTCATTTACCTGCATATATCAAAATTAATATTCAGGTTAACTGGATTCTGGATATATAAGGCAATAATATTAAAACCAAAATATTAATATACTCAATAGATGTGTGCTTTGTAAAAATAAAGTCTTCATGACATCTAAAAATTAAAGACAACATAAACATTTTGCTTCTTTTCTTCTTTACTGGGTCTGTAATCTCATTTTATTTGTCATATAAATGTCCACTCCCAATCCTTTTCCTATTTACTTTTCTCTTATTTTTTTCCTTTTTTCCCCTATATCTTTCTATATTGAAGGCAAGCCTTAAAAATAACAAAACTAGACAATACAAATTTTCTTAGAGACTGTATTCTAGACTCTGAGCCCAATGTCATGGTGTATTGTATCCATATTTATTAATTTCTTCTTTCTTACTTATCCTAATTGATGTCCACCTTTAAGAATTATAAAATTGTATGGTTCCTTCCTGTTACAAGTGAACACCTACACCTGTACCATTCAATGATAGTAAAAAAATTCTGACTGCATTTGTGCCAAGTTTGACAAAAGTAGACATAACAAACTGACCATTTTAGGAAAGAGTAAGCAATGAAGTTAAAAAGTAACATAATATTACTGTCTACATATTGACCAATATATGTTTTTAAAATGTTATACTTCAAATATACTATAAATTATTTTATATACTATATAAAATATACTATAAATTATTATTATATACTTATTATTTAAACTGATAATAAGCTAGTATGTAATGTTTAATAGATTACCAGGAATGTTAAGAATTTCAAAGATGGCAGAAAAGAATGAGGAATGAGAAACCAATTTGAAAAAAATATAATACATCTATGCCAAATGCAGAGCCATGTTCTCTTGAGGCCCAGTGTTTTACTGAAGCCTTATTTTTTTTCTCCTTTATATTGACTGACTTCAACAGATAGCATGCAGTCATCAGGAGGAGAAAACCTATTTTCACTTGTCTGCCATCCCCCCTACTAAATGAACTCCAGCACTGCACTGTTCTAAAAGGAATTCTCGCATTAGGGGTTCCTAAAAATAAATTAGTGTATTTCTTCCCTCTTGTCATGGTTTCCATTTGGATTGCTTCTATTTTCTACACCCAGCTGACTACGATGCACTTGAGCTTTCTTGGATTTCTCTAGAGAACTAAGTGGAAGATGACAATATTTTTGTTTTTTAAAAGTTGGATTCAGATATCAACATACTTCCTTAGCCACAAAGGTAACCCTTATAGTCCCCAATTATAGTTTTTAATTAAAAATAAATTTATAGAAAATCTAACAAACCTTTTGCAAGCTTTCCTACTCTCTCTCTCCTCTCTCTCTCTCTCTCTTTTACTGCCAAAGGTTTTCTTGTATAATAAATATAAGAATGAAATATCATAATACACCTGTGGATGTGTCTTACTTGAAAATTGGTCTTTGATAATTTCTTTTGATAAATTGAAGTGATATCATTAGCATGAAAGCTTTTGGGAAGAAAAGAATAGAAATAAGTGTGGTACTTACAAATTGGTTATATGATTCTGATGATGAACTTAGCTGAATCAGGAGGAGTGACACGGCAAAAAAAATAGTGAGTAAAGAGACAATACAAATGCATATTTATTGCAAAAAAGAGACATTCTTTCTACTTCAATAATGAACCAATGTCAATTGTCTCCTTTTGACACCAACTGTCCTTGAACAGGTAACATACTGCCGTCAGGATCACTGAGCCTGTTTTCTTTTCTAAACAAGCCTTCCCAGTGAATAAAAGTGTGCATCCAAAACTTTTAAATATAATGTTTAGCATTTAGGGGTTATTGAGAAGCTAATATGTTGTTGTTTCTATTTGCACGCTCCACCCCACCCCTGAATTATCACAGTTTAAATCCATTTTATTCATCGTGACTCACTGCAATGTGCTTCTTTTCCATTATATGTCTCCAGTGTGCTAAGTGAAAATGTCAAGAGATACTGGATGCGTAGAAGCAAATACATGGAATCAGACTTATTCCCTGGCCACAGCTATTAAAGCACATTGCCAGGGCAAAGATTTTTTTTTAAGTAAACAACATTTTTTTTAAGAGAAAGACCTAAAAATCATTCTAGTTGTAGTTCTTGAAAACCAAAAATTTCATGATGCTGCCCCATTCTTATTCTGCCTTTTGGTGGTTGGAACTATCTTTTACCCAGGAAGTGTATTACTTCAGACTTGGATTTGATTGTTTCCCATGCTAAGTTCAAGCAAAGTCATTAACCTGGAAGGTTTGAGGGAAACAAAAATGGAAGGAAATGAGGTACTTACATATCTGTGGTACAATTTTTCAGTGAAGTCACCGACAGTCTGAAACAGGATGAGGAAAAGAACAGAAAAGCTACTGAGTTAAAAGAGAACATAAATGCATATTTATTTCAAAAAGAGACATATTCTCTGGGTGCCCATTTCTGTACAGAAGCCTTGTATACTGTTTCCTCCTTGACATTGATTGATGTTGAATGACATTAAACAGAAAACAAACAGCCCTCAAAACCAGAGAGCCTGTCTTTCTTCTAGACCAGACTTAATAAACTCACACATTGTACCTCTTTAAACAAGAATTCTCAAAATTTAAACCATTGAAAGGCTAATATTTGGGGGAATTTTGTTTGTTTGTTTGTTTGTTTTGGGGAGGGACTTTTTTCTTGCTATGACATCACAATTTAGATTAGTTTCATTTATTCCACAGGACTAACTGCAGTATATTTCTCCTCCTCTATTGAATATTCTGTTGCAGGGTAAGTAAAGGTGCTGACAGAGATGCAAACAAGTTAAGGAAGTCAGCTCTCTTACCCCCTTTGTCTATTAGACTTTTATGCCATGAATGAAAATTTAAAAAAAATTAAATAAAAGTGGGAGAAAATTCCAAAGTTCATTGAATACTTCAAAATTTTTCTAATATTTCATGAAACTTACACCTTTCTCTTTACTTCACTTTTCAAGAGCTGATGCTTTATTCAATTATTAGTGTAAATATTGTTTTTATTTCCTCAGATAAGGAGATGAGATTAGAGCCATACCCAAGCTTTATAATACATGGCTTAGCCTGAGCCCAGAGCATTTCTATCTAAATATCCCTAGACCTTGACCTGAAAGCTTCTAGCCTCCCTACACTATAAACTTCTGCAAGCCCAGACATTGAAGGCTTCCATTTCCAGCCTCTGTCTGATGACCTAGGTCTAGAGTGTTTTCAGCCTCTGAGACTTACTGCTAAATAAACTCACCCTTTCCACTTCTTTATGAACTCTGGATGGCTGATTCAACTCAGCTGTTCTGGCTTAAACTCCTCTCCAAGCTGACTGATTCAAACTGGCTTCATTATGCTTCTCACTGAATGATCTACTTGAAGAACCTGCCCCTAAACTCCATGAACTGAGCTGCATGAACTGAACTGCACTGAACTATACTGTACTCATGATCTCTAATGTACTATCTCCACAAACTCTTTCTCTCTCTCTCTCTGTCTCTCCTTTCCCCTCCTTCTTTTTCTCTCTCTTTCTCTGTTGTTCTTAAGCAGCTTCTCTTTTCTCTCTGTTCTCCTGAGAGTTGGGCATATACTATCTCTGACTCATACTGTCACTTCTTTTTCTGATTCCTCACTTTATCTGCCTCTCAATTATCTCTTATTATTTGGGGTTAAAGTTGTGTACTAAATTCCAGTCAGAGAGATTAAAGATGTTTACTAAGAATGTATTTGTATTCCAGCCAGATCACACAGCCCTTGGTCCCTGGAAGTGATCATTTGCCAAAACAGTCATGTTGTTGTTGGGTTCAAATTCCTCTACTTTAGATAAATGCATGATTAGAAATTTGGTTCATGATGTACATAAATCTGGTACAGGACAATCTTTGACAGGGAGGATGCTTTACAAAATAAGCCAGAGCTAAGAGAAGTACTTACATAAACCCTGCGCAGTTCCAAGTTGAGGACACCAATATTCTGAGACATATTCTGAGCATGATCAAACAGTTCGTTGAGGAGTTCTTGATAATCATCAGTATCATTGCTACTTAAAGGCACAGAGGCTACATTCTTCCATAAAAGGGGGCAGGACACCAGCAGCAGAAGTGCCCCTGCTAACAGAAATGAGGACCATTCAGAATCATTCCTCCAAAGCTCTCAGAGCAACTCTATCACATCTGCCCAGTGCCTTTCCCTGTGTGATTTGATACTGTGTAGCAGTGGTAGTAAGAAGGCATCTTCTTCCACTGTGAAAATGTAACTAAATACTTATGTTTTCACAGGCGTGTGGCATTAGAACTTAGTGACTTCCCACAGTTTGGGACTGATATCAGAAATAATGCTGGAATTTTTATACAATTGGAGGTTAAATTAATTGTCTTTAAGTTCAATGTTGTAAGAATTTATGCTGGCTTTCAATTATCACTTCCTCCAATATATCATTTTTTCTTTAATTTTTAGGATTAATATATTAACATTATTTACCCCTTCTCTTCCCTCCTATCAAACACTCTCTTATTCCTCTCATGGATGTTTTTTTTTTCTATTCATGCCCTCTTTTTATCATTAATTGTTGTTATGTACATATACACACATGCATTCAGCTTCTTAAATGTGTAAGTACAACCTATATAATGTTACCTTTATGTAAGATTTTTAGGGAAGACCATTTGCAATTAGATAAACAATTGTGTGCTTTTCCCTAAGAAAAACTATTTTTTCCACTCTTGTCATGCCTTAGTTTCGTGTAGTTATTAGTGTAGGGTTGAGGCCTTCTGGGATTTACCTCATCCATGCTGGCATGTTACTGTTTTTGTCTTTATTCACCTCTTGTTTAAGCAATCCTGCTGGTGAGACTTTATAGGTATAGCTTCTCATAGCCCTAGGAGACATAGTCTCAGAGCAAACTCCCATTTTTTTCTTAAAAAACAACAACAACAACAACAAAAAAAAAAAAAACCACCTAAGACTCACAGATCATTGTGGAAGATGAGGAAGAGAAAATGAGTGTTCCAAACAGTTTTAACATGTGCATTTTGACAAGGATAGCATGGTACTTTTAATTTTATCTTCATGCCTCTAAAAGCAAACACATGAATGCCTGTTGTGTAACACTGAGGATGAAGAGAGCCCCATTATGATAAGGAACATCTTTGTTGGCTTTATTACCTTACAGTAATAATGCTATTCATTGGCCATTTCTATACAGCTGAACTTTTCAGTAACACTCTGTGTAGTCTTATCCCATGTAATATCATAAAACTGTATTCTGGAGAGAAAAAGTTGATAGGATTCATTGATTTTTTCCCCTATATCCTACTATCACTTGACATCATCGAACAGATTGTACACATTCTGTACTTTGCATTACGCATGGTGGTTTAGTGCAGCAGGCGATCTCAGTTATAAACGGTTTGCAGGGAACAAAACCATAGTCTTGTGCTCAGTGTTAGCAGAATTTGTTACTTGTAGACATCAAGCTTTATGTTTGAGCACTTGACCATACTTTATTTTATTTACCTGTCTTACTCTATAAAAAAGTTTATTCTAAATGAGTTTCTTTTTGACCATGAGCAGTGTTGGTGTCATCATCAAACTATGTTTTATAGGTGGACAAAACAAGAAATCTAACATATTAATAATTAATGTTTCCAAGAAGTACCATGTAGATATTGAAATATTTATTTGCTTTTTTAGTGAAGAAATCTGAAAAGGCTCCTCTTGTCCAGAGCCTTTCATAAATACAATTGTGGGTGTTTAAAGTAAAACTAGAATACTGAAAAGATTTATTTATAAGAAAAAAAAACCTATTTACAAATATTTAAGGGGTACCGGGGCTGTCTCTGACATGAACTTAGTGGCAGGCTCTCTGATCACCTCCCCATGTCGGGTGCAGCCTTGCCAGGCCACAGAAGAAGTTGAGGCAGCCAGTTCTGATGAGACTTGATAGGCTAGGGTCAAGATAGAAGGGAAGGAAGTCCACCCCTATTAGTGGACTAGGGAAGAGGCATAAGGGGAGAAGACAGAGGGAGGGTGGGATTAGGAAGAGACAAAGGAGGAGCCACAGCTGGGATACAAAGTGAATAAATTGTAATAAATAATAATAATTAAAAATACTGTGAAGTACACATTACAACCATTAACTATTTTGAAGTAAAATGAAAATAATTCAGATAATTAAAACATTTTTTAATTACAATAATTACATCATTTCCTTCTTTTCTTTCTTGGCTCCAAAACATCCCATGTGCTCCTGAGCCTTTCTCTCTCAAATTTTTGAACTTTTCTTTAGTTGTTACATGTATATACATACATACTCACATATATGCATACGCATACACAAAAATCATTCAGTATAATTTATTTATATGAATATATTTTTATGGCTCATGATTAATGTTGGCTAAAAATTGGTGGGTTCTTCTTTGGGAAGACCATTTCTTGTTGTACAACTAAATTTTCAGAAATCATGTTGCTCTCACAAATTTATTTTATGAACATCAGATACATATGTATACATTAAGTACACATGTACAGTCCTTTCATTTATTATGTGAAAGATGTTCACAGTTTAAGTTAAGTTTGAGGAATTAATGGTATTGTTTTTTTTTTAATCTGAAATGTAATTAATGTTTGTTACCAATTCATTTGCCTAAAATTTTCATGAAGAAGAGAAGGTAAATATTACATAGTTTCCTCTTTTGAAACATATTTTGCTTCAATGACAGCTCTAAATCTGTATGGATACTCATCTGCTACTATTGTGTACTAAGTCAAGTTCATTCAAGTCAAGTATCTCACAGATGAGATCTAGAAACCAGAAAATTCTGCATTTTTTCTTGTACAGTTAGTACAAATTCAATACGCAATCTCTTTTTATCTCATTTTAGTCACATGTCTCAATTTTTGCAATTAAATTTTTTGAGATTGACCACTTCATGCTCAGGTCATCTGAGGCTGTGTAAGTAAAACACTATCTTAGCACTAGATACTGCTAGAGGTTTTTTTTTTTTTCTATCTAGATAAATTAGGAAAATTCACAATGTCTCTAGGCATTTCTACATATCTCATGGATTGAAGACTCCTTTTAAGAACTTTTGATCCAAGAGTGTATGGTGTATTTGTTTTCTAGAGCTGTGATTAGAAAGTACTTCTCAGCTTTGTTTGATTTTACCTACCTCAACCAGGCATGAACAACTACCAGTGCACTGCATATAGAGCAAAAATGACTCCAAAAATGTACATTGTCTAAAGAATATTGAAAAATCAATGAACTGTCTTAGCTTACTTAGAAGAACATGAGGAAAGAGTGACTTACAAGAACATTGTTGAGAGAATGACGGTGGCATCTCTGAAAAGTCCTGGCAGGGCTTGGCTGCTTCACGCAGTTCTACCTCCAGCAAATATTTCACTTCTTATATAGGCCATGGAACTATCCCCAAGGCCACACACTGCTAGGAGGCAAAAAATAACATCATGAAGAAAGGTGAGGATCATACGACTCTTCAACCTCAGACTGTGCTAATAATCTCATGACCATGATGATTCAAGAGGTCAATATGTCCTTTTTAGCTTATTTCAAGACTATAACTAGGGCCCAAATTAAGTTGCAACTCACAATGTACATCTCTGCTCAATAAAAGCTGCCATGAATCCCATGCTCTAGCAAAACGTCTATGCCCCAGACTTAAATTTCTTCAGAGTCTTGATTAGGGTGACATACTTGTTTCACTTTTTCTGAACACTGTAACACAACACCATAGGAACACACCTGAATTCTAATCAGTTTATCATTTATAATTTTTTGCCAGGATCCAGGGACTATAAAAAAGTTTGTTGTTTCTACATTTGTTTCCACAGGTACAGTAGATCAGTAATGTAAGGATCAAATCCTGAGGTGTAGATGATTCTTTAATTTTTCCTGTAGCCAATGTACTTTTACTTCACAAAGCATCATACAAAGCCTTCATGTTATAGCTTAGAATATCCTAATCACAGATTTTTCAGGCATGCTTAAAAATACATAAACATAGGTTCTGTCCATGGATCTAATCAGAATGTATTTGGCTGTCCCTATGACAGTTGTACTACAATTTATTGAGTATAAGCATCAGGGTTAGATTGTCAATTACATTGATTTGTTGTAAGCAATCCTCTTTATGATACTTCACAGCAGTAGACAGCTTGAATTCTGTCCATATCATCTGAATGTAAAGCGAGAGTGTAGAATCAGCATTTTAGTAACAATTAGATTTGTCTTTATTATGCAACAATAACATTGATGTACCATTTGTTGATCTGTTAAATTTGATATTGTTTGCATCTAACACAGAGTCAATAGCCTCTACTGCATTGAATAGACACTTTCTCAGAAATCATCAGTGGAGTCTGGTCAGAACAACGGTTTTTGAGTAGAGGAGTAGATGTAAATGATAGACTTCTGTTATATAGAAGCTGCTGCTTTGATGAAGAACAGGCCAGTGAAAATCACAAACTTCATTTGGAGCACTGAGGAAAAGTGCGTAGATTTAGAAATAAGGACACAAGTGTAAATGTGATTTAGAATCTCATATTGAAAAGTATTTTGCCCCTAGATATTGCATAGTAAGTTGCTGGCTAGCCAAAGAAAATATACTAGGGAAACCTTCCAGCCAGAGATCATATTGCAGACCAGAATTAGAAAAATAATGCCTGAGCATAAAACATATATATAAATTAAACTTACATTTTAGAGATCAAGAAAATCTTTGGAGTAGACATTTTTCCTCTATCACTGGACCCTTCCATCATTCTGATTTAACCAACAAAGAAGACTTAACCTCTTGTAGAGGCTACAAGAAGCAAGGATTATTCTAAGGAATGATCCTGTTAAGAAAGAGGTTGTTGCCCATTAACCTATGACTGGAATGAGCTTGAATTCCACCCATATTGCCCATTCCAGGAGTCATTAGACAAGCTCCAAGAAAATAAAGCCAAATCCTCATTGAAAATGGAAGTAGCCTATAGAGAATTAAATGCACTCGCGATTCCCATTCAACCTGCTCTGCTGGTCATTCTTATGGAGAAGGAGCAAGTAAAGAAAACAATAACTCTTTCATTGTTTTAGTCACAAATTGTTAAAATTTTATTAATACCCTTAATCACCAAATTCTAATTTCAACCAGCTTCAACAATAGTAGGTATCCAAATTTACTTCAAAAGATTTTACTGTTAGTAAACCCTCTTTTAACCCTTTTACTCTTACCCGCTAATCCCCACATCATTTAGTATATTGTTCCCTATTATTTCTCTTTTCTCGTAATAGCACCCATGGTTTACTGTCCATTCCTGTGCTTGAAATCTTGCTACTTATCCCATATTATAGTTCGATGAGTTTTAATACACATTTGTGTATATGTAAAAATATTACCTGAAGAGCAAAAGACCCTAAATTTTCAGATGTACATAGGAAAGGTCAAGGGAGGTTAAGGAAGGGAAAGTGATGTAATTCTCTATCTCCATATGAATATTCTGTTAGTTTCTGGAAAATCTTGGGATTATTTTTGTTTACTGACTCCCTTTTTATATAGTTCTTACTTTTATCTATGTTCAGTGTCAACCTTTTATTCTTATAGAGTCTAGTCTTACATAGATTATTATCAATATTGGATTTCTGAATTATTTTTGTACAGTTTGATAAATACATATATAGATTTATTATTCTACATGTACATAACCATCTTCTCCACAGCAAAAATTGGTTGAATAACCTATTTTTTTCCACTATGTATATATATGACCATGCTAAATGTTGGATAATATTGTATCTGTGGATTTCCTTCTGCTTATTCTAGTTCTATCTATCTATCTATCTATCTATCTATCTATCTATCTATCTATCTACCTATCTATCTATTTATTTTTATGTGTTTTTACATGCATATATATCTGTGCACTACGTATATGCCTGATGCCAAAAGAAGGTATTGGATCCCCTAGAAATGGACATGTTACTGGTATATTTGTTAGATGCTGTGTTGGTTCTGGGAATTGAACCCCTAATCCTTAGAAAGGCAGCCAAGGTACTTAACTACTAAACCATCCCCATAGATACTCATTTTAATTTTTTACATTTAATAATCAGTTTGTTTGTTATTTATTTGTGGACACACCAGATGGGGGAAGTCAGAAGAGAGCTTGCTGGGATGAGTTATCTCTTCAAGCCGCATGGTTTCTGGGCAGTAACTCAGGTCATTAGGGTAGGTCACAAGTGCCTTTATCATTAAATCAACTCATTTCCCCTATTTCTCTTTCTGGAACTTCTGTTCTCTTCCTTTTGTGTGTTCCTGTGTGTGTATGTGTGTGTGTGTTTCACTGCCATGCTGGGTTTGTTGTTTTTGTTGGTGTTATTAAAGATCTCTAGAAAAAAAAATGAAATCAGGTATTTTGATTCCTCTATTCTTCTTCTTTCTTCTGCTTAATATTGTTTTGGCTTGTCAGGGACGTTTAGTATTCACTTTAATTTTAGAATAACTTCACAAGCTGTTAAAAGCACACAGTGGAATTTTTTTCCACCATTTGTCCAACATGAGACCTGCCAGTCTTCTGCAGTAGCACAATTATTCTCACCAGATTAATTCAGCCAAGCCATGAGCATGTCATGAGTGTCTTTCCATCTTCTGGTGTGTAATCCATTACTTTAAAATTCTTTTAAAATTTTCAATGTATAAGGATTAAGCATCTTCCCTAGGGCCCTCCTTGTTGTCTAGCTTCTTTAGGGCTATAGATTTTAGTATGTTTATCCTATATAATGTGGCTAATATCCACATATAAGTGACTATATATCATTTGTGTCTTTCTGCTTCTGGGATACCTCACTCAGGATGATTTTTTTTAGTTTCCAACATTTGCCTGCAAATTTCATGATAATTTTGCTTTAAATTACTGAGTAGTATTCCATTGTGTAAATGTACCAAAATTTCTGTTTCCATTTCTTCATTGATGGGCATCTAGGTTGTTTCCAGCTTCTGGCTATTATGAATAAGGCTGCTATAAACATAGTTGAACAAATGTTCTTATTGAATGGTGGGGAATCTTTTGGGTATATGCCTAAGAATGGGTATAGCTGGATCTTGAAGTAGATCTCTAATTTTCTGAGATGCATATACCCTTTGTATAACAAAGTGGTTATACAAAGTTACATTGCAACAAGGAATGGAGAAAAGTTCCCCTTTATCCACATCCTCTCCATCATGCATCATCCCTTGAGTTTTTTATTTTAACCATTCTGATGGTTAAAATAAGGTAAGGTGAAATCTCAGGGTCGTTTTAATTTGTGTTCCCCTGATGACTAAGGACGTTGAGCATTTCTTTAAGTGTTTCTCTGCCATTCGATATTCCTCTATTGAGAATTCTCTGCTTAGCTCTGTACCCATTTTTTAATTGGATTATTTGATTTGTTGTTGTTTAACTTAACAGCCCAGATGCCCTTCAACTGAGGAATAGATACAGAAATTGTGGTACATCTACACAATGGACTATTACTCAGCAATAAAAAACAATGGAAATAATGAAATTTGCAGGTTAATGGTGTGAACTGGAAAAGATCTTCCTGAGTAAGGTATCCAAGAAACAGAAAGAGAAAGACACACATGGTATATATTCACTCATAAGTGGTTATTAGACATATAATATAGGATAAACATACTAAAATCTGTACACCTAAAGAAGCTAAACAAGAAGGAGGACTCTGGGTAAGATGATCAATCTTCACCCAGAAAGGCAAAGAGGATGGACATCAGAAGAAGAAAAAAGGAACAGGACAGGAGCCTGCCACAGAGTGCCTCTGAAAGGCTCTGCCCTACAAGGTATCAAAGCAGATGCTGAGACTTATGACCAACCTCTGGGCAGAGTGCAGGGAATCTTGTGAAAGAATTGGGGAATAGTAAGACCTGGAGAGGACAGGAGCTCCATAAGGAGAGCAACAGAACCTAAAAATCTGGGCATAGGGGTCTTTTCTGAGACTAATACTCCAACCAAGGACCATTGATGGAGATAACCTAGAACCCCTGCACATATGTAGCCCATGGCAGTTCAGTGTCCAAGTGGGTTCCATAACAGGGACTGTCTCTGACATGAACTGAGTGGCCTGCTCTTTGATCACCTCCTTCTGAGGGGGGTAGCAGCCTTACCAGACCACAGAGAAAGACAATGCAGCCAGTCCTGATGAGACCTGATAGACTAGGATCAAAAGGAAGGGGAAGAAGACCTCCCTTATCAGTGGACTGGGAGAGGGGCATAGGTGGAGAAGGGGGAGAGATGGTGAGATTGGGAAGGGAGGAGGGAGCTACAGGGGCAATACAAAGTGAATAAATTATAAGTAATAAAAATTGAAAAAATATAGATGGCAGCTTTACCAGGCCACAGAGGAAGACAATGCAGCCAGTCCTGATGAAACTTGATAGGAGAGGAAAGGGAGGAGGACCTCCCCTAGAGGTGGAATTGGGGAGTAGCATGGGAGGAGATGACAGAGGGAGGGTGGAATTGGGAAGGGACTAGGGAGGTGGTTACAGCTGGAATAAAAAATAAATTAACTGTAATTAATTTTAAAAAGTAAATACATTTTAATAAAAGAAAAAATGTAGATGATAGTCATTAAAAGTTTTAACTAGCAGTACATCACTTTTTTTTTCATACAAAATATTCTGATCATGGTTTTCTATATCTCAATTCCCTCCAAATCCTCCCAGTTCCCTTTATTTTGTTTTCTTTTTAAAAAACAATCAAAATGAAAGAGAAAAGGAAATAGAGAAAATACACTAAAAGCACACTTACAAAGACATGTACAAAAGCGAAATCCATAAAACCAAAAAATCAGAATCTAAAACATAGAAGACTAAAGATTAGCAAGGGTAAAAAAAAAAAAAAAAAAAAAAAAAAAAAAAAAAAAAAAAAAAAAAAAGGCCAAACAAAGCAACATAAGACAAAATGTCTACAAAATGTCTTATTGAGCTAGTTTTCATTTGGTCTTTTACTGCTAGAGACAGAGTTTATTTATCCTTAAGTGTGGTTAATACACCAGTGAGACTCCACTAGAGAAAACTACTTTTTATTTTGCAAATGGATGTCAATTGAAGATAATTTCTTATTTATGAAGGAATCTCATGTCTGCTTCCTCCCTTTCTGTGCTGGGAGCATATCTGGTTTGAATGAATAAGAGCCCTTTGCATCCTGCAACAGTCTTCATGTGACTTGATGCATGCGTCAGTCCTGATGACTCAGGAAGACTCTGCTTCCTTTGTGTCATCCATCCCCTCCAGCTCTTACAGTCTTTCTGCCTTCTCTTCTCACAGCTCCATGACACCTGATGGGGTTTTTCATAGTATTCCCAAACTCTCCCATGTTCTGTATATGTTTCTATTATGTCTTCCATCTCTGACCTCTGACATGGCTAATTTTTTTTTCTTCATTGAACAGTTGGGACAACACTGAGATTAATGCAGTAATTTGGATGCTTTCGCTCCATTCTTTAACACCTAAATCTGAAATCCCTGAAAGAAAAGTTCCATGAACTTCTCATTTGCTCTGCATAATGATCACGATGTATAAATTCACATTTTATCAGATGTGTCAATTTTATTCATTGTTTCCTTTTGTTTTGATATCATCCTGTTGTTATTGTTGCAGAATAAGAGACATTTTTCCAAACATTCTCTTAGATTGAGAAGTATAAAAGAAAAATATACTCATTCTCATTAGAGAGTAAGTCACTATTTGTTCTGAAACATCTTTTCCTATACCATTTTTGAGATTAAAAAGAATTTAGTTTGCAGTCATGTAAAATATCATTTTAGAAGCTGATGCTTAAAATTACTTATTTAATTTATTTTTGTTTGATCAGTTGATGAGAAAAAGACATACAGACACAATCAGCAGAGGCTTCTGAAAAGTATGAGTTAGTTCACTTTATTTACTCTGACAAAATACTTGAGGAAATCACCTTAAAGGGAGAAAAATTTTGTTTTGGAGAATAGTGTTTAAGCTTTCAACATAGTCACTTTTTAATTCTATTCTCACTTAGGTAATTGGTACAACAATATATTATAGTAGTTATATTAGGTCTAAGAGGGTGTTCACTAAATATTTGTAGCCAGAAAGGGGAGAAAGGAGAGAGAGAGAGAGAGAGAGAGAGAGAGAGAGAGAAGCAGAGATAGAGACAAAGAAAAGACAGAGAGAGTATTTGACTACTTTTTACTAAGCTTCATCTCCTAAATTTCCACGAAATTACTATAGTGCTACAGACTTCAGAACAAGGATTCAAAACATGAACTTTTAGAAACAGTACAGATCAAAACTGTGAAATAAAAACAAATATATTGCCCTACAACAGCAAACACGAAAATACAAATCAAAATAAATCTGAGATTCCATCTTACACCCATTAGAATGACTAAGATAAAAAACTCAAGTCACAGCACATGCTGGCAAGGCTGTGAAGAAAGGGGACCCCACCTCCATTGCCACTGGGACTGAAAACTTGTACAACCACATTGGAAATTAATCTGGCACTTTCTCAAAAAAACTAGGAATAGCACTACCTCAAGACCTAGCTATACCACTCCTGGACATACTTGAAAGATGTTCAACCATACAAGGTTCAACTATTTTCGAAGTAGCTTTATTTGTAATAGCCAGAATCTGGAAACAACCTATATGTCTCTCAACCAAAGAACCAATACAAAAATTGTGGTACATTTACACATGGAATACTCAGAATTTAAAAAAAAAAATAAAAGGAAATCATAAAATTTGCAGACAAATGGATGGAACTAGAAAAGATAATCCTGAGTTTGGTAACCGAGAACCAGGAAGACATATGTGTCATATACTTATAATCAAATAATAGCTGTATAATATAGGATAAAAATACTAAAGACTACAATCCTAAAGAAGCTAAACTGTAAGGAGAGCCTTAGGAAGGATGCTTAATTTTTATTCAGAAGGCAAACAGGATAGACACCGAAAGTGGTGAAAGAGAAAGAACAGGATGGGAGCCTACCACATATGTCCTCATAGATCCCCAGCAGGGGATCGACAGAGAGCAGGGGGTATTTTGGAAGAAGGGGAAGAAGGGGATATAAGGACATGATGGGGACAGAAGCTCCGCAAGAGAACCCACAAATCAAGAAATTCTGCTCCCAGGAGACCCCAAAGAGACTAATGCACCAACCAAGGACCATTCATTGAGAGGACCTAGACCTAGTGCTCAGATGTAGACCATAGGCAGCTCAGTCTCCATGTGAGTTCCCTAGTAAGGGGAGTGAGGGCTGTCTCTGATATGAACTCAGTTGCCTGCTCTTTGGTCACTCTCCCCTGGCTATGTGACCTTCCCAGGCCACAGAGGAAGAGGATGCAAGAAATCCAGATGAGACTTGATAGACTAGGGTCAGATAGTGTGGAGGAGGACTCTGCCTTTCAGTGGACTAGGGAAGGAAGGTGGGGGGAAAGAAAGGGGGAAGGATAGGACCAGTAGGAAATGAGGGAGGGTAGGACCAGGAGGAGATGAGGGAAAGGGCTACATTTAGGATATAAAGTGAATAAATTAAAAAAAAAATAAAATATAAAAAAATCCCAAGAGTTAAAATGGGCCAGATAGGTATTATTCAAATTTACTGATGGAGACAAGTGACTTATTAGCTTTTTGTTGCTGAGTACAATAATTTTTGCTCTATAATAGTTCACACTTAGTCATTTCATTTGGCTCTACTTCCTGGGAAACACTTGGGTGTGTTATCTTCTTCATAGTGAATAATTCCTATAGTATCCTATATAGAGGTAGACTATTAATCATAAATTCATTTCATTTGCTTTTATGAAGGAAAGCCTCTATTTATCCTTCAAGTTTAATACACAGTTTTACTGGATATAATATTATGTGTTGACAATTATGGTCTTTCAAGGCTTGGGCTGCATCTTTCCAATCCTTAAAATCTCTAAATGATTCTATCAAATAATCCAATGTTCTTCTATTTGACCTCTCTTTAGAAATAAGTTGATGTCTCTTGAAGCATTCAATAGCTTTTTTATTGTGTTTATTTTCTTTTTATTATTTCTCTTTTATTATTATTATTAACATTCTTTTTTATTTTTTATTTTTTTAAATTAGTAACAGTTTATTAACTTTGTAGCCCTTCTGTATCCCACTCCCTCATTCCCTCCCAATCCCACCCTCCCTCCCTCATCTCCTCCCTGACCCTTTCCAAGTCCATTGATAGGGGAGGACCTCTATTGATAGAAAGGGGAGGAAGGTCAAAGAGGCAGCCATTGAGTTCATGTCAGAAAAAGTCCCTGTTCCCCTTACATGGTCCTTGGTTGGAGAAAAAGTTTCATAAAAGACCCCTGTGCTCAGATATATTTGGTCCTTGTGGAGCTCCTGTCCTATCCAAGTCATATTAACTCCCCCTTCTTTCATATGATTCCCTGCACTCTGCCAAAGGTTTGGTTATGAGTCTTAGTATCCACTTTGATACACTGCTAGGTAGAGTCTTTCAGAGGCCCTCTGTGGTAGGCTCCTGTCCTGTTACTTGTTTTCTCCTACATCCAATGTCCATCCCATTTGTCTTTCTAAGTAAGGATTGATCCTCTTAGCCCGAATCTTCTTTAGATCTATAGATTTTAGTATGTTTATCCTATATTATATGTCTACATAAGTGAGGATATACCATGTGTGACTTTCTACTTTTGGGATACCTCACTCAGGATGATCGTTTCTAGGTCCCACCATTTGCCTGCAAATTTCGTGTTTTCCTTGTTTTTAATTGCAGAGTGGTATTCCATTGTGTAAAAGTACCACAATTTCTGTATCCATTCCTCAACTAAAGGACATCTGGGTTGTTTCCAAGTTCTGGCTATTACAAATAAAGGTGCTACAAACATGGTTGAGAAAATGTCCTTGTTGTGTACTTTTGGATATATGCTCAGGAGTGGTATAGCTGGGTCTTGAGGTAGCACTATTCCTAACTGTCTGAGAAAGCACCAGATTGATTTCCATAGTGGTTGTACAAGTTTACATTCCCGCCAACAATAGAGGAGGGTTCCCCTTTCTCCACAACCTCTCCAGCATGTGTTGTCACATGATCTTAGCCATTCTGATAAGTGTAAGTTGAAATTTCAGGGTCGTTTTGATTTGCATCTCTCTGATGGTTAAGGACATTGATCATTTCTTTAAGTGTTTGTCTGCCATTCTGTATTCCTCTACTGAGAATTCTGTTTTGCTCTATTCCCCATTTTTTAATCAGAACACTTGATTTGTTGCTTTTTAACTTCTTTAGTTCTTTATATATTCTGGATATCAGCCCTCTGTCAGATATAGGGTTGGTGAAGATCCTTTCCCAATCTGTAGGCTGTCATTTTGTTCTGGCAACAGTATCTTTTGCTTTACAGAAGCTTTCCAGTTTCATGAGGCTCCATTTATTGGTTGTTGATCTTAGAGCCTGTGCTGTTGGTATTCTGTTCAGGAGGTTGTCTCCTGTGCCAATGAGTTCTAGGCTGTTCCCCAGTTTTTCTTCTAACCAATTTAGTGTCTTTGGTTTTATGTTGAGGTCGTTGATCCACTTGGATTTTAGTTTTGTGCAGAGTAATAAATATGAATCTATTTTCATTTTTCTGCATGTAGACATCCAGTTGGATCAGCACCATTTGTTGAAGATGCTGTCTTTTTTCCATTGAATAGTTTTGGCTTCTTTGCAAAAATCAAGTAGCCATAGGTGTGTGGATTTATTTCTGCATCTTCTATTTGGTTCCATTGATCCACTATTCTGTTTCTATGCCAATACCATGCTGTTTTTATTGCTATTGATCTGTAGTACAGCTTGAAATCAGGAATGGAAGTGCCTGCAGATGATCTGTTGTTGTACAGGATCATTTGGGGAATCCTGGTTTATTTTGTTTCTCCATATGAAGTTGATAATTTTTCTCTCAAGGTCTATAAAGAATTGTGTTGGTTTTTTGTAGGGAAATGCATTAAATTTGTAGACAGCTTTTGGCAAAATGGCCATTTTCACTTTGTTAATCCTACCGATCCATGAGCTTGGAAGATCTTTCCATCTTCTGATATCTTCTTCAATTTCTTTCTTCAGAGACTTGAAGTTTTTCTCAGACAGGTCTTTCACTTGCATGGTTAGAGTCACACCAAGGTACTTTACGTTATTAGTGGCTATTGTGAAGGGTATTGTTTCCCTAATTTCTTTCTTGGCCCTTTTGTCTTTGGTATACAAGAGGGCTTCTGATTTTTTTTTTTTTTTTGAGTTAATTTTGTATCTAGCCACTTTGCTGAAGTTGTTTATCAGCTGAAGAAGTTCTCTGGTTTAATTTTTTGGGTAGTTCATGTATACTATCAAATCATCTGCGAAAAGTTAAACTTTGACCTCTTTCATTCCAGTTTGTATTCCCTTGATCTCCTTTAGTTGTCTTATTTCTCTAGCTAGGACTTCAAGTACTAAATTGAAGACATATGGAGAGAATGGGCAGCCTTGCCTTGCCCCTAATTTCAGTGGGATTGGTTGAGTTTCTCTCCATTGGGTTTGATGTTGGCTATAGGCTTGCTGTAAATTGCCTTTATAATGTTTAGGGCTGTGCCTTGTATCCCTATTCTCTCCAAGACTTTACACATGAATGGATGTTGGATTTTGTCAAATTCTTTTTCAGCATCGAAAGAGATGATCATGTTTTTTTTTTTCTTTCAGTTTGTTTATATGATGGATTACATTGATGGATTTCTGTATATTGAAACACCCTTGCATGCCTGGGATGAAGCCTACTTGGTCATGGTCAATGATATCTATGATGTGTTCTTGGATTCGGTTTGCCAGTATTTTATTGAGTATTTTTGCATCAATGTTCATAAGAGAGATAGGTCTGAAGTTCTTTTGTTGTTGTTGTTGTTGTTGTTGTTGGGTCTTTGTGTGGTTTCAGTATCAGGGTGACTGTGGCTTCATAGAATGAGTTTGGTAATGTTCCTTCTGTTTCTATTTTGTGGAATAGTTTAAGGAATATTGGTTTTACCACTTATTTGAAGGTCTGGTAGAATTCTGCACTGAAACCATCTAGCCCAGGGCTTTTTTTGGAGGGGAGACTGTTGATGACTGCTTCAATTTCCTTGGGGGATATAGGGCTATTCATTCTTTTTACCCAATTCTTTTTTACTTATTACAAGTTGTTTACTTTGTATTTCAGCTGTACCCCCCTCCCTCGTCCCCTTCCAATCCTGTCCTCCCTCCCTTTTCTCCTCCCATGGCCCTTCCTCAGTCCACTGAAAGAAGAGGTCCTCCTCCCCTTCCATCTGACCCTAGCCTATCAGGTCTCATCACCACTGGCTGCACTGTCTTCCTCTGTAGCCTGGTAAGGCTCCCCCCCTCTCCCCCACACACACTCAGAGGGAGCTGATCAAAGAGCCAGCCAAACCCTTAGCCAAACTAAAAGGCAGGGAGACCCTGTCCAAATCAACAAAATCAGAAATGAAAAGGCGGATATAACAACAGACAGTGAGGAAATCCAAACAATCATTAGGTTTTACTTCAAAAGCCTATATGCTACAAAATTTGAAAATCTCAATGAAAAGGACAATTTTCTTGATCGATTCCACTTATCAAAGCTAAATCAAGACCAGGTAAATAAATTAAATAGTTCTATATCCTCTAAGGAAATAGACACTGTCATCCAAAGTCTCCCATACAAAAAAAAAAAAAAAAAAAAAAAAAAAAAAAAACAACAAGCCCAGGGGCAGATGGTTTCTGCACGGAATTCTACCAAACCTTCAAAAAAGAGATAAGCAATACTCTTCAAATTATTCCACAAAATGTGTTTTATTTTATATTGCATAAAATATAAAACATAGCTACAAAATGTTTTGAGAAATGTTTACTTATTATGTTACTGAAGATGTAATTTTTCTTTTGTCACCAAAATTTAGAGGTTCAGTGAACTCTCACATGTTCTGTTTATGTTTTTATCTTGTCTTACATCTCTGACTTGAATCAATTTTTTTTTCTTAACTGAGCGGTTGCTAGTACACTGATATTAGTACAGCAATTTCTATGTTTTTATATCTTTCTTTACAACTTAATCTAAAACCTCTGCCATGAAAGTTCTGTTAACTTCTTGTTTACTCTACAGATTGCCCGTGATGAATAATTTCCTATTTTTCAGATAAATCCATTCCCACCGTGTTTCCTTTGTCTTGACATCACTGTTACTATTATTGCAGGAACAGAAACATTTTTTCAAATGTTCCCTTACACTGAAATGTATATGGGAACGTTTACTCGCTCTAAATAGAGATGAAGGTGTTTTGTATGGTTTTGTGTGTTTGAAGTATCTTTTCTAACCATATTTTGTGGAATCTTTACAACATCTGTGCTTTAATAAAACCTCATGAAAACTTCAGGTTCATATATATGTCACTATTGAACTGAGGCCTTTGACTGTTAGAACCAGGATCCAGAAGGGGGTGAAAGTGACAGTGTCACCCACTTGGGAAACAGACTTCAAAGAACAGCAGTGAGGCACAGCTCTATCTTTACTGCACAGCAGCAAGCTTCTCAATACAGTGTTGTACCAATGGGCAAACAACACAATCTCTGCATAGCCAACTCAACTATACCACTGTTACTATGGGGAGGTGTCAGGCCTGCCAGCACCCAAGGAAACTTTCATGGTGATGGGAGAGACAGTCACCAAGCCATTCTGGGCCCATTATTAGGTTCCGCTAGTTTGCTAGGATCCTATATTTTGTGTCATGAGGTGTGCCAGCACACATGGCCACTTGTACTATAGAGAGGTATGGAAGCCTCTCTCACTGTCTGCTGGGCCCCACCTGGGTCAGCAGCACCCACATTTGACCACCACGCTTGCATTATTTACCAGAAGCCGGAAATTAATTCTTCTTATGGACATTTTAAAAATTACGTTTTATAAAATTTAATTGTCATCTATTCCAAACAATCCTACCCTGTTACCATCTTCTGTGTCAGAAATATTCATAAGAGTGTTAAATGTCAAGCACAGTAGAGATTGACAATGAATAGCATAGATATAAGGTGCCTATGGGTCATGTCATACTCTTCTGCTTTTTGAATGAAAGAATGACATATAATAGAAAAACTAGTATTTTGAATGAAATCAAGAGCTAGTGGAATAGTTGATGAGTTTATAACATTGCATTCTGTTATGTTTTGAAAAAAGAGGGACTATCGAAGTGAGAAGCAAAAGAAGATTAAATACATCATACTGGCTTTAAGAAAAGCTATTAGTATTTCTTTGTTTCTCTGACATTCGATATTCTTCTATCAAGAATTCTCTGTTTAACTCTGTTCCCCATTTTTTAATTGGATTACTTGTATTATTGCTTTTCAGCTTCTTTAGTTCTTTTTATATACTGTATATTAGCCTTCTGTCAGATAAAGGGTTCGTGAAGATTTTTTCCCAATCTGTAGACATTTGTTTTGTTTTGATGACGGCGTCCTTTGCTTTACAGAAGCGCTCAGTTTCATGAGGTCCTGTTTATTGATTGTTGCTCTTAGAGCCTGTGCTGTTGGTGTTCTGTTCAGGAAGTTGTCTCCTGTGCCAATGAGTTCTAGGCTGTTCCCCACTTTTTCTTCTAACCTATTTAGAGTATCTGGTTTTATGTTGAGGTCTTTGATCCGCTGGGACTTTAGTTTAGTGCAGGGTGATAAATATGGATCTATTTTCATTTTTCTGCATGTAGACATCCAGTTGGACCAGCATCATTTATTGAAGATGCTGTGTTTTTTCCATTGAACGGTTTTTGGCTTCATTGTCAAAAATCGAGTATTCATAGGTGTGTGGATTTATTTCTGGGTCTTCTATTCAGTTTCATTGATCAACCTCATAGCCATTAAAGAAATGCAAATCAAAATGACCCTGAGATTTCACCTTTCACCCATCAGAATGGCCAAGATCAAAAACTCAAATGACAACACATGCTGGAGAGGTTGTGAAGAAAGGGGGATCCTCCTCCACTGCTGGTGGGAATGTAAACGGGAACAACTACTTTGGAAGTCAATCTGCCACTTTCTCAGATAATTAGGAATATTGCTTCCTCAAGACCCAGCTATACCGCTGCTAGGTATATACCCGAAATTTGCTCAAGTACACAAGGACATTTGCTCAACCATGTTTGCAGCAGCTTTATTTGTAATAGCCAGAATTTGGAAACAAACCAAATGTCATCAACGGAGTAATGGATACAGAAATTGTGGTATTTTTACACAATGGAATACTACTCAGCAATCAAAAATGAGGAAATCATGAAATTTGCAGGCAAATGGTGGGATCTAGAAAAGATCATTCTGAGTGAAGTATCCCAGAAGGAGAAAGACAAACATAGTATGTACTCACTTATGTAGACCTACAAGATATGATAAATATAATGAAATCTATACACCTAAAGAAGATAAACAAGAAAGCGCCACATGGGGTAAGATGATCAATCCTCACATGGAAAGAAAAATGGGATGTGCATTGGACGTATGACAGGAGTCTACTGCAGAAGGCATCTGAAAGACTCTACCTAGCAGTGTTTCAAAGCAGATACTAAAACTCATAACCAAACCTTCGGCAGAGTGCAGGGAATCATATGAAAGAAGGGGAGTTAGTATGACGTGGAAAGAACAGGAGCTCCAGAAGGACCAAATGTATCTGGGCACAGGAGTCTTTTCTGAGGCTGACACTCCACCAAGGACCATGTATGGATATAAACTAGAACCTCTGCTCAGATGTAGCCAGTGGTAGCTCAGTAACCAATTGGTTTCCCATAGTAAGGGGAACAAGGACTATTTCTGACAGGAACGCAATGGCAGGCTCTTTGACCTCCCCACCCCTCAAGGGAGGAGCAGTCCTGCTAGGCCACAGAGGAGGACTTTGCAGCCAGTCCTGAAGATACCTGATAAAACAGGGTCAGATGAAAGGGAGGAGGTCTCCCCCAATCAGTGGATTTGGAAAGGGGCAGGGTGGAGATGAGGGAGGGATGGTGGGATTGGGAGGGAATAAGGGAGCAAGATACAGCTGGGATACCGAGTTAATAAAACGTAACTAATAATAAAAAATAAATTTAATTAAATTAAAAAAAACAAAAAAGAGAGACGCTATTAGTTTGGTTAAATAATAAGCATCAAAATTTGTAATATAGTAGAATTTTTTTCTTGAATTGTCACATGGAGAATGCTCTGAGTTGTTTTTTTTTTTTTTCTTTAAAGCTTTAATAATTCAGTGAGTGGAATTTTAATTCCAATTTTAATAAACATTCAAGACAGCAAAAAGGAGAGAAATGACGTGGGATAGTAGAAAAGGTCATAAAATTTGTTATTAGGTTCTAAAATTTAAGGTAGTTTTAGCTAATTTATGAAGTTTGATATCCTAACAGAATGATAGCCTTTCTATTATGTCTTTCACTGGTTTTCTATTCTTTCATTTTCTTTTTAGCAATCCAGCTGTTTGTTTTGCTGTTGTTTTTGTTGATGTTTTTCATCCTAATCATTTCTTCACATGTCTGTCAAAATGTTGTGTCTCTTTGTCTGAGAATCCTAGAAAATCCCAGACACTAGTAGCATATATAGCCTGGCAATTGAGCCCCTTTTAAGGGGATCTTATGGTTGAAAGCTCATAAAAACCTAGGTTCAGGTTTCTTAGAGACAGTTAACAAGCTGAGTTCCCATCCACCAAGCACTGCTTGCCAAACAGCATAAATAGAACATTAGGGATTTTAACTTTATATAAAGGGTGTATTGATATCATTTACCTCTCAACAAATGTCTGTGTGACCTACTCTAAGGTGAGTGGTTCTCCATAAAATTAGTCACGGATTTCAAAAGGAAAGAAAAATAACAACTCAATGTCAGGTGAAATTATGCTAAAAAATTGTGTTTTCTGGTCTAGTCTGGATTCATGTGAACAGAGGGGAAGAGAGAACTGGAGGCAACCCCATCGAGAGATAAGCAGTGAAGCCGCACTGTCCCCGCAATCTACTGGTGCAGAAGTCCTCTTGCAGATGGTTCTGTGTCAGCCGGCATAACGCACACTTTGACTAATTTCAACCGTCACGTTCCTTACAAATGAGGGGATCAATCTAATGAGGAGATCGACACCTCAGGTTGTAGAGGATGAAAAAAATGGCAGAGCTGTGGGGTAGATTGAAAAATCTAGTTAGAGGATGCAGGTTAATAAAAATATTGTAACCTGAAGTGCTCTCTGCTAGGTGTATTGGGTAAACACTCATATGCCCTAGGAAAGAGTAACCTGCCACCATATAAGGGAGTGTTGAAAGACCTTTCATTTTTTAATTGTCCTTCTCATTCTGAATAGTCAAAGGAATAGATATGAAGAAGTAAATACTATAGTATTGCAGAAACTAACCATCTCCATGTCTGCCTCTTCTGATGTGTGATGTGAGCCAAAATAGAACAACAGTAAATGTATTAAATAATTTATATGAGACACATTGAAACTAGAACAAAGATTGATAGACAAAGAGAAAAGAGAACATATTTTCTGTTATTTCACTGGTTTAAAGAAATGCCTTGCATTTAAAAGATATACCAACATGCCAGTATTTTAAGTAGCTTTGCTGTACTTTTAATTATGATCTCTTGCTTTGATTTTAATAACTTGATCAACATTACTTTATTATAGCTCTAAGATATAAGATATAAATTGCCTAATTTTCCAATCAAACATCTCTTATTTGTGATAGGAGGCTTTCAGCATTATTGTTACATTTAGTGCTAAATGAAAAATAAAAGATGACAAATTTCCTTTTTACACTTTGAGTAAACCTACTTCCTATTTCTTTAAAGAGACTCCCTATAGGCATGTATGTCCTCAAATGTATAAAATTAGAAACAGTCATCAAAAGAGTAGATCGTAGGGTTCATTTCCAAACCCTGAAGATGACTATGTGCTATCACCAACAATTACACACAACAGGTATTTGAGATCAAGGCCAGCCTTATGTGTCAATCCTCAAACAGAAGGGCAATTTAAATAAAGCAACAGGCAAGTGTCTTCATCAGCTTCCTGCAAGGATTTCAGAGCTGACCACTCAGCATAGCCCTCATTTTCAATTCCAGGATGAATCTAATGATCAAAATGATAGTCATTCATTTACTAGTTATACCATATTGTTTGTTTATCCTTTTCCCTTTAAATATTCAACTATATTTAGAAAAACATTAAGAATGTAAAATCACTTGGACACTTAACTGCTATCAGCTACGTCTGTGCAGGGGTTCTAGGTTATCACCATGCAAGGTCCTTGGTTGGAGTATCAGTCTCAGAAAAGACCCCTGTGCCCAGATTTGATGGTTCTGTTGCAATCCCTGTGGAGCTCCTGTCCCCTCCAGGTCTTTCTATCTCCCCCTTTTTTCATAAGATTCCATACATTCTGCCCAAAGTTTGGCTATGAGTCTCAGCATCTGCTTCCATACCCTGCTGGGTAGTCTTTCTCAGGTTCTTTGTGGTAGGCTCCTGTCATGTTCCCTATGCACCCAGTCCTGATAAGACCTCATAGGCTAGGGTCAGATAGAACGGGAGGAGGTCTTCCTCTATCAGTGGTCTAGGGAAGGGGCTTAAGGGAAGAAAAGGGAGGGACAGGGGATTGGGAGGTGATGAGAGAGGGGTCACAGCCGGGATACAAGTTGAAATAATTGTATTAATAATAATAATAACAAATTCAAAAAATTACCTTTCTTTAAAGTTTGAGTTTAATGCCATAGTTTATGTGTATCTGTATATATTAATCTTTTGCTGTCTCATAGTCCAAATTGATCTTTTTAATCTAGGTATTATAGAATTATGCTTTTTTTCCTGCTCTCAATGAATATATGCACACATGGAATTCACACTTAATCATGAATTTTGACAAGAATTGTATCAGCTCTGACAAAAATAGGCGACATTCAGAAAATACTAAGACAGTAAAAACATTAAAAAACACAAATGGTTAATTATTGCATATTATTTTATATATAATCCTTTACATATCATATTTAATTAATTATGTTATTAAAATACATATTATTTAAAAATTATTAATCAGCTAATGTATAAAACTTTAATGGATTACCAGGAATGTTAAGAGAATTTGAAAGAGTGTCAGTCATGAACAGAGAATGAGAAACTCATAACTAAAAAGACAGCATGAACAGGTATTTATGGCAAAGGCAGGAAACATTCTATTGATGTGCATTCTATGACTGAAGCCTTACCTGTTATGGTCTTTCACACTGACTAACCTTGAACACATAGCATGCAGTGATAGGGAAGAGGAAGCCTACATTTTCAGTTGCTTGCCAGCCAGCCCGTCTCCCAGAATGAACCCCAACACTAGAGAGCTTTAAGCCAGGGCTCATTCTTAGTATTGAATGTTGTTGAGAGGAATTAGTTCCCCTCCATGACATAGTTTTCATTCAGTGTCCTTCTGTTTCCTACACTCAACTAACTACAGTACAATTTTCCTTTACTGAATTCCTACAGTGTGGTTAGTGAAATATGTCTCCTGAGATGAGCTCCTCATAAGTAAAACCAGAAAATCATGTTTCTTCCTCCACCACAATTCTTTGCATCTTTATATCTCTTGTAAATATGTAAACAAAACTTTAAAAGCCTGTGTATTTAGAGAAAAGCAAGAAATCACAGTAAGCTCTGCTAATTATATTCCCTGAAGCTTTCCCATTCTTTCTTTGTTTTGTTTGCTGTTGTTTTCTTAAAATGGTAGTGGAGTCTTTTACCTGTGGGGATGTATAATTTGGAATTTGGTTAATGGGATATTCTTATTTAGATCGTAACAAAGTCATTAGCATGAAGTCTCTGTGGGAAAGGGTGATGAAAATAAATGAGGTACTCACAAATTTAAAAATGTTAATTAATTAATAACCATAAAAAGAAACAATCCAGCATCATAGTCTGGTGTTCCCAATTCCAGATTATTACCCTGATTAGTCATTCTTTGTTCAGCATTCGATAAAATTTCATCAATCTAAAAAAGAAAGAAAGATAGAAAAAAAGATAGAATTTTTTCAAAGAGAAGTCACTGACAACCTGAGACAGAAGGAGGTAAGTGAAGGAAAAATTTGTAAATAAAATGTAACATGAAAAAAAAAAGTAACATGAATGCATATTTATTATAACTTCAGAGACACATTTATTAAGTGGCTATTGTAATACTGAAACCATTTCTATTATCGCTTCCTCAACACTAACTTACTTTGATAGGTAACTACAGGTACCTAGAAGACTGAACCTATTAAACTTCGAACCCAGCTTTCCCATTGGATGACTCATCCACCGAAATCTTTAAACAGTGACTCCTATATCTGAGGAGTTTTTGTAAATTTGTAAACCTACTACTTTTTTCTATTCTTGAATTAAAAAAAATAGATCCATTGTATTAATTACTTCTACTAGGCTCCATGCAACGCATTGATCCTCAATTGGTTACAGGCAATGCCAAAAAAACAACAAACAAAAAAAGATGTGTGCAAAACCGATGAGGGAATCAGAATTATTTCCCAGCTGTATCTTTTAGGATTTTTTTTTTTTTTTGTGACAATTGTGCTTTAAAAAAAAAAATCTTTCTGTAGAATTTGAATCAAAACCTATTGTGAGTGTGTATCTGTGTTACTTTACCTCTTGTTTTTATTGGCACAAATTGATATTCTTTTTTAATTTTTTTATTTAACTTTTATTAATTACATTTTATTCATTTTGTATCCCCCCATAACCCCCCCCCTCCTTCCCCCCTGTCCCCACCCCCCCCCCTTTCTGCATGCATGCCCCTCCCCAAGTCCACTGATAGGGGAGGTTCTCCTCTTCTTTCTGATCTTAGTCTATCAGTTCTCATCAGAAGTGGCTGCATTGTCAGGGTTCTAGTTTCTCTCCACGGATAGTCCTTGGTTGGAGTATGAGTCTCTGGGAAGTTCCCTGTGTTCAAATTTTCTTGTTCTGTTGCTCTCCTTGTGGAGTTCCTGTCCTCTCCAGCTCTTACTATTTCCCACTTCTTACATAAAATTCCATTCACTCTGCCAGTCAGTTGGCCATCAGGCTCAGCATCTGCTTTGACAGTCTTTTAATAGTTAAGTAGAAGCAATTTTAAAAAACGATTGAATGCTTTGCAAATGGAATGAAGCTATTCCATTCTTCACATTTCATTTTTCTGAAGCTATATTTTTTTTAAAAAGTGTGATAAATATTTTATTAGATTTGGTATAGTATAGTTACTGACAGGAATGTTTCTTTTGGAAAGAACCTACAGTTAAAGGAGGTACTTACAAATATCTTGAGCATGTCTCTATGGAGCTTACTGATGTTGTAAGTCAGCAAGTCAACATGATCTAAGAGGTCCTTGATCTAACATGGTCCTTCACCATGTCTAACTCCACAGACATTCACAGTCAAAGAGACAACATTCTCACATATAAGCAAATTTGATAGCAGTGTCAAAAGTAGTGCCCCTGCTATATAGAAACAGGATGTTGAGATCTGCTTATCTGAGGTTAGCCATGGCACTTCTTCTTCTTTATCAAGAGGAATTTTTACTGTCAACAGCACCTGCCACTCTATGGTCTGGTACTAAACAGCTGTGGGAGTGAATAGTGTCTTCCACGGTGAGAATATAATTAAAGAAGATACATGTATATACAGTTTGAAAAAAAAAGCAAAAGTATTTCCCACCATTTCAGAGCGATATAAAAAAACAAATACCCTAAATTAACTGTAAATGAGTGGAGTGTTTTGGAATCATTCTTTGTAGATAACTTAATGTCTTGGAAATTTATGATGACTTTTGCTGGTTGCTTTCTCCAAGTTGTTCCATATACAGTGAGTAAAATTTGCATCATAACAAAGTCAACTTACCTGTGTTTGCTTCATTTTCATGCCTAGTAATAAATGCATTATTGTCTATTGCCTAATATTGAGTTTGAAGAGAATCTTACCATGAAAAGCATCCTGTAGGCTGCCTTTATTCACTCACTATAAATAATTCTATGCATTGACATTTTGCTATAAATTTTTATGGGTTTTTCAATAACTCTGGGTAGACTGATCCTATGTAATATCATCAAACTATACTTAAAAGAAAATCCATAAAAGGTTAGGGATTTTCCTTTAAATCACTTCATCAATGAACCCCTAGAAATATTACTTGTATCTGCTTCTCTTGATTTGTAAATCAACTTCCTGTAAATATTCATACAATGATCATCATGGTTTCAACACCAATTTAGCTTTTACTGATGGACAAATACACAAACCTAACATACCAAAATTTTACACACCCAACAAAATGATCAAGAATGTGTGTTTCAAAATCAAATGTCCATTTATCTTTACTGGCACTAGTCTGAAAACACTTCTGTTCCATCAAACTTTAGATCAATCCAGCTGGAAATGTACAAAAGAAATTTAGGGAACTAGTAAGTTTCAAGAAAAACATCTAGATTCAGATGCTCAAAATAAATGAAAAAAAAAAAAAACAACTATGTACTATACAATATGACTATCAACATTTCAAATGCAAAACAGAAATATGATTTTTAGAAAATTTCTAGCATAGAAAGGAAATTTACAAAAATCCATAGCCAACATGCTGCATGCCTCTCGATCACTTTCCCCTAGCGGGGCCTTGGCAGGCCTCAGTGAAAGAGGATGCTGTGTTCTGCTGTGACTTGGGGTGCCAGAGTGGCTTAGTACTCCTTGGGAGCCTTCTCTTCTCTGAGAAGAAGGAGATGGTGGAGTGAGGGGAGGAGGATGTGAGAGTAGAACTGAGAGAAGATAAAGGAGGGGGCTGGGATCAAGCTGTAAAATGATTAAAGAAAGGAGAGAGAGAGAGAGACAGAAATGAATTCAATCCAAGAAAAAAAAACCTATGTGCTTTCTCATACATATAAATTCCTTTTATTTGTCATCTGAAGGACTTGAAGTTGAAGATTAATACACAACAATGAGTGAATTTGGCTTTTCACTTCATAAAGACAAATACGTGAACTAGGCATGTTGGAGCACACTTCTAATCTCAGTATTCAGGAGACAAAGGGAGGTGGACCTCAGTGACTATAAAGTCAACTGGTTTTATGTAGTGAGCTCCAGACCATGTGGTGAGACTCTGTCTAAATATACACATGCTTATAACTGATTCGTTTTATTTAAAAACATTATCAAAAATAAAAACAAATGATAGTCTAATGTTCATATTTTCACGAGTACTTTTCTTTAATTACATTGTCAACAATGTCCAGAGCCACTTCTGTTAGAATTATCTATTATGTACCCATAATTAGCAATATGATTAAGTCCATTATTCCAGTTAAGGAGCTCAGGGAGACATAAAATCCAGAAAATGAGCTGGGTGTGGTGGTGTACACCTATAAACCCAGCATTCAGTGAAAGAGAGACAAGCCTATCAATGTGAGATCAAGGACAGCCTGGTCTACAAATGAAATGGAGTCGAGGACAGCAAAGTTACTTTCTTCCTTCTCAAGTTGTTAGAAATTCAGCCTGCTGATTCTTGTAATCTCATTTCTCTAAAATGAATAAATATAAGCAATTTTTATGGTTTTTATTTTTTATATTAATCTCAGGTAATTATTTACTTTGTATCGAAGCTGTAGCCCCCTCTCTCATTCCCTCCCATCCCCACCCTCCTTCCTTCATCTCCTCCCTGCCCCTTTCCAAGTTCACTAATAGAAAAGGTCCTCCTCCCCTTCCATCTGACCCTAGCTTATCAGGTATCTTCAGGACTGGCTGCAATGTCCTCCTCTGTGGCTTAGCGAGGCTGCTCCCCTAATTTTAAATCTAGAAGATATATCATCCATGTTCTGAAACTCTCCTGGACATTTGAGTTTTGTGTAGACACAACTCTTGTTCCCACCATTAGATGCTGGCAATAATCCTCTTTTCTACCTTAGGTCAATTAAGAAAATTCAAAACACCTTTAGACATATCTACCTGTCTAAGGGGGAAGACAGGTAGTTTAGATTCTCCTTTAAGAACCCTAAAATTTTATTTTTAGATTCTCCTTTAAGAACTGTAATTCAAAAATGTATGCTGTATTAGCTTTTTAGAGCAATGACTGGGGGGCTGGAGTGATGGTTCAGTGGTTAGGAACACTATCTGCTCTTCCAAAAGAACCCAGTTTCAATTCCCAGCACCCACATGACAACTCACAACTGTCTGTAACTCCAATTCCAAGGGATCTGACACCTTCACATTAATGCACATAAAATTAAATAAATTGTTTAAAAAACAGAGCTGAGGGCAATGATTGGAAAGCATTTCTTAGCTCTGTCTGACTTTGTTTGTGTTGGTTAGGCAGGAGCAAATGCTCACTGGCTTAGATAGCACAAAGATGACAATAAAATGTAAAATGTCCAAACAAGTGTGGTAAACGAATGTACTTAGGGAAGGATTACTTGCAAAAGCATGGTTGGAAAACAGCAACATCTGTGTAAATTCTCATCACAGTTTGTCTACTGACCCAGGAATGCTGATTCACACTGCAGTCCTGCCTTCTATATAGTTCACTACACCATTCCTCAGGCCATACCCTTCGTGGGTACTTGGAGGAAGTAAATTCTGGAGTCCCAGGATTTTTCCTTCTTGAGTATTGATAATACTTCATGACGACTAATGAAGCCATATAAGCATTAATTACCTAATTTATGTGCCATGCCTAGGGAGATACTTACATTGTTTATCTGCAATGCTCTCTCTGCTCTCTCTATTCCATGATGTGTGAAGGCGATTTCATGCTGTCAGAAAACAATGATGTCCTACATGGGCATTCTCTTCTTTAAATTATTTTCTGTTCCCATCACATCTTCTGAAATGTTCATGGGATCTTAGATGGGAGGGCATATGTTTTTCTTTTTCTTTTTTTTTTTCTGAACATTGGAACACTGTAAGACTGGGAAATTTAACCTTTGTGAGTTTTAGTAGATATTTGTGACATAATTTAAAGAGTTTGTATCAACTAGGCATGTAACAAGAGTGATATAGAATGCAAATAAAGATGTTTAAGGGGTTTCTTTTAGATGAGTAACTGACATTAACTTAACAAAACATCAAAAGACTTCCAATAGTTCCAAAACATCCATAGTCACATATTATAAGCCAGGTTACAGAAATAAACATAGGCTCTCTTCAAGGAAGTGGACCTAAATCTAATCCAACATGTTTAGCTGCACCTTTAATGGTTGTTGTGTAACTCTTGGTTGAACACATGCATCTGGTTTACTTGGTAATTGCCTTCAGCTGGACTGAGAAGATGCCTTACTGACATCAGGCAGCACTATGGGATCTTTCCTTCTCCTTAGTCCTAATGAGCTTCCTTCTAGTAATGGAAACACAACAAGGGGCATAGCATAGTTTCTTTTTTACATAGTTTCTTAGATTAAATTGAATATTGTGTATGTCATATATATTGTCAATGGTCTGTATTACATTCATGGACACTTAGGCTTTATGGTTGAATAGTTCATAGGAAGCCTGAAAGACATAAGATCTGACTGAAGAATGATTCAATGATTGGAGGAAAAGGTACAGCTATGCTCTGTTACTGATGTGAAAAAAATGTGGTGCTTTGGCAAATGTCCAACCAATGAAAATCAATCCTTGATAATCCCAAATACTCTTGGACCACTAAGCAGCAGTTGATGGACTTAGAGATAAGATGATAAAAATGATGTAACGTTTCCTATATTGGAAAATATCCTGCCACAGATTAATACAGCACATGTTAGTGAAAAACATGTGTTAGGGATACTTTTCTGCTGAAGACATAGTAGTATATTATTAGAAGGACTGAAGAATCTTGCCTTTGAGTATAAAATATAAGCTGAACTTTACTTAGAAGAAAGAAAATAATATAGGTTAAACATTTTCATCCACTGCTTGAAACTTTCAATAGACAATTCTATCAGTGAAAAAACTCATTGGCCACAGAGCAGTCTAAAGGCCTTGAGAAACAGGAAGTGTTCTGAGAAGGAAGCTGGTGTGGCACCAGAGGAAGGGACTTGTTACCTACTGACCCCTGACTAAGTTGAGCATGTGAGTTTGTAAAGTACCTATTCATTAAAAGGTAAGCCAAATAAGGAAGCCAAGTGCCTCATTGAGACTCATACTGTCTTACAGAGGCCTAAATATAGTGACTACCAGTCATTATTCTAGACATTCATATTTAAAAAAAAAAAAACAACAACAACTGAAATGAGCAACATAAGATTCAACTATGTCAGTAATAACTTAGCAGCTCTTAAAAATTCCTTATATGCTAAATGCCAATATCAGCTCACACTTGAGGGTGGGTATGATGAGCATTAAATGACAATGCTTATTCTTTGCAAACATTTTCCATTGAGTCAAGCTACCACCTAATGTCTCACAGATGTGAACTAACAAAACTATCTATAAAATGAATAAGTGTGGAAGACATTAATTAGAACAACACCACACATTTGGGGACTATGGTGCTTCCCAAAAGACAGGTTATGGAAGAGATACAGTTTGCTAGATTGTCTCCTTTTGACTAAGTTAAGATTTATTGTTGATGCTAAGCCAAGAATCAAAGTGATTACAGTAGAACAAGATAATTTTATATAAAATAAAATAAGTTTTCCAAAATTATGATAGTTCCAATGACTTTGAATCTCTTTCTGGCTTCTTGAGGAGCTTCTACACTGATTTCCATAGTGGGTGCAACAGCTTTTATTTCTACCCTTTGACTCCCATGACTCATCTAAAATGTGAAAAGGCCATTGTATAAGCTGTGTCTCAGACTGGATAAAAAAGACCAAGGAAACAGAGCAACAGCATTCACATCACTTATTTCTGGTTGTGAAAGAAGTGTGGCCATCCATCTCACCTTTCTTGCCAGGATGGACTGTGTCCCTTGGTGTTTATTTAAGCCTCAATAAACTGAACCTCACCAAAGTTTCTTTTCTTAGGTGATTACTTATAGTAGGGAGAAAATAATTTGTGCAAATGGTTTTCACCTCATAGTTATTAGTGTTCATCACATTGAAAAGAGTGCACAGATCAGCTGAGTGGCCTTAGAGAAAGAAGCAGCATTCCTAGGGCCTATATAAATCCATACTAGATCCTTTGGATCCTTTGTGTATTTATTATACCTTATAGTTTAGGGTGTATATTGGATTCCAGAGTGTACAGATGAGTAGACCTCTGCTTCTTGTGACTTCCATTAGGTTCTTTTTCTGATGTTTGTTTTTTCATCTGATTATGATGTGTTAGCGTTTTGTTTTATTTTATTGCGTTAAATTTATTTTATGTTATCAATATCTCTTAGAAGCCTATATTTTTTTTAAATAAGAGACAGAAAGGGACAGGTTGAAGAAAGGAAGGGGTGGGGAAGAAATGAAAAAAGTAGAGGGAGGTGGATAAGATCATGTAAGCAGGATATAGTATGTGAGGAAAAAATATTTTAATAAAAGGAAAAAATAATTAAAAAGACCTTTTCAACAGTCTTCTATTAGGAGTGAAGTTCCTTCTTTCCTTACGTCTGTGTTAAATCCTGACAAAGTCAACGAAAGAGACACAGAGAAGTGGGAAGGAGACAGCCTTTGCAGGAATGGATGAAATCAACCTTTCCTGCTGTATGGTCTGAGCTACAGGAGTATGGAGGCAATAATTTATACAATTTGAATAATAGGTAATGCTTTATAATAATAATAATAATAGATAATGATTTGGAAACTATACTAAATGACACTTCACAGGTATAGAGTGAAGAGAATAGGTTAAGTATGCCTACCATGTTGCTTAAAGAGAAGAATTTGGAAAACAATGGTTGAAGATGATAAGACGAGAAATGAAAACCCATTGTGTGTTTGTAACACTTAATTCATACATATTGAAATATTTAAATTTAAAAAGGTCTGTTATTCATAGTGCAGCATCGTGGTAATTTTATTTTCTGTCATTGTACTGTGCGAGTTGGTTTAGAGGCATGAACAACTTTCTTAAGGTATCACAACATTTCCAAATCTGTGATAGAATTATTGTGCTTTTACCAGTGATCTCACTCATTAATTCTAATAACTATCTACATTAACTTCCTATACTGATATTAATGAATGAAAGAAAACAACAAATTTTCTTTCAATGCTCTGACATAGCTCATGTCTCTTTTTATTAATAGACACATTATACTTTAATATAAAATTCAAAGGGTATAAAATTAAAAGAAGCTTCAAAAAGATGGATCAGATAACATCTCAAAATGTTGAGGAGTAGCAACATTCACCATGAGCAAGTAGACATCTCAGGAAGTTGAAATAAAAATTAAGTACTTCTAGCTCAATGTGCAGGCAGTAGGAGAACATACAAGAAGCAAAAAATTAGTTTCTTCATTATCTGACTGCAAGGATGCAAGGAGTCCTAACCAGACCAGACCAGGTAGCTTTCTTTTCTTTCCTTTTTTTTTTTTTAATTTCAAGATTAACCTATTGACCAGAGATGATACTTATTATTACTGTTGTATTCATTTGACCTTTCCATTCTACATATTGAATAACACTTAAGGAAATGTTATAAATGTGAAATTTCAATCACAAACAGATTTCTATCACAAGACACAAAACTTTTTTTTCATCTATGGGCAAGACTTATATACACCTTTTTCTTGAGTTAAATTTATGCCTGATAAAGCATGTTACTTGCAATTAGACAAATGGAACACCAGGATTTTGCTACATTGAGCACACATGTTTGTATGCCCAAAAGACCATGCAAAAAAAATGAGGACAGTTATTTAACATGCTCAACGTCCTTAGTCATCAGGGAAATACAATACAAAATGACCCTGAGATTTTACATTGCACCCACCAGAATGGCTAAGATCAAAACCTCAAGTGACAACACATGATGGAGAGGATGTGGAGAAAGGGGAACCGTCCTCCATTGCTGGTGGGAGTGCAAACTTATACAACCACTTTGGAAATCTTCTGGTGCTTTCTCAGAAAATTGGGAATAGTGCTACTTCAAGAAAGAGATATACCACTCCTAGGCATATACCCAAAAAATGCTCCATCATGCAACAAGGACATTTGCTCAACTAGGTTCATAGCAGCTTTATTCATAATAGTCAAAGCTATAAATAATCTAGATGTCCCTCAACCGAGGAATGGATAAAGAAATTTGTGGTGCATTTACAGAATGGAATACTACTCAGTTATTAATAACAAGGAAATCATGAAATTTGTAAGCAAATGGATAGAACTAGAAAAGATCATCCTCGGTGAGGTAAGTTAATAAATTGTAAAAATAATAAATTAAAAAGAAGCCGTTTAGCCAGGAGTGATTTTTATAAGAATATGTAATCAGATATATTGTTTGTTGGCATTTTACTCAGCCCAGGAAAGGTGCTGTACAAATACCTTTGAGGACTTGATATAAATTTGTGTCTATTTTTCTGACAGAGAGGCTTAATAGAAGGCTAGATGCCTAACTTTTGTTCTTTCAAAGTACATTGTTTCAAAATTTATCCTTCACTACAGAAGTCACATCATTCATTAAAAAGAAAATAGTGTAAGATTGCCCACCTCAGATATGATCCTTGTGATGTTATCTAGAAGGTATTTATGGGCTTCAGTGATTCTGACTCTTGATAGGATAGCATCAGGGACTCGTGGCATAACACTGAGTTCTGTCACTAAGTGTTTCAGAGATCTTCCCAAGCAAGCAATATGATGAGTGTCATATCCAAATAGTCTTCAAACTATATAACAGTTATTGAAAAATCAAATTAATATAAGTTAAATATGAAAACATTAGTTATACATGATTTTTTTAATATTTTTATTATTATTAATTACACTTTATTCATTTTGTATCCCCCCCATAAGCCCCTCCCTCCTCCCCTCCCGATCCCACCCTTCCGCCCCTTTCTTCATGCATGCCCCTCCCCAAGTCCACTGATAGGGGAGGTCCTCCTCTCCTTCTTTCTGATCTTAGACTATCAGTTCTCATCAGAAGTGGCTGCATTGTCATCTTCTGTGGCCTGGTAAGGCTGCTCCCCCCTCAGGGGGAGGAGATCAAAGAGCAGACCAATCAGATTATGTCAGAGGCAGTCCCTCTTCCCATTACTAGGTAACCCACTTGGACATTGACCTGCCATGGGCTACATCTGTGCAGGGGTTCTAGGTTATCTCCATGAATAGTCCTTGGTTGGAGTATGAGTCTCTGGGAAGTTCCCTGTGTTCAAATTTTCTTGTTCTGTTGCTCTCCTTGTGGAGTTCCTGTCCTCTCTAGCTCTTACTATTTCGCACTTCTTACCTAAAATTCCATTCACTCTGCCGGACAGTTGGCCATCAGGCTCAGTATCTGCTTTGATAGTCTGCAGGGCAGAGGCTTTCAGAGGCCCTTTGTGGCAGGTTCCTAGGTTGTTTCATGTTTTCTTCTTTTGGCTTTCAGAGGCCCTCTGTAGCAGGTTCCTAGGTTGTTTCCTGTTTTCTTCTTTTTCTGATGTCCATCCTCTTTGCCTTTCAGGATGGGGATTGAGCATTTTAGTTAGGGTCCTCTCTTTTGCTTAGTTTGTTTAGATGTACCGATTTTAGTGGGTTTATCCTATGTTGTATGTTTATATGAGTGAGTATATACCATGCATGTCTTTTTGCTTCTGGGACAACTCACTCAGGATGATCCTTTCCAGGTCCCACCATTTACCTGCAAATTTCATGATTTCCTTATTTTTCGTGCTGACTAATACTCCATTGTATAGATGTACCACAATTTCTGCATCCATTCTTCAGTTGAGGGGCATCTGGGCTATTTCCAGCTTCTGGCTATCACAAATAAAGCTGCTACAAACATGGATGAGCAAATGTCCTTTTTGTGTACTTGAGCCTCTTTTGGGTATAGGCCTAGGAGAGATATGGCTGGATTTTGAGGAAGTGTTATTCCTAGTTGTCTGAGAAAGCACCAGATTGATTTCCAGAGTGGTTGTACAAGTTTACATTCCCACCAGCAGTGGAGAAGGGTTCCCCTTTCTCCACAACCTCTCCAGCATGTGTTGTCACTTGAGTTTTTGATCTTGGCCATTCTGATGGGTGTAAGGTGAAATCTCAGGGTTGTTTTGATTTGCATTTCCCTAATGGTTAATGAGGTTGAGCATTTCTTTAAATGCTTCTCTGCCATTTGATATTCCTCTACAGAGAGTTCTTTGTTTAGCTCTATTCCCCATTTTTTAAGTGGATTACTTGGTTTGCTACTTTTTGGCTTCTTTAGTTCTTTATATATACTGGATATGAGTCCTCTGTCAGATAAAGGGTTGGTGAAGATTCTTTCCCAATCTGTAGGCAGTCGCTTTGTTTTGATGACAGTGTCCTTTGTTTTACAGAAGCTTTTCAGTTTCATGAGGTCCCATTTATTGATTGTTGCTCTTAGAGCCTGTGCTGTTGGTGTTCTGTTCAGGAAGTTTTCTCCTGTACCAATGAGTTCTAGGGTATTCCCCACTTTTTTTTCTAGCCATTTAATCTGTCTGATTTTATGTTAAGTTCTTTGATCCACTTGGACTTCAGTTTTGTGCAGGGTGATAAGTATGGATCTATTTGAATTTTTCTACATGTAGACATCCAGTTAGACCAGCACCATTTGTTGAAGATGTTATCTTTTTTTTCCATTGTATGGTTTTTGCACCTTTGTCAAAAATCATGTGTCCATAACTGTGGGGGTTTATTTCTGGGTCTTCTGTTCGGTTCCATTGATCCACCATTCTGTTTCTATGCCAGTACCATGCAGTTTTTATAACTGTTGCTCTATAGTACAGTTTGAGGTCAGAGATGGAGATACCTCCAGAAGATCTTTTATTGTAGAGGATTGTTTTAGCAATTCTAGGTTTCTTGTTATTCCATATGAAGTTGAGAATTTTTCTTTCCAGGTCTGTAAAGAATTGTGTTGGTAATTTGATGGGAATTGCATTAAATCTGTAGATTGCTTTTGGTAAGATGGCCATTTTTACTATGTTAATCCTGCCAAGCCATGAGCATGGGAAATCTTTCCATCTTCTCATATCTTCTTCTAATTCTTTCTTCAGAGACTTGAAATTTTTTTCATACAAGTCTTTGACTTGCTTGGTTAGGGTTACACCAAGGTACTTTATGTCATTTGTGGCTATTTTGAAGGGTGTTGTTTCCCTAATTTCTTTCTCAGCCATTTTGTCTTTTGTATACAGAAGTGCTACTGATTTTTTTGAGTTAATTTTGTTTCCGGCCACTTGGTTGAAGGTGTTTATCAGCTGTAGGAGTTCCCTGGTAGAGTTTTTGGGGTCACTCATGTATACTATCATATCATCTGCAAACAGTGATAATTTGACTTCTTCCTTTCCAATTTGTTTCCCCTTGATCTCCTTCAATTGTCTTATTGCTCCAGCAAGGACTTCCAGAACAATGTTGAAGCTATATGGAGAGAGTGGGCAGCCTTGTCTTGTCCCTGATTTCAGTGGGATTGCTTTAAGTTTCTCTCCATTCAGTTTGATGTTGGCTATAGCTTGCTGTATATCGCCTTTACTACGTTTAGATATGCGCCTTTTATCCCTGATCTCTCTAATACTTTAAACATGAATGGATGTTGGATTTTGTCAAATGCTTTTTCAACATCTAGGGAGATTATCATTTGTTTTTTTTTTTTCTTTCAGTTTGTTAATATTGTGGATCACATATACATGACTTTTAATCAGAGGACATGAACTACCATACTTATTTGTTATTCTCACAGAGAAGTAGGGTTTTCTTGAGATGAAAATGATGTAGCAATATAAAAATTAAACTATTCACCTATAACTTCCAAACCTAAATAGTTTATATAAATATCAATTTATAATGAACTATATAATTGAACATGTTGTGTTTTCTTTCTGCAATTCTACCATTTGTCTATTCTGTAAGACCTTCCATATTTGACTGTTTTGTTTGTCCATGAGTCTCTAAGCCTTTCTTGGAACTGAGGAGGTGCCCACTGGACCTAAATTAAAAAGAGAGATTCTACTAAATTCAATTACAAATCATTTTAACTCATATTTATGACACCAGAAAATTAGAATATTTTCAAGATATTCACTATTAATTTGAGGATATTGATATAAATGTATCTTGAAGACAACCTGTCATTAATAAATATGGTTTCTCAGTTTACAACACTTCTGCCCTTCCTCTGACAGAACTGAACATTATTGACAAGTATAGCTGAAGATCACCGGGGGCCATTGAAGGTGTAGAAATCACAATTGAATTTTGACACTTTAGTATATGTCAGTATTGTATATGTACCTCATGACTGATTTAAAATGTTTGCTGTGTTGATGTCTTTTAACTAATCTAGTGATGAAAATTCAGAGCAGAGTAGTATTCAATGGGCACCATAATAGAAATATGAGAAGTATATGAAAGAAAGGAATAAATGAAAGTATGGCAATGCAGGTTGCTGGAAGCATATGAATAAGAGTGATGGCTTAAGTTGGATGAGGCTCAGAACTCTATTATGATTGGGCTGGTTAATGATACAAATTCCACAAAACATTTTAGAGTATCTGTTCTGAGCTACAGCTTGGAAGGATTAATTGAAGCAATGTCAATGAACTACTTTGTGACATTCTTACATTAGAATAAGGCTCCAGAGTATGCCTTCCTCTTCCTCTTCTTTCTCTTTATTATTTTTATGTGATATTTAAATAGTATTTGTTTGTTTGTTTTCTAGACAGAGTTTCTCTGTATAACTTGGACTGTCCTGGACTTGCTTTCTAGACCAAGCTGGCCTTGAGCTCAAAGAGATCCACCTGCCTCTGCCTTCTAGAGTGTTGGGATTATGGGAGTGTGACAGTACTCCAGGTTTAAGTAATTTATTTGAGGGTAAGTTGTGGCCATGGGTTAGAAGGGAGAGATGGTAACAAAATTTAAGTAGAGCTGCTGTGACAATATAGAACTGAGGAAATTATTTCCTTCAGAGTAACAGTGATAGTATTTATAGGACTCCCTTGCCCAGGTACTTTCAGCTGAGACTCAGGAAAAAAATTCATGGAGTTTGCAACACGTAGATGTAGAACCAGAAGAATCCTTGGAATCAAAAAGTGTTAGCTTGGTTGTCATTGACAACAAGCATGCCAATGCAGATACGTTATTAATTTATAATAAAGATATCTGAGTTTACATGTCTTAGATGTATACATGAATGTGTTTTTAAAAATAGATGGTCAGTTCAGTTTAAAGTTTTCTGTGGAATAATAAGTCAATTCCCTGTGTCACAACATTGCTAAAAGAAGATTCTTTAAATGTTCAGTTTATAAAAATGTACAATATTATTTATTATTTGATTTTCTTTATAATGTATCAAGTGTACACAATGATTTTACTTCATTGCTCACTCTTACTGCTGTTCCTGCTCTTCTGATTACCCCCCTTTCAGTGCTTTCAGTGCTCACAGCATGGCAAAGCCAGAGGACTGTTCAGCTGTTTAGGTGAAAAGCTGAGGACTCACCAAGGTCTTTAGGGCTTCCTCTCTGGGTTCTGAAAAATAGATGTGGAAAGTGTGGCAGTTCTTCAACAATCTGAGCAATTTCCACTTACTATTGTACAATATGATACCTGAAAATGTTCACAAATTAGATATAAATGAAATTGAAGAATTGAAAAAAAAAATGAACCTATGACCGGAATATTAATGCATTGAATAGACATGTCATTTTTAGAGTCAAGTACTGCATGCGATCTAAAATTAAGAGAATGAGCATTTAATGTACTATTCCACTTGAATCAGTAACCTCATTTGATTTCTCACCTCAATTGTTAGGCTTCCATCCCCTTTTCCTACTCACTAGTCTCTTATCCTGTCACTTCTAAAATTTACTAAATAAATTGAAGAAAACCTCAAAACATGACCAAAGTAAAATCATGGAATATTTCAAAGATTATCTTTCAGTATGATTTGAATCTAATGCCATAGGATTTACATGTATGTATCATTATTTGTTATTTTATTTTTTTATTAGGTCAATTTTTTCTTTTACCTAGGCATTATAAAATTATTCCTTTTCTTCTAATTCCAGTGAATATATACACCAATAGCATTCAAAGTCTTTCATAAATCCTGAATGAAATTGTGTAATTATAATAAAATTAGACATAAAAGGTGGCCATTTTAGGAGATACTAAACAATGATGAAATTCAAAACAGAAGAGATTAATTAATATTTACATAATATTGACCATATAGCCAAAATTTTTCTTGCCAAAATTCTTATAGTTTTATGTCCTAAGTATAGCCATTAAAATAAAATTAGAGAATAATTTGAACAATCATTTTATTGTTTGCAAACTGTAATTCTGGAATCGGTCCCATTTTCATCCTGCATCTAGTGGCTGGGGTTTTCTTTCACCTGAGCAGGTGTTTTTTGTTGTTGTTGTTTGTTTTGTTTTGTTTTGTTTTGAGGGGTATTGCTTCTTGCAGCTTTCTTATTCAAATTACAGTTCAACAGTAATCATGGATGTATTGGGGGAAGAAGATAGAAGTTAGTGAGGCACTTAGATTTTTACTAAAACATGTCTGAAGAGAGAACGTTGATTTAAAACAAACTAAGGAATGAAATAAAACTCTGAGTAAACAATATGAATATATTATTTTTCAAATGCAGAGACATATTTCTTGGGTACCCCATATTATTAAAGCCTTGTCTATTGTATCCTTCTTGATTGACCTTGAAACAGATAACAGTCAGCCTGTTCCACTTCTAACAGAGTCCTCTCATTGAGTAAACTCATTACCTGGAAACCTTAAAAAAAAATGACTTCCAGCCTGAGGCATTTCTGAGAAGGATATGTATCTATTTCCTTTGTTGACATCGTGCAAGTTTAGATTAGTTCTATTCATTCCATTAAACTCCACGTAACGCATTTTTCCTTTATGATGTCTGAAGTGTGCTAAGTGAAGATGCCACAGACACTGAACTGCTACAAACAAGGTAAGGAATCCAGAGTTCTTCACCAGCCATATCGTTTAGATTTTTATGTCATGACTATAAATTAAGAAAAGTGTTTTGTATGTATGTTTTTAGAATAGTTACATATAAGCAAATAATTAAAGCCTTTGAGTATTTTTGTAGGTCTTTAGAATGTGAAACTGTTTCATCCTCCTTTTTCTACTTTTGAGTACCATAGACTTTCCTTTATGTCTGAAAAACACATTAAGAATCTGTGTGCTTGATGCTTTTTTATCAAACTGTGCTGCAGTGCACTAACCAGCTGGCAAGTTTCCTTTGGGAAGAAACCATGGGTTATGGAGATACTTACAAATTCCATGCAGCAGTCTAGGGCAAGCTTAGTGATGTTGTCAGAAGGTGCATAATCAAAAAGGTCCTTGAAGGTATCATCACTGAAGGCTCTCTCACTAGCATTCAGGGGCACAGAGCCCTTCCTCTCCCACAGGATCAGGTTTGCCACCAAGAGGATCAGGAAAGTCCCTGCTATAGAGACACAGAAGCTATGTACACTGAGAGCTATTCATCTGAGGTTTTCATAGTAATAATATCCTTGCCCATCTTCCTCCTCTGTATCATCTGGCACTGTACAGCTGTGATAGTGAATAACATCATCCATTGGGAAAATGCAACTAAATAATTAATTAGAACAAATACATAGTTTGAGAATTTGATGACTTCTCAGATCCTTCTAAAAATGCAGAAGCCATTACGAGAAAATAACAGATTTTGCTTTTCAGCACATGGACCCAGAAGCCCTACTAGTCTTGATATTTACCTACTTTCCTCATCTATAAAACAACAGCCTTTAAATTTTGACGTTTTAACTATGACCAATGTTGAGTTCATCGTGTTTTTATTGTTCAAAAACAAGCAAACAACCAGCATGTTAATATATCAATGATTTTCTTAAGAACATGAACCAGAATATTGAAATCAAAATGCAAAATTCACCTACCTGTGGTGACACTAGTCTGAAAATTTTTCACTGTTCAAAATCTTTAATAAATACAATAATTTATGTGCAGATTTTAGTATGATTATCCCATATTTTATGTCCATACATTTTATATCCATACAAGTGAGTACATACATTGTGTGTCTTTCTGATTCTGGGATACATCACTCAGGATGATCTTTTCTAGTTCCCACCATTTGCCTGCAAATTTCATGATTTCCTTGTTTTTAATTGCTGGGTAGTATTCCATTGTGTAAATGTACCACAATTTCTTATCCATTCCTCAATTGAGGGAAATTTGGGTTGGTTTCAGGTTCTGGCTATTACAAATAAAACTTCTATGAACGTGGCTGAGCAAATGTCCTTGTTGTATACTTGAGCATCTTTTGGATATACACCTAGGAGTGGTATAGCTGGATCTTAAGGTTGCACTATTCCTAATTGTATGAGAAAGCACCAGACTGATTTCCAAAGTGGTTGTACAAGGTTATATTCCCACCAGCAATAGAGGAGGGCTCCCCTTTTTCCACAACCTCTCCAGCAAGTGTTATCACTAGAGTTTTAGATCTTAGCTATTCTGAAGGGTGTAAGGTGAAATCTTAGGGTTGTTTTGATTTGCATTTCTCTGATGACTAAGGACCTTGAGCATTTCTTTAAGTGTTTCTTTGCCATTCTATATTCCTCTATTGAGAATTCTCTGTTTAGCTCTGTATCCCATTGTTAATTGGATTACTTAGTTTGTTGCTTTTCAACTTCTTTTTTTCTTTATATATTCTGGATATTTTTCCTCTGTCAGATATAGGGTTGGTGAAGATCCTTTCCCAATCTGTAGGCTGTCATTTGGTTCTGACCACACTGTTCCTTGCTTTAAAGAAGCTTTTCAGTTTCATGAGGTTTCATTTATTGATTGTTGATCTTAGTGCCTGTGCTGTTGTTCTGTTCAGGAAGTCGTCTTCTATCCAATGAGTTCAAGGCTCTTCCCCTCTTTTTCTTCTAATAGGTTTAGTGTGTCTGGTTTTACATTGAGGTCTTTGATCCACTTGGACTTCAGTTTTGTGCTGGTGATAAGTATGGATCTATTTGCCTTTTTCTACATGTACATATCCAGTTAGATCAGCACTATTTGTTAAAGATGCTATCTTTTTTTTTTCCATTGTATGGTTTTGGCATCTTTGTCCAACATCAGGTTCTATAAGTGTGTGGATTTATTTCTGGGTCGATTCCATTGATCCATCTACCTGTTTCTATGCCAGTACCATGCAGTTTTTATTACTATTGTTCTATAGTACAGCTTCAGATAAGTGATGGAGATACCTTCCGAAGATCTTTTGTTGTACAACTCAGCAATTATAAACAAGGAAATCATGAAATTTGTAGGTAAATGGTGGGAACTACTGAAGATTATCCTGAGTGAAGTATCTCAGAAGCAGAAAGACACACATGGTATATACTCACTTATAAATGGATATTAGACAAATAATATACGATGATCATACTAAAAATCTATAAACCTAAAGAAACTAAAAAGAAGGAGGTCCTGTTAGAAATAGTCCTTGTTCCCCTTACTATGGGAAACCATTGATTGGTTACTAAGCTACCACGGGCCATATCTGAGCAGAGGTTCTAGTTTATATCCATTCATGGTCTGTGGTTGAATGTCAGCCTCAGAAAAGACCCTGTGCCCAGATATATTTGGTCTTTGTGCAGCTCCTGTCCTTTCCACATCATACTAACTCCCCTTCTTTCATATGATTCAATTGGCTTCCCATAGTAAAGGGAACAAGGACTATTTCTAACAGGAACTCAATGGCAGGCTCTTTGACCTCCCCACCCCCCAAGGGAGGAGTACTGTTAGGCCACAGAGGAGGACTTTGCAGCCAGGCCTGAAGATACCTGATAAAACAGGATCAGATGAAAGGGGACTTGGAAAGGGGCAGGGAGGAGATGAGGGAGAGAGGGTGGGATTGGGGAGGGAATGAGGGAGCGCGATACAACTGGGATACAGAGTTAACAAAATGTAACTAATAAGAAAAATAAAATAAAATAAAAAGAAGGAGGACCTGGGTAAAATAATCAATCCTCATTCAGAAAGGCAAACATGATAGAAATGGAAGAGGGAGAAAACAGGAGACAGGACAGGAGCCTACCACAGAGAGCCTCTGAAAGATTCTACCCAGCAGAGTATAAAAGCAGATGCTGAGATTCATAGCCAAACTTTGGGCTGAGTGCATGGAATCTTATGAAAGAAAGGGGGGGATAGAAAGACCTGGAGAAGACAGGAACTCCACAAGGAGAACAACAGAACCAAAAAACCTAGGCTAATGGGGTCTTTTCTGAGACTGACATTCTAACCAAGAACCATTGATGGAGATAACCTAGAACCCCTGCACTGATGTATCCCATGGCAGGTCAGTCTCCAAGTGTGTTTCTTACTAAGGGAATAAGGGCTGTCTCTGACATGAATTTAGTGGCTGAGTCTCTGATCATCCCCCTGAGTGGTGGGGCCAGCCTTAACATGCCTCAGGGGAAAACAATGCCACCAGTCATGATGAGACCTGATCAGTGAGGGTCAGATGGAAAGGGAAGAGGACCCCCCCCCCCTATCAGTGGACTGGGGAAGAGGCATGGGAAATGAAGAGGGGGGGAGGGCAGGATTGGGAAAGGATGAGGGAGGGTGTTGCAGCTGGGATACAAAGTGAGTTAATTGTAACAAATAAGTAAAAATTAAAAAAAAATAAATAACTACAATTGGAAATGTGCATTGTAAATTGAGGAATTTGAAAGGTTTATTCATGGAAAATGTCTAAATTCAAATACTCAAAATAACTTAATATAGCAAAAAATATATGCAAAATGACAATAATTCTATGTAGCTAATTCCTATTGAACAAAAAATCTTACGTTTTCCCAAATTGATTTTATGCATACACATATTTTTGTTTAAATAAGTATACATACTGACTCTCCATTTAGCACTTAAAGGATTTTCACAGTCTAAAAGGAGTCCAAGGATCCAACGACTTTAGTATTTTGCTTTGTATAATCCAAATTATGTTTGTTACAAGTGATTTTATTTGAAAATATAAGATATGATAAACATAATGAAATCTATACACCTAAAGAAGATAAACAAGAAAGAGGACATGGAGTAAGATGATCAATCCTCACTTAGAAAGACAAATGAGATATGCATTGGATGTAGGAGAAAACAAGTAACAGGACAGGAGCCTACTGCAAAGGGCTTCTGAAAGACTCTACCTAGCAGTGTATCAAAGCAGATACTAAGGCTCATAACCAAACCTTCGGCAGAGTGCAGGGAATCATATGAAAGAAGGGGAAGTTAGTATGACGTGGAAAGGATAGGAGCTCCACAAGGACCAAATATATCTGGGCACAGGGGTCTTTTCTGAGACTGACACTCCACCAAGGACCATGTATGGATATAACCTAGAATTTTTGCTCGGATGAAGCCCATGGTAGCTCAGTAACCAATTGGTTTCCCATAGTAAGGGGAACAGGGACTATTTCTGACAGGAACTCAATGGCAGGCTCTTTGACCTCCCGATCCCCCAAGGGAGGAGCAGTCCTGCTAGGCCACAGAGGAGGACTTTGCAGCCAGTCCTGAAGATACCTGATAAAACAGGGTCAGATGAAAGGGGAGTAGGTCCTCTCTAATCAGTGGACTTGGAAAGGGGCAGGGAGGGTGGGATTGGGAGGGACTGAGGGAGCAGCATACTGTTGGGATACAGAGTTAATAAAATGTAACTAATAATAAAAATAAATTGAAAAAAGAAAATATTAGAAAAAGCAAATATTAACAATTTTTTCACTATTGAAAGGATGTTTTGTTTGAACTAAATTGTCAAAACTTTGTAGATCTGTCTCCTAGCCTTTGCTACTATGTCCTCAAATAGAAAACACTATTTAGTTCATTCTATTCAAACCAGAACATGCTATATTCTTCATTCTGCTTTTGCTATACACAAAATGCACAGGCTCACATGGTCATCCTCCTGTCAAATGTCTCATTTTCTGAAACTTTAACGTTTTTGAGATAGATCATTCCATGTTGTGGGTCTTCTCTGACTACTCAAGGATATATAGACATGTCATGGTTTCTACTGCAAATTGTCACCAATATTTATATTCTCTACTTCAGTAACCTAAAATAAGGCAAAATATTCCCATACACTGCTACAGGACTCCAGGCTAAGATTACTCCTCTTTAACACTCAGTGATCTATAAATGCACTGTGCAATTGCTTTTAGAATAACAAGAAAGTGTTTCTCATATCCATTGGGTTTTACTTCTCTTGGTGGGTATTAAAGAATGTCCTTCATTCCTGATAAGAAAAAGGTAACACCATAAAAGTAAACTATCCACAAAAACTTTGCAATATAATGCAGTGCCTAAACTCACAGGAAAGAATTTGGTAAACAATTACTTACAGGAGCGTGGTTGAATCAAATAGAGTGGCATCTCTGCAGAGTCCCACCATGGCTTAGCTGTTGACTCATGGAATGAGCATCCCTGCAGTAACGCCTTCTACCTCTTCACGCTCTACCTCTTATGTAGTCCAGCACAATACCCTAAGGCCAGACCTGGTAGGAGGAAAAGGAAGTATTACTTATCATTATTTTTTTCCTCTCCAGGTCTAAGCAGCCAAGTTAAACCAGTGCCATGAGCACTAATATAGGTCTATGTGCCCCGTTTATCTTATTTTTAGATTGTGAATTAAATATAAATTATGCTGAGAGTAACCACAGTTGTCTCTTCTTCATAAGGAATGATAGCAGTTTTTTTTTTTCTGGTTTATTTATTTTTTTTCTTTTTAGTTACATTTTGTTAACTCTGTGTCCCAGCTGTATCCCGCTCCCGCATTCCCTCCCCAACCCCACACTCCCTCCCTGGTCTCCTCCCTGCCCCTTTCCAAGTCCACTGATAGGGGAGGACCTCCTCCCCTTTCATCTGACCCTGTTTTATCAGGTATCTTCAGGGCTGGCTGCAAAGTCCTCCTCTGTGGCCTAACAGACTGCTCCTCCCCGGGGGGGGGGGGGTGTCAAACAGCCTGCCCTTGAGATCCTGTTAGAAATAGTCCGTGTTCCCCTTACTTTGGAAAACTACTTGGTTACTGAGCAACCACGGGCCACATCCGAGCAGAAGTTCTAGGTTATATCCATAGATGGTCCTTGGTTGAGTGTCAGTCTCAGAAAAGACCCTGTGCCCAATTATGTTTGGTCCTTGTAGAGCTCCTATCCTTTCCACATCATACTAACTTCCCTTCTTTCATATGATTCCCTGCACTCTGCCGAGGGTTTGATTATGAGTCTTAGTGTCTGCTTTGAAACACTGCTAGGTAGAGTCTTT
>NW_026594462.1:718180-865775 GCF_907164565.1 Psammomys obesus
CCAGGATCAGTGGAGCTGCAGATTCTCAAGGGTGCACTCACTTACAGGCAGGACACTTGGCAGAGATCGGCGTATCTGGGCTCTCTGCTCTCTGGTTTGGCCCTGCTTCTTTGATGTGCTCCGCCAGTTCCGTGCTGCTGTCACTGCCAGGTTATGAGGTCTTGCTGCAGCTGGAGATTTCAGGGTGGTCACGTCAGTGGGAATCGGGGTAATCAGCCTTTCTGTTCTCTGGTTTGGCCCTGGTTAGTCTTAAACTGGAGGGCTGATGTGCCCTGCCAGCTCAGTGCTGCTCCGCCGCCAGGTTAGAAAGTCCCGCTGTAACTGGAGACTGGGTTGCTAGTCCAGATGCTTTCTGGGAAGTCCTGGGGTCTCTTTACTGTGCTCTCCAAGCTTCGGAGGCCCAGCGCCTGGTGTGTCTAGCTTGTATGGCGTTTTTGTCTGGTTTTGGTGATTATATAGCGAATTCTCTGTCACTGTGGGATTGGGCGGGCCGTACCAACAGTGATGGCGCTCCTGCGGAGCTAGTATGGCGTCTAGCAGACTCGGGCCCTGGGAGGATGGTGCAGCCGCCGCGAGTGAATCTGGGACTCCGAGACACAGTACTGCTGGCCTTTGCCGATAAAGGGCTTGGGGCTCCGCCTCAGTGGCTGCAGGCCCCAGGCAGTTAGGTCTGCGCTGAGAAAGGCGAGTCGGCTGTGCCTGTGCCGAGGAGGAGGGAGGTCTGGGGGAGGGGAGTGCCGAGAGATCAAAGGATCGTTTCTCACCTTCCCCAATCAAGTCCGTGGGTGACCCGAGACCAAGGTTTTCACCTCCTGCGATGTTCCCTGTTGTTTAGAAAGTCTCTCCGTTGTTTCCCTGGCTTCAGAAGTTCTTCCACACATCAGCTCAGAACTTTATCTCCTCCACAGCTCGGAAACTGTGTGTGCTAGTCGCCATCTTGGCTCCGCCCCGGTTTGCAAGTATTTTGTTGAGTATTTTTGCATCAATGTTCAGAAGGGAGACTGGCCTGAAATTTTCTTTCTTTGTTGGGTCTTTGTGAGGTTTAGGTACCAAGGTGACTGTGGCTTCATAGAATGAGTTTGGTAATGTTCCTCTGTATCTATTTTGTGGAGTAGTTTGAAGAGAATTGAATTTAGCTCTTCTTTGAAGGTCTGGTAGAATTCTGCGCTGAAACCATCTGGTCCTGGGCTTTTTTTGGATGGGAGACTTTTGATGACTGCTTCTATTTCTTTGGGGGATGTAGGACTATTTAATTGATTTACCTGGCCTTGATTCAGCTTTGGTAAGTCGAATCGATCAAGAAAATTGTCCATTTCATTTAGATTTCCAAATTTTGTAGCATATAGACTTTTGAAGTTTGTCCTAATGATTGTTTGGATTTCCTCAGTGTCTGTCGTTATGTCCCCCTTTTCATTTCTGAATTTGTTGATTTTGATGGTGTCTCTCTACCTTTTAGTTAGCTTGGCTAAGGGTTTGTCTAACTTGTTGATTTTCTCAAAGAAAAGCTCTTGGTTTTATTGATTCTTTGAATTTTTTTATTTTTTATTTTCTAATTGCTTGATTTCATCCCTGAGTTTGATTATTTCCAGCCGTCTACTCCTTCTTGGTGTGTCTGCTTCTTCTTTTTCTAGAGTTTTTAAGTGAGCCATTAGCTGCTTGAATGAGCTGTCTCGAAATTCTTCTTGAAGGCACGTAGTGCTATGAACTTTCCTATTAGCACTGCTTTCATTGTGTCCCACATGTTTGGGTATGTTGTGTCTTCATTGTCATTGATTTCTAGGAAGACTTTAATTTCTTTCCTTATTTCTTCCCTGACCCAGCTGTCATTTAGTAATTCAGTTTCCATGTGTGTGTAGGCTTTTTGCTATTTCTGTTGTTGTTGAGATCCAGCTTTATTCCATGGTGATCACATATAATACAAGGGATTATTTCAATCTTCTTGTATCTCTTTAGGCTTGCTTTGTGACCAACTATATGTTCTATTTTGGAGAAGGTTCCATGAGGTGCTGAGAAGAAGGTAAATTCTTTTGTGTTTGGGTATAAGGTTCTGTAAATGTCTGTTAGGTCCATTTGACTCATGACTTCTGTTAGAGACGTTGTTTCTTTGTTTAATTTCTGTTTTGTTGACCTGTCCTTTGTTGAGAATGGGGTGTTGAAGTCTCCCACTATTAATGTGTGGAGATCTATGTGTGGTTTAAGTTTTATCAATGTGTCTTTTACAAATGTGTGTGCCCTTGTATTTGGGGCATAGATGTTCAGGATTGTGATGTCTTCCTCGTGGAATTTTCCCTTGATGATATGAAGTGCCCTTCCCCATATCTTTTTATTAATTTTGGTTGAAAGTCTATTTTATCAGATATTAGAATGGCTACTCCTGCTTGCTTCTTGGGTCCATTTGCTTGGAAACCCATCTTCCAACCCTTTACCCAGGTAATGTCTATCTTTGTGACTTAGGTGTGTTTCTTGTATGCAACAGATTGCTGGGTTTTGTTTATGCATCCAATCTGTTAGTCTGAGTCTTTTTTTTTTTTTTTTTTTGGAGAATTGTGTCCATTGATGCTGAGAGAGATTAATGACCAGTGGCTGTTAGATCCTTTGATTTTGATGTTGGCTATTGTCATAAAGTTGTGTGCTTGGTTGCTTTTTGTTTTGCTGTAGTGAGGCTAATTATTTCCTATGTTTTCTTGAAAGTAGCTAGGTTTCTTGGTTTGTGTTTTTTCTTCTAGTGTCTTCTGTAACACTGGATTTGTGTGTAGGTATTGTTGAAATTTGTTTTTGTCATTGAATATCCTGTTTTCTCCGTCTGTGAGGACTGAGAGTTTTGCTGAGTATAGTAGCCTGGGCTGACATCTGTGTTCTCTTAGGGTCTGCATGGTATCTGTCCAGGCCCTTCTGGCTTTCATAGTCTCCATTGAAAAGTCAGGCGTCATTCTAATGGGTTTGCCATTGTATGTTACTTGACCTTTTTCCCTAGCACCTTTAGTATTTTTCTTTGTTCTGTATACTTACTGTTTTGATTATTATGTGATGGGAGGGTTTTCTTTTCTGGTCTAATTTATTGGATGTTCTGCAGGCCTCTTGTATTCTTATTGACCTCTCCTTTAAGTTGGGGAAATTTTCTTCAATGATTTTGTTGAAAATATTTTCTGGGCCTTGGAGGAGGGAATCTTCTTTTTCCTCTATTCCTATGATTCTTTGGTTTTGTCTTTTTATGTTGTCTTGAATTTCTTGGATGGTCTGTGTCAGGAGTTTTTTAGATTTAACATTTTTAAAAAGAAATAGATTCATTAGTCAACGAAATCTTAAATCTAAAAAATTCCTAAGAGAAAACACCCAGGAGATCTGGGACACTATGAAATGACCACATCTAAGAATTATAGAAATAGAAGAAACAGAATCCCAACTCAAAAATGAAAATAAAATATATTAAGCAAAATCAGAGAAGAAAAATTTCTTAGCTTAAAGAAGAGATGTTTACAAAGTTAAAAGAAGCTTATACAAAATTAAACAGATTAGACAAGAGAAGAAAGTGCACATGCAACATAATACTCTAAACACTAAATGTACAGAGAAACAACAACAAAAGTATTAAAAGCTGAAAGAAAAAAAAAAACAAGTAACACATTAAAAAAGACCTAGGGAGGGTGGGATGGGGAGGGGAGGAGGCAGGGGGCAGGGGCATATGGGGGGATACAAAATGAATAAAGTGTAATTAATGAAAAATTTAAAAAAAAGACCTATTGGGGGGGCCAAGATGGCAGCTTCGGGAGAGCACTGTGTCTGAGAAGCGGGACAACACTCTCCGTGCAGCGACTAGGAGACTGAACTCTGGGCCCTAAAACTACAGCGATCGTGTTTCCCAGGTGAGGGGAGGCTCCCACAGTGTGGGAATCCATCGGGTCCACTCTCGGGCCACATAGCCAGAACCCTGAAGAGATCCCAGGTAACATGGGCCTTGGGTCTCTAGGCTGGACCCGCAAGCCTGTGTGTCCTGATCACTTTCCCAGGCTGATTGGTGGGCACAAGGGTGCCAGAGACTGGGAGTCCCACTCACAAGAAAACCCCACGGGGAAGGAAAGTTGCAAGTCTGATCACAGGTCACCCAATCTTTCTCTGGAAGGTCTCAATGACCACGGGTACCCGCCACCATCACAACTGAGCTCCTGCGGCTCGCTGAGAGCAGCTGTGTGCCCAGCTCAAAATTCCTGCTCCCTCTTCAGAGGAGGCAGGAGGCGTCCAGCAGAATCTGCCACAGACCACATTGTCCGTACCCCAACCCGAGATCAGGGCTGAGAAAACCCAATCCTTTTGGGCACTCCACTGAGAACAAGAATGCCGCCATAACCCTGTGGTGGCCGAGCCGAAGGATAGAGAGGCGCACAGCAGCTTCACAGCAACCGGACCCCAGTGCTGCCGGCTGCTCTTAACAAACAAACTTCAGCTCGGGATCCGGGACTGTGGTCATTCAACATGTCCTGAGACTCTCCTGGGTCCAGCCCAATAAGGTTTAGCACCAAGTCCTAACACCGGCAGAGAAACCCAGGCTCAGGATAAGGACTGAGAATTCCCAACCTCTTCTGGCAGCACCTGAGAGCAACGCCATAAGCTTGCCCTAGAGGAGGGGAAAGTCAGAGGGGAAGGACAGAGAGGCAGCCTGCCACAGGACACAGTACCCCCTCTCCAGCTCACCCAGCGGCCCATGGCAGAGAAACCCAAGCTCTGGATCTGAGGACACTCAACCCTACCTGGTACTCTCTCCCAGTAGGAGAAAGACAAACATGGTATGCATCAAAATAGACTTCAAACAAAAATTAGTCAATAGAGATGGAGAAGGACACTTCATATTATCAAATGAACAATCCACCAACCAGCCTTTACATTTTTTTCATTTTTTATTAATTAATTCAATTTACATCTTGGTCATAGGCCCTACCTTTCTCTCCTCCCAGTTCCACCCTCCATCCTGCAACCTCCTTCCCTTATTCCTCAAAATAAGAGAGCCTCTTTACTCAGACACCCCAGCTCATCTATTCACATGAAGACTGAGTTCGTCTTCCTCCCCTGTGGCCTGCTGGGAAGTCCCATCAGGGGGAAGTGATTTAACAGCAGGCAACAAAGTCCATGTCAGAGATATCCCCCACTCCCCTAACTAGTGGGCCCACATGAAGCCTAAGATGTCCATTAGCTACTTATAAGTAGAGGACCTAGGTCCAGATTATACATTGTCCTTGGTTCATACTTAACACTCATAAACGCCTCTAAAGCCTGAGCAGTTGGCTCTGATGGTCTTCTTGTAGAACTTTCATCATATCTAGGATCATTTATTCTTCCTCCCTCTTTTACAGTAGACTCCCTAAGCTTTGCCCAATGTTTGGCTGTGAGTATCAGTATCTGTTTCCAGCCATTGATGTGTGAAGCCTCTAAGAGGACAATTCTGGTAGGCTCCTATCTGCAAGAATATCAGAGTATTGTTAATAGTGATAGAGGCTGGTTTTCTTCCATGCGGTGGGCCACACACGTATGCATATAATTTTTTACAAAGAAGCCAAAACCATACAATGGAAAAAAAGACAGCATCTTCAGCAGATGGTGCTGGTCTAACTGGATGGCTGCATGTAGAAAATGTAAATAGATCCAGATTTATCACCCTGCACAAAAGTAAAGTCCAAGTGGATCAAAGACCTCAGCATAAAACCAGACACACTGAATCTGCTAGAGTAGGAAGTTGCTAAGAGCCTTGAACTCATTGGCACAGGAGACAACTCCTGAACAGAAAACCAACAGCACAGGCTTTGAGATTTACAATTAATCAAAAGAACCTCTTTAAATGGATAAGCTCTGTAAAGCAAAAGACACTATCAATAGAACAACAACAGAAGTCTACAGATTTGGAAAAGATCTTCAACAATCCTGCATCTGACAAAGAATATATAACAAACTCAAGAAATTAAACACCAACAAACCAAATAATCCAATTGAAAAACAGGATAAAGAGTCTTTACAATTCTGTACACCGATGCCCCAAACACCCAAATTTGTAAAAAGAAGCATCACTATAGTTTAAATCATACATTGAACCCTACACATTAATAGTTGAAGACTTTGATACCAGACTGGCACCAATGGGCAGGTCATCCAGACAAAGCTTAACAGAAAAATACTGGAGCTAACTGACATTATAAATCAAAGGGACCTAATAGACATCTATGAAACATTTGACCCAAACACAAAAGAATATACCTTTTTCTCAGAGCCTTAAGAAACATTCTCCAAAACTAAACATATATTCTGTCACAAAGCAAGCCTCAACAAATTAAATAAAAATGAAATAAGTCCTGGTATCCTATCAGACAACCATTGATTAAAGCTGGGTATCAACTGAAAGCCTACAAATTCATGGAAACTAAATAACTACCTACTGAATGACTTCAGGGTCAAGGCAGAAATAAAGACTTCTTAGTTAAAATCAATGAAAATAAATGCACAATATGCATTTATCTTATGAAACACAATGTAAGCAATGCTTACAAAAAATTCATAACACTGATTGCCTTCATAAAGAAATTGGATTCCAACCAAGTACCATGCATGGAGATAACCTAGAACCCCTGCACAGAGGTAGCCCATGGCAGTTCAGTGTTCAAGTGGGTTCCATAGTAATGGAAAGAGGGACTGCCTCTGATATAAACTGATTGGCCTGATTTTTTATCACCCCCCCCCATTAAGGAGGGAGTAGCCTAACCAAGCCACAGAAGATGACAATGCAGCCACTCCTGATGAGGTTTGATAGACTAAGATCAGAAGGAAGGAGAAGGGGTCCTCCCCTATCAGTGGACTTGGGGAGGGGCATGTATGAAGAAGGGAGAGGGAAGGTGAGATTAGGAGGGGAGAAGGGAGGGGCTTATGGGAGGATACAAAGTGAATAAAGTGTAACTAATAAAAGTTAAAAAAATAGTATTTTCCTTTTTCTCAATAAACTCTGTCTTTGAAGGCAAAAAAAGAAAAAAGAAATTGGAAAGATATCATTCTAGCAACTTAACAACACAACTGAAAACTCTAAAACAAAAATAAGCAAACATATTCAAGAGGAGTAGATTGCAGAAAATAACCAGAGGATTAAAATCAATAAAATAGAAACAGAGAAAACAATACAAAGAATCAACAAATCCAAGAGTTGGTTCTTTGATAAAATCAACAAGATGGACAAACTCTTCTCTAAACTAAAAGGCAAAAAAAGAATAATCAAATTAACAAAATAAGAAACAAAACAAGGGATAGAACAACAGACACTGAGGAAATCTCAAGAATTATTATGTCATACTTCTCTTGTCTGTTCCCCACAAAATTGAAAAATCTAAAAGCAATGGATAATTTTCTTTATAGATACCACTTACCAAAGTTAAATCAAGATCAGAATAACTATTTAAGTTAACCTATAACTTCTAAGAAAATAGAAAATGTCATTAAAAGCCTCCCAACCAAAAAACTAAACAAACAAACAAAACAGGACCAGACTTTCAAAGAAGACTTAATACCAATATTCTTCAAATTATTCCACAAAATAGAAACAGAAGAAACATTGTTGAAATCATTTTGTGAGACCGAAGTCATTCTCATATACAAACCACCCAGAGATTCAAAAAGAAAAAAATAACAGACCAATTTTCCTCATGAAATTTAATGCAATAATACTCAATAAAGTGAATACAAATGGAATCCAAGAACATATTAAATACATCATTCAGTATGATCGAGTAGGCTTCATTCCAGAGATGCAGGGATAGTTGAGCATACAAAAACCTGCATATGTAATCCACTATATAAACAAATTGAAAAAAAAATTGACATGATCATCTCATTAGATGCTGAAAAATCCTTTGATAAAATCTAACACTCCTTCATGATAAAAGTCTTGGAGATATCAGTGATAAAGGGCACATGCCTAAACATACTAAAGACAATTTACAACAAGCCTATAGCCAACATCAAATTAAATGGAGAAAAACCTCACAACATTACTACTAATATCAGGAATAAGACAAGGCTGTCATCTTTCTCCATATCTATTTAACATAGTACTTGAAGGTCTAGCTAGAGCAATAAGACAACCAAAGAAGGAAAACAGAATACAAATTGGAAATTAAGAAGTCATATTATTGCTATTTGCAGATAACATGATAGTATACACAAGTGACCCCAAAAATTTTAGCAGGGACCTCCTACAGCTTATAACACATCAGTAAGATGGCTGGATACAAAATCAGCCAAAAAAAAAAAATCAGCAGCCTTTCTATATACAAATGACAAATGAGCTGAGAAAGAAATCAGGTTTGTAACTATAAATAGTTTAAGTTAAACTGACCCATTAGGGCCTACAATGTTCCTCTCAATAGCCACAGGTCATCTAACAAAAATCCTAACATGAGGCCTGAAACACCATCTTTTAAATTGTTCTGGATTCTTCAAGTGACAATTACTATTGCCCTTGGTTGTCTTCTAGACAACCCATATAATATAAGTTTATTTCCCATTATTTATTAACATTTCCCTGCAGGTCTAATTTCCATACTTACACTGCCTTTAACAATATACAGTACAGAAGAGCCAGTGTACTGCTTCAAAAGGTTTTATGAAAAAAATAATAATGTAGGGAATGACTCACATAAATCTCTGAGACTTGCTCCTTGTTTTCTGGAATTACTGAAAGCAGTATGGGAGATATGATGGGTCACGTCAAAACTCTTGTTGGATAAACCTTTTGTTTAATTTTAAATACCGAAAACATCAAAATTACAGTGTTAAGAAAATTATCCTTTCACCTATTTTTTAAAAACAATGAATAGTATCTTTTTGTTCTCTAAACCAGAATTTATTGGAATCACACACATTGGAATTGTTTTAAAAATCTGTTGGGCAAAGTGGATGTAATCTTATGTAAGAAGTGGGAAATAGTAGGTTATGGAGAGGACGGGAACCCCACAAGGAGAGCAACAGAACCAGAAAATTTGAACACAGGGGTCTTCCCAGAGACTCATACTCCAACCAAGTACCAGGCATGGGGATAACCTAGAACCCCTGCACAGATGTAATCCATGGCAGTTTAGTGTCTAAGTGGGTTACATAGTAATGGGAAGAGGGACGGTCTCCGACAAAATCTGATTGGCCTGCTCGCTGATCACCTCCCCCTGAGGGGGGAGCAGCCTTACCAGGCCACAGAAGATGACAATGCAGCCACTCCTGATGTGATCTAATAGACTAAGATCAGAAGGAAGGAGAGGGGGACCTCCCCTATCAGTGGACTTGGGGAGGGGCATGCGTGAAGAAGGGGGAGGGAGGGTGGGATCGGGAAGGGAGGCGAGAGGGGCTTATGGGGGATACAAAGTGAATAAAGTGTAAAAATAAAATAAAAAATCATTCATAGTATTAAAATAAAATAGTAGATACCAACCGCTGACATGAAGGCTCCTTTTTTTAAAAAGCCAGGAGGCTTTGGAATACTTACCAATTCAGTGACCATCCCTGCAGCTGCAGAAGGATGTACTGACACACACAGATGGCATGCTCAGAGGACGTAACCAGCAGCCATTCCTGTTACACACCTGAACTCAGAAACTGCATTCTTCCATACCAGCAGGCTGTATGCCAGCAGCAGAGGTAGGGTGAAAAATTATGATGAGCCACTCTGGGGTCTAGTTGTCTAATGTTTTCAGGACTCATTACATTAATGTCATCGAGACTGGTCTTTTTTGAAGCTTTTAGGTATGTGGAGTCATAAATATTGCCATTGTACAATTACGTTGTCACAGTTTGGTAGTTTGAAATTTAAGTGACATCTTGCAACCTTTGCATCATTCCTGGCAGTGCTTCTGCATTCTCCAAACATATGGAGCCTAACTTAAGCTGAGCCAATGTGTCTTCAAGTCATCCTCTTCAGATAGCTGAATGTCCTGAGGATTTCTTCTGACTTTAAGGAATAAGACACTCCTTAATTTTTTTCACTTTAACTCAATGTCTAAGATTAGTATCTTGGACACCAACATAACAAGGATGGCTCAGTTATTCCTTAGCTTTACCTTCATCCCCAGTGTGAATCAATATATGCTTGTTTACAAATACTGAGTATGCAGAACATAGTATCCCCCGACTGCAAATATCCATCCATCTATCTATCTATCTATCTATCTATCTATCTATCTATCTATCTATCTAGCCACAGTCTGGAGTTGCCAATTCATCACCATAATGTCAATCATTTCTGCCTTTTCCTAGAAATTCAGGTGTTTTCCCTAACTATTTACAATTGTCTTGTGAGTATTCTTGACTTTCCTAATCATTATGAAAGTATCATGATGAAATAGCATACAAAATCATTTCATTTTCATGTTGTTATTATGAAGTTTGAAGGTACCCTCTGCCCAAAGGAAAGAACTTCCACCTCATCTGATGTTCAGTGTTGCTACAAAACAGCAACAGAATGATGACATAAAAACAGAGGCTCTATTAAGCTGATTTTACCTGCTTTCCTTAGTCTAAATCATAAACACTTAATAATTTGACAATCATCAGTGTTCATTTCATCATTAATTTTCTTTTCATTACATGAGAAAAAAAAAGAATTATAATGTCCCAATAACTTTTACTTCTCCTAGGGTGAGTCAAATGTATTTGTCAAGTTGAAAGAGTTATTAATGTAGTGACATTAGTTTGAAATAAATTCTGTTATAAAATATGACTGTATCATGCATGGAAAACACTTATTCCAAAATCTAAAAACAACAACAAAATCCTAAATATAGTCATTAATTAATATGATTGGTTTAAGTGTTCAAAACTAAAAATAGTTTTCTAAAAATATATTGTGTATACTATATAATGTGTAAATAAAATTATACTCATTTATCTCCTGAAAGAGTTTCATACTCATGGTAATTATAATTTTTCTAGTTGCTGTTGTTTTCTAAATATAAAATGTAACTTGTGATCATAACTAATTACTTTCTTGGAAATATTTTTAAGAAAATAAAGGTATTGTACATCTAATATCCATTTGCGAGTGAGTATATACCTGTGTGTCTTTCTGATTCGAGGATATTTCACTCAGGTTGACCTTTTCCAGTTCCCACCATTTACCTGCAAATTTCATGATTCCCTTGTTTCTTATTGCTGGGTAATATTCCATTGTGTAGACATACCACAATTTCTGTATCCAGGATAAACCTACGAAAATCTGTACACCTAAAGAAACTAATCAAGAAGGAGGACTCTGGCTAAAATGCTCATTCCCCATTCAGAAAGGTAAAGAGGGTGGACATCAGAAGAAGGAGAAAACAGGGAACAGGACAGGAGCTGCCACAGAGGGCCCCTGAAATACTCTGCCCTGCAGGGTATCAAAGCAGATGCTGAGACTTATGGGTAACCTTTGGGCAGACTGCAGGGAATCTTATGAAAGAAGCCGGGAATAGTAAAACCTAGAGAGGACAAGAGCTCCACAAGGAGAGCAACAGGACCAAAAAAATCTGGGCACAGCGGTCATTTCTGAGACTGATACTCCAACCAAGGACCATTGATGGATATAACCTAGAACCCCTGCACAGATGTAGCCCATGGCAGTTCAGTGTCCAAGTGGGTTCCATAGTAATAGGAACAGGGACTGTCTCTGACATGAACTGATTGGCCAGCTCTTTGATCACCTCCCCCTGAGGGGGGTAGCAGCCTTACCAGGCCACAGAGGAAGACAATGCAGCCACTCCTGATGAAACCTGATAGACTCCATCAAAAGGATGGAGAGGAAGACTTCCCTTATCAGTGGACTTGGGGAGGGGCATGCATGCAGAAGGGGGAGGAAGAGAGATTGGGAGGGGAAAAGGAACAGGGTTACGGGGGGATACAAAGTAAATAAATTGTAATTAATAAAAATTTTAAAAAGTAAATAAAGGTATATACAATAGTTTGTGATTTCATTGATATGTTATTTTAATTGAAATCAATTATCAAGGCTCCATTAGACACACAGTTAATAGATTTGTCTATATTAGTTTTAACTTAAAGGTTTATTGTTTTCATTCAAGATGAGGAACTCGTAGAAGAGGCCATGGATCCTAAATTTGTTACCTTCTTCATTCTGAAGCTGTTAGAAGCTTGACACATAAACTCCTGTGTTCTCATTTTTGTCTGATTTCTAAATATCTTCAATATTCACTTTCTGAGTTGAATGATTCATTGCTTTTGATCTGCCTAGTATATATAACATTTTCAGGATAAATTCCTTGCTTGAAAACACTAAACAGAGGTAACACTCTGTTTTCTAAATCAGATCAATTATTGTAATGAAAAGTATTTCTAGACATTGCTACATATCCCTGTCTTAAGAAAAATTCCCTTTGAGAACCCATGATCCAAGAGTGTTGTTTTAACGCAAAGGCTAAAACACTAAAACCTCTTAGCTCTATCTGGCTTTGCTTCTTTGTGTTAGTTGCAAATAAATATCACTAACCTCAGATATGGAAATAAGGACAGTGAAATGGATAATTGTCCATATCTAACCTGGAAAAATAATTTACACTTACTTAGAACATGGCTAAAATTTTACAGGAATGTGACTGAATCAATGCAGTGGAATCTTTGAGAAGTCATGACATACATCTTGCTATTGACACAGGAAATCTCTTTTCACAAGAGTCCTACACTCAGCTAACTTTCTGCCTCCTGTACAGTTCAGCACAGAATCTCAAGGGTATACAACGCTGGAAGACAGAGGAAGTGATGTCTGGAATTTGAGTTGCAGGTCCTATGATTTCCTCACAGAGGTCTTTTATTATTTTTCAATTTATTACAATTTATTCATTCTGTATCCCAGCTGTACCCCTCCCTCATCCCCTCCCAATCTCACCCTCCCTTCCTCTTCTCCCCCTAGGCCCCTACCCTAGTCCACTGATAGGGGAGGTCTTCCTCCCTTTCCATCTGATCCTAGCTTATCAATTCTCATCAGGAATGACTGCATTGTCTTCTTCTGTGGGCTGGCAAGGATGAACCCCCTGAGGGAGATGATCAGAGAGCCTGCCACTGAGTTCACACCTGAGAAAGCCCCTGCTCCCCTTACTAGGAGACTGACTCTATGGGCTACATCTGAGCAGGGGTTTTATTACTCTCCATGCATGGTCCTAGGTTGGGGTATCAATCTCTGCAGGGCACCCAGGGCTCAGTTTGTTTGTTTGTTTGTTTGTTTGTTTTTGGCTCTGTTGGTATCCTTTTGGAGATCCTGTCCCCTCCAGGTCTTTATATCTCCTCCTCCTTTCATAAGATTGCCTGCACTCTGCCCAATGTTTGGCTATGAGTCTCAGCCTCTGCTTTGATACCTCCATCAATAGTCTTTCAGAGTCTGTCTGTGGGAGTCTCGTGTCCTATTCCATGTCTTCTATTGCTTTCAATTTCTATCCCATTTGCCCTTCTGAATGAGGGTTGAGCATCTTCCCTAGGGTCTTCATTATTGTTTAGCTTCTTTAGGAGTATAGATTTTAGTATGCTTATCCTACGTTATATGTCTAAGAACTACTTATGAGTGAGTATATACCATGTGTGTCTTTCTGCTTCTGGGTTACCTCACTCAAGATGATCTTTTCTAGTTCCCACCATTTGCCTGCTAATTTCATGATTTCCTTGTTTTTAATAGTTGAGTAGGATTACATTGTGTAAATGAACCACAACTTCTGTATCCATTCCTCCGTTGAGGGAAATCTAGGTTGTTTACAGATTCTGATTATTACAAATAGAGCTACTATGAACATGGTAGAACAAACCACAGCCTACAGATTGGGAAAGATTCTTCACCAACCCTATATCTGACAGAGGGCTAATACCCAGAATACATATTTAACTGCAGAAGTTAAACACCACCAAACCAAGTAATCCAAATGAAAAATAGGGTCCAGAGTTAAACAGAATTCTCAGTAGAGGAATATCAAATGACAGAGAAACACTTAAGGAAATATTCAACAACCTTAGTCATCAGAGAGGTGGAAATCAAAATAACCCTGAGATTTCACTTTACAGACATAAGAATGGCTAAAATCAAAACCTCACGTGACAACATATTCTAGAGAGGATGTGGAGAAAGGGGAATCCTCCTTCATTGCTGGTGGAAATGTAAACTTGTAACCCACTTTGGAAATCAATCTGGCACTTTCTCAGAAAAGTAGGAATAGTGCTACATGAAGATCCAGCTATACCATTCCTAGGCATATACCCGAAATATGCTCAACAATGCAACATGGTTAAGAGATTATAAATTTTTAGCTCTGTTCCCCATTTTTTAATTGGATAACTTGGTTTGTTGCTTTTCAGCTTCTTTAGTTCTTTATATATACTGGATATTAGCCCTCTGTCATATAAAGGGTTGGTGAAGATTCTTTACCAATCTGGAGGCAGTCAATTTGTTTTGATGATGGTGTCCTTTGCTTTACAGAAGCTTTTCAGTTTCATGAGGTCCCATTTATTGATTGTTGCTCTTAGAGCCTGTGCTGTTGGTGATCTGTCTAGGAAATTGTCTCCTGTAACAATGAGTTCTAGCGTTTTCCCCACTTTTTCTTCTAATCAATTTAATGTGTCTGGTTTTATGTTGAGGTCTTAGGACTTTTGTTTTGTGCAGGTTGATAAGTATGGATCTATTTGCATTTTTCTACATGTAAATGTCCAGTTAGACCAGCACCATTTGATAAAGATGCTATCTTTTTTCCATTGTATGGTTTTGGCATCTTTCTCAAAAATCAGTTGTCCATAAGTGTGTGGGTTTACTGCTGAGTCTTCTGTTCGGTTCCATTGATCCAGCATTCTATTTCTATGCCAGTACCATGCAGTTTTTATTACTGTTGCTCTATAGTACAGCTTAAGATCAGAGATGGAGATATCTCCAGAAGATCTTTTATTGTAGAGGATTGTGTTAGCAATTCTGGGTTTCTTATTATTCCATATGAAGTTGAGAATTTTTCTTTGAAGGTCTGTAAAGAATTGTGTTTGTAATTTGATGGGAATTACATTGAATATGTAGATTGCTTTTGGTAAGATGGCCATTTTTACTATGTTAATCCTACCAAGCCATAAGCATGGGAGATCTTTCCATCTTCTGATATCTTCTTTTAGACATAGAATTCTCGATAGAGGAATATCAAATGGCAGAGAAACACTTAAAGAAATGCTCAACGTCATTAGCCATCAGGGAAATGCAAATCAAAATGACCCTGAGCTTTCACCTTACACCCATCAGAAAGGGCAATATCAAAAACTCAAGTGACAACACATGCTGGAGAGGTTGTGGAGAGAGGGGAACCCTCCTCCACTGCTGGTGAGAATGTAAACTTCTACAACCACTCTGGAAATCAATCTGGCACTTTCTTAGACAACTAGGAACAGCGCTTCCTCAAGATGCAGCCATACTACTCCTAGGCATATATCCAAAAGAGGCTCAAGTACACAAAAAGGACATTTGTTTGACCACGTTAATAGCAGCTTTATTTGTAACAGCCAGAACATGGAAACAATCCAGATGCCCCTCAACTGAAGAATGGATGCAGAAATTGTGGTACATCTACCCAATGGAATATTACTCAGCAATGAAAAAAATAAGGAAATCAGGAAATTTGTGGATAATGGTGGCAACTGGAAAGGATCATCCTGTGTGAGCTGGCCCAGAAACAGAAAGCCACACAAGGTATATACTCACTCATATAGACATATAATATAGCATAAACCTACTAAAATCAGTACATCTGAAGAAACTAATTAAGAGGGAAGACACTGACTAAAATGCTCAATCCCCATCTTGAAAGGCAAAGAGGATGGACATCAGAGGAAGAAGAAAACAGGAAACAACCTAGGAACCTGCCACAGAGGGCCTCTGAAAAGCTCTGTCCTGCAGACTATCAAAGCAGATGCTGAGACTTAAGGCCAACTGTTGGGCAGAGTGCATGAAACCTTATGGAAGAAGTGGGAAATAGTAAGATCTGGAGAGGACAGGAACTCCACAAGGAGAGCAACAGAACCAGAAAATTTGAACACAGTGGCCTTTCCAGAGACTCATACTCCAACCAAGTACCATGCATGGAAATAACCTAGAACCCCTACACAGATGTAGCCCATGGCAGTTCAGTGTCCAAGTGGGTTCCATAATAATGGGAAGAGGGACTGCCTCTGACATAAACTGATTTGTCTGCTCTTTGATCACCTCCCCCTGAAGGGGAGCAGCTTTACCAGGCCACAGAAGATAACAATGCAGCCACTCTTGATGAGATATGATAGAGTAAGATCAGAAGGAGGGAGAGGGGGACCTCCCCTATCAGTGGACTTGGGGAGGCACATATGTGAAAAAATGAGAAGAAAGGTAGGATTAGGAGGGGAGGAGGGAGGGCATCTATGGGGGATACAAAGTAAATAAATTGTAATTAATAAAAGTTAAAAATAAATAAATAAAATTTTAAAAAGATATTATAAATTATTTGTGGCTATTTAGAAAGGGTGTTTCAAATCAATGGCATACATTTCTTTCTTATTGAGATATATATTCATATATGTATTCATGTATATATATATATAAGCAGACTAATCAGGATAAAGTATATTATATCTAATAATATAAATATGTATGATTATATAATTATGATTATATACATAACTTTGATTATATATAATTATATATCTTGATTAGTCTATTTATATTTACCCTCTTTAGTTAGTATGTAATATATTATATGTTTTATATTATGTATATAAATATATTTATATTTTATATTATGTAAATGTATATTATATCCTGGTTAATTTGCTTAAATATATATCATATATATATATATTTCCTTAATTGTTGATATACATACATATGAGTATATATCTCAACAATTAAAGCTAGGACATGGATTTGAAACAAAGACATGGTTGAAGAGAAGAGGATTCATAGTGGAGAATTGTATGTAGCAAAAATATAATTATAATTTTAAAATTCTTTATAAAATTTAAAAGTTATATTATGTAGTTGATAAATTGTAAGTTAAATTTGCTGAGTGATATTTTTCCAGTTCCATTTACTGTTCATGCAGAAGACCCTTTAAATAATACCTCCCCTAAATTGTGTTTATTATTTTGTCGGAAAGTTGGACATACGCAAGTTTTGCAAAGCTATAATTTTCATAATCTACAAAACAATGTTTCATACACTTGTGTAAATAGCAAAGGGAACATTTGTATCAACCTCTTTTACTAAAAGTTGCCTGTATCTTACCCTTTCAGTAATGGTTGCTTAACCTGAAGTCCTATTGCAACTGGCTCATGGTCTGTTGGCATCTGGAACCACTGACTACATCATCTAGTGACCAAGATGTCTTCCATGTAAGGAAAGCCACTTTTTTCTCTTCAAATCCAGGAAGATTGAGGAAAAACAGAACAAAATGAAACCAAGCAAAATAAACTCTAAAGTGATGATATGACAAAATAGAGCATGATGAGCAGTCTGTTGATACTTCTTTGATTTTCTCATGGAGTATGGAAATGCCCTGTGTAACAAGAACATCTAGAAATAGTTCAATATGGAAGAAATTTAGGCATACAAATATGTCAAAGCCTTAGCCAGCAAATCCAAGATTCTCAACATGATTACACAGAATCTCACATCCTGATAATTTCAGTAGAAAATAGCTGTTCCCCACAGTAATTAGAACAGCATCTTTCCTAGGCAGAAAGATGATGGATAATTACCTCAGCAAATCTTTTTAGTATAGCTATCTCTTGACAGGGGGGATATCAAACAATCAAGACCAAAATTTATTTTTTCTAAGGGTTGGCATTCTTGAATTATTTGAAGAATTGGTTTGGTAGAAAGAAAATTGAATATCAGAATCCATAAAGTACAATGAATATGTCAGAGATATTCTTTTAAAATCTTAAATTTTATAAATCTTCATCAAACAACTAGAAAAGATATGCACTAAAATACTGAAATGTAATTATTAATGCTTGACTGTCTTTTCAGTGATCAGGTACTGAAGGAAGATGAAGAAACTGAGACCTACTCTGCTTGGTCTTGACTAGTACCCATCAGTGGGATAATGAAGATTTTATCTTTTTCCATTTTATAACCCAGCTAGTAATCCTAAGTTTGACATGTACCTCAATGTCCAGAAGTACAGATTATTACAACAAAACCACTAGTAAGCCTAAGCCTTCTCCCATACCTTTTGCTCTCGGGGTGCTCTTTGGTGATATAGTGCTAAAAAGTTTCTTATATTTTTGTTGTTACTATTTTGAAATCATGTTCGGTGCAAAGCATCTCTTTAATAAAAATGACAACAGAGGATTGAGCATCTTCCTTATGGTCTTCCTTGTTGTTTAGCTTCTTTGGGAGTATAGATTTTAGTATGTTTATCCTATATTATATGGCTAATAGCCACTTATTAGTCAGTATATACCATGTGTGTCTTAACAGCTTCTGGGTTACCTCACTCACTCAAGATAATCTTTTCTATTTTCCACTATTTGCCTGAGGAGAAGAAAAGGAACAGGACACATTGGGCCTCTGAAAGACTTTACTGATTGAGGTATCAAAGCAGAGGGTGAGACTTATAGCCAAACTTTGGGCAGAGTGCAAGGAATCTTATGAAAGAAGTGGGAAATAGAAAGACATGGAGGGGACAGGAGTTTCATAAGGAGAGCAACAGAACAACAACAACAACAACAAAATCTGGGCACAGGAGTCTTTTCTGAGGCTGATGCTAAATTCCGTACACCTAAAGAAACTAATCAAGAAGGAGGACTCTGGCTAAGAAGCTCAATCCCCATTCAGAAAGACAAAGAGGATGGACATCAGAAGAGGGAGAAAACAGTGAACAGGACAGGGGCCTACCACAGAGGGCCTCTGAAAGGCTCTACCCTGAAGGGTATCAGAGCAGATGCTGAGACTCATAGCCAAACTTTGGGCGGAGTTCAGGGAATCTTATGAAAGAATGGGGAGATAGTAAGACCTGAAGAGAACAGAGTTCCACAAGGAGAGCAACAGAACCAAAAAATCTGGGCACAGGGGTCTTTTCTGAGACTGAGACTCCAACCAAGGATCATTCATGGGTGGAGAAAGAAGAGGGAGGGTGGGATTGGGAGGGGAGGAGGGAGGAAGCTAAGGGGGGATACAAAGTGAATAAATTGTAATTAATAAAAAAAAAGGTAAAAGTATTTTCTATACACATAGGAACCTTGTTCAGGAAAATTGATCTCTTTCTTAAAATTAGGGATGATTTCATCTGAATTATGTTCTTAGTTGTACTGTAACCATTTAAGCCTTTAAACTAAGAAAGAGTATAATGCCTGCAAAACAAAACAAAACAAAAAAAAACTATTAGTCCCTTAGTGGTTATTTGAATGATGAACACAGGAAAATGTAAACTTACTTTTATATAGTAAATACTAATTTCCTTTAAATCAGGAGGCTATGATAAAATGAGATGGCAGTTCATAACTAAGGTGTCAGTATTTTAATAACATCAAAATCTGTACTGCTTCCAATTTCACTTTATTCCAATAAATTCCTCATATTTGTACACAGTATATTGTATAGATTAGGTTAGAAATTTGACAATGAATATTACTTCAATTTAAAAAAATATTGTTTCAATCATAAGTTGATTTACCCAAAGTATGATTAATCCTGCTACAGAGACACTTGTTCAACCATGTTCATTTCTGCTCTATGCATAATAGCAAAAAAAAATTGGAAACAAATTAAATGTCCTTCAATGGGTGGATGGGTTAAAAATGTGGTCTACAATAGACTATTACTCAGTTGTTAAAAGATGGAACTTTCTGCTAAACTGATAAAAACCAGAGAAAAGTCATCTTGAGTTAGTTACTCAGACCCCAAAAGACAAATATTGTGTGTATTTGTCTATGTGTGGATGTTAGCTTTAATGTCATTGATAAACAAGTTACAGTGATATAATTACAGAATTTGACAGGTAGTAAGAGACTAGGAGGGAGATACGGACCTTCTTAGGAAAGGGAAATCAAGTAGTTATGAATGGGGATGGGACAAGGTTGAGAAGGACTGAAAAGAACAATTGAAACAGAGAAGGGAGGGGAAAGGGCATGCAGTTTTTATCAGTTGAACAGGTTTCTCTGTAGTAGGATTAAGCATACTTTGGGTAAATCAACCTATGATTTAATAGGTTTGTAATCCAGCTAGCTCCCAAGTAATTGAGACAGAGACCTCATGATTTTTTCAAAGAAGCACGAAGCACGAACTGGGCAAATGTGATTTATATTAATCCTTTATGCTATTCTGGCTACTTCCCAGACACCACCCCAAGTTACTTGCAAAAACTGATCCTATCTGTGCTGCATCTGCTCCATCAGGCCATGTTCTTTCTTTCTATCTTCTTCCTTCATATTTTCCCTCTCCCCTTCGTTCTTCTCCCGCCTCACCGTTCCTACCTGAGATGCCAAACCTAGAAACTGAATCTTTTCCTACCTCCATTCTGCCTAGTAGCCACCTACAGCTTTCCTTATTAACCAAGAAGTGATAATTGGGGAGTGAAGTTTATACAGCATTGTTCAATGTACATGATCATTCACTTGTTCAGACTGAAAGCAGATTTTGGGGCCCAAAATTTAGCATCTGAATACACAGAGCATCACACCAACCTCCAACAATACTAACTTAAAAGTACAGAAAAAATATTTAAGGAATATTCAACACTTGTAAACCAATAAAATCATACACAAAGGGACTAAGAAATACAAATTACATTACCATCCCAACAAAGGCAAAAATATTTCAAAAATTAATACATCTGATGGAGGTGGAAAACATAGCATTTAAAGAAAAAGGAAAAGGCTAAAAATGATAACCTTAAAGCAAATATAGTATCAGACATAGAACAATATAAGGTTCTTCTAAATTCAGGAATAAAACAATGATGTCCACTCTCTCAACTTTAATTTAATATTATACTTTTGGTCTATGATAAAGGAATAAGATAAAATACATAAATCAAGAGGAAACAAAAGAAAGCAGTCATATTATCAATAGTGACTCTAACTTATCAGGTCTCCTGAACAGAACACTAACAGCACAGGCTCTAAGATCAACAATCAATAAATGGGACCTCATGAAACTGAAAAGCTTCTGTAAAGCAAAAGACACTGTCGTCAGAACAAAACAACAGCCTACAGACTGGGAAAGGATCTTCACCAAGTCTATATCTGACAGAGGACTAATATCCAGAATATATAAAGAACTAAAGAAGTTAAAAAACAACAAATAAATTAATTAAAATGGGGTACGGAGCTAAACAGAGAATTCTCTGTAGAGGAATATAGAATGGCAGAGAAACACTTAAAGAAATGTTCAACATCTTTAGTCATAAGGGAAATGCAAATCAAAACGACCTTGAGATTTTCCTTTACATCCATCAGAATGGCTAAGATCAAAATTTCAAATGACAACACATTCTAGAGAGGTTGTGGAGAAAGGGGAACCCTCCTCCAAGGCTGGTGGGAATGCAAACTTGTACAACCACTTTGGAAATCAATCTGGCGCTTTCTCAGACAATTAGGAATAGCACTTCCTCAAGATTAAGCTATACCACTTGTAGACATATATCCAAAAGATGCTCAAGTACACAACAAGGACATTTGTTTGACCACGTTCATAGCAGCTTTATTTGTAACAGCCAGAACCTGAAAACAACCCAGATGTCCCTCAACAGAGGAATGGATACAGAAATTGTGGTACATTTACACAATGGAATACTACTCAGCAATTAAAAACAAGGAAATCATAAAATTTGCAGGAAAATGGTGGAAAGTAGAAAAAATTATTTTGAGTGAGGTATCCTAGAAGCAGAAAGATACACATTCATAAGTGGATGCTAGACTTATAAGGTAGGATAAGCATAACTTTTTCAAATTTTACTGTTATTTTTTTTTGCATTATTATGTTGTAAAGATCCCATGGTAATTCACTCTAAATCCCCCATTTCTACCCTAGACAGGGACATTATAAAATAGTTCTCTGTATAACTTGCTACATTTAAAGAACTAGAATATACTTGTCCTAATTTGCTTTCTGTAGCTATAATAAACACCATGACCAAAAAGCTACTTGGATTTTTGGACACAAAAGATTATTTCAACTTATCACTCCTCATCACTGAAGGAACCTAATGCAGAAACTCAAAGTAAAAATCTGGAAGCAGAAACTTAAGCAAAGACAGTGGAGGAATGTTCCTTACTGGCTTACTTCCAGGCTCTTGTTCAGCTACCTTTCTTATACAGCACAGGAATAGCACTACACATAGTGGTTTGAGTCTTCATCATCAATTATCAATCAAGAAAATACCCAACATTCTCGAAGATATGATGGTGGGGGGGCAACTCCTGAACTGGAGTTCCCTCCATCAGGTATCTTTAGATTATGTCAAGTTGACAAAAACTGATCAGTCCATTCACAATTTCAGACTCATTGATCTGATAGTGTATTGTGTGCATTTGTTTTGAAAACCACTAATTGAGTTGACATATAGAGCTGTTATTATATTGAAGCATGTTCCCTCCAGTCCTACTCTCCCTGGGACTTTTATCATGAATACATGCTGTATTTCACAAAACGTTTCTCAGTATCGATTGTGATAATGATTAGGTTTATTTTTTTTTTCCTTAAAGCCTATTTTTATGATTTGTTGACTTATGAAGATTGTGCTATTCCTGACTATGAGAGACAAGGCCAACTTGATCATGGTCATTTTAATATGTGCCTATGTTCAGTTTGTAAGTATTTAATCAAGGGTTTTTGCATAATCAAAAGGTTTATGCTCATCATGGACATTGGCTTCTAGTTTTGTTTAGTTGTGGTGTCTTTAAACGGTTTGGCTATTAGAGTAATACTGGCTTCATAGAAGGAGTTTGGAAATTGTACTTCTGTTTCATATTTAAAAATCATTTAAGACACATTGTTTGAAAGTTTAGCAGGCTATTTATATGAACACATTTGGGTATAGGCATTTCTAATTGAAACACTATTGTATATGTATTCATTAAATGTATGTGTATGAATGTGGGCATATGTAACAATAATAATTAAAGAAAAATTGACCATTAATTTAAGAAAGAATTGGGGACTGTGTGGATTGGAGGTCATGAATTTGAGAGGAATATGGAAGGAGTTGAAGGCAGGAGAAAGAGGGGTCGGTGAAAGTTTAATATAGGACCCTCACAAGAAGACCAACAGAGACAACTAACCCAGTTCCATGGGGGCTTTCAGAGACTGAGACATCTACTAAGGAGCATGCATGATCTGGACCTAGGCCTCCTGAACACATGTAGCCAACAGGTAGCTTGGTCTTCATATGGGGTGCCTGGCAAGTGGAGGGGGAGAACTGTTTCTAACATTGACTCTATGGCCTACTTTTGGATCACTTCCCCCTGGCAGGGCTGTCTTGCCTGGCCTCGAGGGATGAAGGTAAGAGCAGTCCTGATGTGATTTGATGTGCTGGGGGAGATTAATATGTGGGGGCTCCCCTTTCCTTGGGAGAAAGGGAAAAGAGAAGTGGAAAGGAAGGGAAGTGGGGGGACTGGGAGAAGTGGAAGGAGTGAACACCGTTGGGATGCAAAGTAAATAAACTAATATGAAAATGAAATAAAAAGTTTTAAAAAGTAATAAAAATCATATAAAAAAGAGAAAATAAATAAAATTTTAAAAATGTAAAAAGTAGTAATTAGAGTTTCTTAGCTCTAATAGGCTATATTTATCCAGCTTAGACAGAGCAGCAAGGTCCACCAAAAAGAAAATGGTACAAACCAGTACTTGAATAAAATGCGCTATGTGAGATTACTCAGAGAAACTTAGGGGAAGATCAACCTATAGGAGCATAGTTGAGTAGAAGACAGCTGCATCTCTGACGAGTCCCCTCACATCTTGGCAAGTGCCTTGTGAAAGCTGCTTTACTTAAGTCCTGCCTTCGGGTAACTTTTCACCTTGATGTTGTCCAGACTTCACACCATATCCAAGGCCACATGATGTTGGGAAAGGGTGGGGGGCACAGGAGGAAGTAATATCTGCAACTAAAGTGAAGATCTCATGACTCTCACCCTGGAGTGGTGTAACAGACTCTTATCGGGATGCCTGACCTACTCACTTCTGTACTGTGCTACAGCCCCTGATAGGTCCAAGTGATACTGTGAATCACCATAACCTCTGTTCCTTGAAGACTGGTGTTACTTCCTTGCCCTAGGAAGTTAACTGTGTCCCAGACTTCCTGACTTCCTCCAGATCCCTTAGTCATGAAATGTTATCTGAAATGTTGTATCTTTGTTTTAAATGTAGCTCACATAATTATTTCACTGTTTTTTTTTTTTTGAGCATTCAGACATAAGGCCATAACAACAATCACACATTCTGAGGGATTTAACATTCTGATGTAGTCTTATCAATACCCATGAAACACTGTAAATTGTTTGCCACTACATATTAAGCACAAAAGAGCAAGCACTTAGGGTGAAAATAAAAACATTAAAAAAAAACTAATTTTTGTAGGCAGAACAAATTAATTTAACCAAACAACCCCAAGGCCATCCCATTGGCCTCTAGAACATTCCTAAACACAAATCATCAACCAGGCTTACTAGCAAACAAACATAGGTTCTGACTATGGCCATGGGATTAAATCTCACCCAAATATATGTGACTGCAGGTGTTACAGTTGTGTCAGTATGAATCTATACTTTCTATTTGACCTGGCAATTGTCCTAACTTAGTGTGAACAGGCTCCTTGAGGAAACTGCACAGCAGAAGTCAGCAATCTAAGCTATGTAAGTCAATCATCATTATGGGTTTTCTACCTCATTCCAAGTCAGATTTCTCCTTTACATTCAATCAAAACATGTGAGCGGTTATTTCCTTATTGATTACCGTTTGCCTCCAACACATTGGCAATAGTCTATGTTGATGGGTGGCCACTAAAGCTTCTCTCTCCAAGGAATCCTGTGGGAGGCTCCTGGGAAACTAGACAGCTCCTTGGTGGCTGGAAAACAGGGGAAAGACGCTTCATGTACAAGAAGGTACAGTTTATTTAAATATTTAAGAAGACCGACTTTCAGGCTCATCTCTCCCTCTCAGCAGCAGGTTTGGTGGGCTTTTTGTTTTCCTTGCAGAGAGAACTGTTCAGAGGTTTACTGTATTGAGAACCAAGCAGCTCACTGACTGTCTGGATTGCCATCTCCTGTGATATCCCAAACCAGTCAAGATGAGGAAGAACGAGAACTCATTTGAGTTCCAAGCATAAAATCTTGACCATCTTAGCAGACTCAATATCACTTCTGTTTCTTTCCTCATCAAGGAGAGTCTGCCTTATGTGCTTGCTCTGTCTGTGATACCTTGCCCTTTATTCAGTTTTATTCTGCTAATTAGTGGAGGATATAAATCTTTTCTTGCAATCCAGGAGAACGTCCTCCTGATAGCATAAATTTGAGGTCTCACCCTTCCAGATTTTCATAGTCAGTACCTACTTAGCCAAACATAAGAGACATCAGAGACAGAACTACCTTTTGATTGTTTTTAAAATGCGGCCCATCAGCCAAGAATAGCATGATTCAACACTCTCCCTAGTTTCTCTCTCTCTCTCTCTCTCTCTCTCTCTCTCTCTCTCTGTAATTGTCTAGCAAGAAAAATTTCCTGTAGATACCTTCCCTTCTAATTCTAATATCTGTGTATCTGAAGGCCAAATAATTCTTTCAGGAAGTTTTGCCCGAGACACCTTTCTGATAGCCAGTCCTTACCGAGAGCCAGTCCTAGAGGCTAATATTATTATCATTGGAGCCAATCGCTGACAGCTTCCTCCAGGGAGGCTTTGGTAATTTCCCCCCAGAAACTATTGGATTTTATATTTTTATCTTTGTAATAATGCTGTTTTCCAATTATCAGTGTGGTTTCTCATCTCACTCCATCCTTCCCTATTTCATCTTGCCTGTTGGAATTTAAACAAAAGGGATCATTTACAAGGTAGTTAGGAATGCGCAAAAGTTTTCAAGCAATTAAAACTGAACCATGGGAATAAATAACTTAATAAAATGTATGTTATTATAGGTAAGGGTGGGAAGGACATCATTAACCTTGTTCGTACACATGGAAATGTGTGTCAAGTATATTCTGGTTGGCTCTTCTGCATCTTCACCTTTGACGTGGGCCTCTTCAAGACAAGATGGACAATTATTTTCACTAGACTATTGAAGAACTGCTATTATCATTATATGTATCTATGCAGATGGTACACCAGGTATTGGAATTGCTCAACGAAGGCATGCCAGTGTATGTCATCTTAGATTTCTTAGATCCCAGGCTTGGCCACTGTGTTTTACTGCAGTCTCTTAATTAACTTCCTTAGGAAAACCTGATTGCTGTTGCCAACTACCTTCTTTTCTGTCTTCAGAAAACAGATAAAGTGGTAGTCACCCTAAAACTGCAAAAGTATTTAGGGTAACCTGAGAGAAGGAAATGTGGGACTAGGAGTCAGACATATTCTTGATAGGAATAAATATAGAAAAGAGGTTGAATATATGTGTGTGTGTGAGTAAAAATATTTTTTTCATTATTATTATTATTAATTATAATTTATTCACTTTGTATCTTGGCTGTAGCCCCCTCCTCATCTCCTTGTGGTCCTACCCTCCCTCCCTCTTCCCCCTTTATGTCCATCCCTTAGTCCACTGATAGGGAAGGTCCTCCTCTCCTACTATCTGACGCTAGCCTTTTAGGTCTCATCATGACTGTCTGAATCCTCTTTCTCTGTGGCCTAGTAAGGCCACCTTGCCAGGAAGAGGTGCTCAAAGAGCAGGCAACCAAGTTCATGACAGAGACAGCCCCTGTTCCCCTTTCTAAGGTACCCACATGGACACTGAGCTGGCCATGGGCTACATTGGAGCAGGGGTTCTAGATAGTCTCTATGCATGGTCCTTGGTTGGAGTATCAGTCTTTGCAAAGACCCCAGGGCCCATATTTTTGGCTCTGTTGCTCTCCTTGTGGAGCATTTGTCCCCTCCAGGTCTTTCTATCTCCCCCTTCGTCCATAAGATTCTTTGCACTGTGACCAAAGTTTGGTTATGCATCTCAGCATCTGCTTCAATACCCTGCTCGGTAAAGTCTTTCAGAGGGCCTCGGTGGAAGGCTCCTGTCCTGTTCCCTGTCTTCTCCCCAATTTTCAAGTTCTTCTGCCTCTCCAAGCAAAGATTTGGTCCAAGCCTTCCACCTCCTGCCACAGGGAACTGACCAAATCTCACACTACATGGCTTATGTAAAGAGAGCTAAGCTATGTCCCTGTTTTTGTCTAGATTATGCACTCTCCAGTAGATTAAAGGAACTAAACCCAAGAAAGAAGAGAAATTCATCCCACCCACAAACATATACGAGTCCCATCAGTGTACATCTACCATCATCATCTCAAACACATCTGAAGGATTGAGCAACAGTGGCTGGAGTTATGAAAAACTGCAATGGAGGTGAAACTACTGTGGTACTTTCTCCCTTCTGCACAACACTTTCATCAGTGAAAAGATAAATAGTAGTGACTTATTTCTGCTTGGGATAATGATGTACACCACAATTTGAAAGTATTGCCTGAGGTGTGAAATGAAAGTTAAATTTAGTTTGGAGGAAGTAAGAGCTATTGGGGTGAAAACTCTTAATCCAGGCCTGAACCTTTTAAGCAGACAGGTCTGCCCAGTGAAGATGCAGTGAACACAGGGAGCAATAGAGGTAAAGGGACAATGAGCATTATAAAGATGACACACAGGGTGATGGATGAGAATGGGGTTCTTCTTCACTGACCTTGACTGTAAGCTCCTCCCAAGATGTTCGTTCCTTCACTAACTATTGTCACCCACAAAACATGAAGACAAATTCCTCACTGAGATAAGGATAGCTTTGCTATCATTTATTTATTTTTGCTGTTTGTAAGACAAGGTTTTACTATGCAGTATTGGCTTGATTGGAACTTGCTAATAGACCAGACTGGCTTTGAGCTCATGGAGGTTCACCTACCCCTGAGTCCTGGGAAGTGAGATTAAAGTCATAGGCCTTGTCAGGTGGTGGTGGAGAATGCCTTCAATTTCAGCGCTTGGAAGGCAGAGGCAGGTAGATAAAAACATAAAAACCACCACCAACAACAACATAAAATACCCCATAATGAGCCAGCGTGGTCTATAAAGAGTTCCAGGACAGCCAGGACAACACAGAGAAATCCTGCCTTAAAAAACAAGAACAACAAGTGATGGGTCATCACAACTGGATGAGAATGCCAGTATCTTGTGGAGATCCAAAAGTTATAGTGTCTCCCATTTATTCGGCTCTGCTCAACATTGATATTTGGAAGAAACAAATTATATAAGCCATGGAAAAGTTGATTTTTTAAAAATTAGATTTTATCATTCTTTACAATATCTTAGGTTGAGAATGTCAATATCAACTCACTTTTGTAGCAGTTGTTGTAGCTTCTCAATGAACTAACTGGTCTATCTTCAGCAAACTTTCATTCTGTCATGTTAACTTCTACTGTCTCACATATTCAGACAAGCAAAATCACCTACCACACAATACAAGTGTTAGAAGAGAATTTAAGAAGACACCAAGCATCAGTGGGAAAAAGACACACATACTAATCATGAGGTTATTGAAGAAATTCCAGAAGCAAGATTGTCTACCTTTGTATTAGGTATAACTCATAACCAGTGATAAGGACAGAACTGAGGAAACCATGTGACAACAAGACTACTACACACGAAAATTAGAAGTTTTTCTCAACTAACGTGGCTCCTTTGACACTGAACTGGAGCTCAACACTGCGAACCGGCAGGGGAAAATCTATTAGAATCCACACATGGGAAAAGAACTACAGGAAACTAAGGACTAATGAGGGGATAAAACAGAAACAAAGAACCACCGCCAACAACAAGAAAAAGTCAACCTGTAGAGCCTCAGAATCAGTTAGCAAATACCAAATACATTAGATACATCTCTGGAATCATGTAAACGCAAGTAACACTAAATAAGTAGGTTATGTTTAGTTATAAGTATATGAATAAATAACAACTATGTTCATAGCAGCTTTGTTCATATATCTACATGGATTTTTAAAAGATATATCTATGTCTCTATAAATATATCTATATTTTTAAAAGATATATCTATAAAATCCATATATCTACATGGATTTTTAAAAGATATATCTATGTGCATTTCTATCTTTCTTTGTTTTTTTTTCTTTCTTTATTATTTATTTCTTACAATTTATTCCCTTTGTATCCTGGCTCTTTCCCCCTTCTTCATGTCCTCCCAGTCCCACCCTCCCTCCTTTTTCTTCCACTATTCCCCACCCCTACTCCACTGACAGGGGAGGTCTTCCTCTCCTACTATCTGACCCTAGACTATCAGTTCTCATTTGGACTGCCTGCATTGACATCCTCCTCCAGGGGGCGCAGCCTTGCCAGCTTTGTCTTAACAGAAACTGGAAGCAACTTAGATATCCCTCAACTGAGAACTGGATAGAGAAAACGTGGTACATTTACACAATAGAATACTACTCAGCCATTAAAAACAAGGAAATCTTGAAATTTTCAGGCAAATGGATGGAACTAGAAAATGCCCTGAGTGAAGTAACTCAACCTCCAAAAAACATGTATAATATGTACTCACCTGAAAGTGGATATTAGTCATAAAGTACAGGATAACCATCCTACAAACCATAAACCCAAAGAAGCAAAGTTACAAGGAGGGCCCAAGGGAAGATGAACGAATCCCACTCAGGAGGGGAAATTACAATGGGTATTGTAGATGGCTAGAGAAAGGGAAACTGGGTAGGAGAGGGTATGGGGAGCAGAACATGGGTGGGAATTAGGAGTAGGTAAAGCAGAGAAGAGAGAGCTGGGGGAGAGAACAACAATTGGAAACGGGGCATCTCTGGGATATGGGAGGCCCCAGGAAGTCTATATGATGGTCACGTTAGCTGAGACTAATAGTAGTCAGATTTATGGAGCCTGAAATAGTCACCTCCTATAGCCAGGCAGTACTTCCAATGGAAGGATAAGGACACAAACCCACCCACAAAGCCTTTGACTAAAATATTTGTCCTGCCTACAAGATATGTAGGGACAAAGACAGAGCAAAGATTCAGGGAATGGTCAACCAAAGACTAGCCCTACATGAGCTCCATCCCGTAGGAGAGGGAAAAAAAAAGATTCCAGACACTACTAATGTTACTCTGCTAAGCTTGTAGACAGGAGCCCAACCTAACTTCACTCAGCAGCTGATGAAAACAGACGCAGAGGCCCATAGTCAACATTGGATCGGTCTCGAGGAATCCTGTGGAACACTTGGGGGGAAATTGAGGAACCCAGAGGAGTCCACAGAAAATCTAGAGTCTACAAACATGGGGGCCTCACAGAGACTGAACCACCAACCACTTATATTAGTCCGTGTTCTTTAGAGGAATAGACTTACAGAATGTATACACGTAATATATTATATATGAGATTTATTAAAATGGAGTACCGGTTCTGGTCCAGCTAGTCCAAGAGTGGCTGCCTACCAATGGGAAGTATAAGAATCCAGTTGAATCCACAAGGCTGTATGTCTCAGCTGATCTTCAGTATATGCCAGAATCCTGAAAAAATCATATTAGATTTCCAGTGAAGTAATGGACTTGCCAGCAAAAGTGAGAGCAAGTAAGCAAAGAGAGCAAGCTTTCTTATTCTGAGTCCTTTATATAAATTGTCACCGGAAGTTATGCCCCTCACTAAAGGTAAATCTTTCCACCTTAAAAGATTCAGTGGGTCTTTCTACATCAAATTATTTAATTAAGAAACCATTCCTCACAGATGTATTCAGATACTTGGCATTTAGTTAATTAAAGATGTAGTAGAGTTGACAACCAAGAACAGGCTTATAACACCCCTCTTCCACTTGAACCTTGAGAATTTGAAGAAGAAGGTATGATAGAAGGACATAGCAATTACACGTGCATACATACATGCTGGCAAAGATATCTTAGGAGTCCACATGTTTTGAATTATGCATTTTGACACATTAGAAATACTTTTATTAATCTTCATCTACTATAGAAAGATGTTTCTTTGTTGAGGATTGAGAGCCCCACTAATATACAAATGTAAGGGAGAGTATCTGGAAAACAGTGTAATATTATGTCCATTTAATATGACAATATCAGTAGACTCTCCCATATGGCCTAGACCTTTGTAGCCATGATTTCTTGGCTCGGTTAACAATAGAAGGCATGATCCTGTTTTGTGAAACAATCCATTCAGAAAGCATTTGGCTTCTCCCGTAACTTTTACACAGCTGTTGTATCAATAACATATCTTGGCAACCCAGTCATTATTGTAGCTCACAGGGATCGTATCTGGGTAAGACTCTCAATTGCTTTCCTTCCCCAGAAGCATGTATATCCTGCAAAACTTTGAAAGCTTGCTGGTAGAATTTAAGCTTAGTGGCTGTTTGATTTTCCTCTCACCCATGACTTCGATAATGTGGGCTCTTCAGCAATAGGGTTTTACTGTCAAGTTCTGGAATGCAATGATAGCAAGGAGTTTTGTTTTGAGTATCTATTAACTAAGCTAAAACATCTCAACAATAAGTAACCCACACCTGGCTCTGTGCTTTGTGCTCAACAGCCTGTGATATCTGGAAGAGGCATTGCCCTCTAGTGTTAGGAGATTCCATTTAAATCACTTTTGTAAATGCTTATATGTTTAGAAGCTTCTATAATGATGGGTTTCAATATGACCCTTTCAATGCTTTTAGTGTTAATTATCCTCATAAAAGCTCCTTTACCCTGTCCTCCCATGCTACTAACCAGCTCTTGGTTTTGTTGATTGCCTGTACTGTCACCTGTGTTTCTAAGTTAATGATTTCAGCCCTGAGTTTGATTATTCCCTGAACTTGACTCCTCTTGGGTGAGTTTGTTTCCTTTTTCTCTAGAGCTTTCAGGTGAGCTGTTAAGTTGCTAATATGTGCTCTCCCCATTTCCTTTATGAAGGCACATAGCACTATGGACTTTCTTCTTAGCACTGCTTTCATTGTGTCCTATAAGTTTGGGTATGATGTGCCTTCATTTTCAATGAATTATAGAGAGTCTTTCATTTCTATCTTTATTTCCTCCCTGACCCAGTAGTCATTAAGTTGAGAGTTGTTCAGTTTCCATGAGTTTGTAGGCATTCTATTGTTTCTGTTGTTGAAGTCTAGCTTTAATCTATGGTGGTCTCATAGAATACAAAGTGTTATTTCAAATTTCTTGTATTTGTTATGACTTGCTTAGTGTCCAAGGATGTGGTCAATTTTGGAGAAGGTTCCATGAGGTGCTGAAAAGAAGGAATGTTCTTTTATATTTTGATGGAACATTCTATAGATATGTTAGGTCCAATTGTCTCATGACTTCGGTTAGTCTCCTTACTTCTCTGTTTAGATTCTGTCTTAGTGATCTGTCCACTTGTGACAGAAGTGTGTTGAAATCTCCTGTTAACATGTGGGGTTTGATCTGTAATTTAAGCTTTAGTAATGTTTCTTTTACAAATGTGGGTGCCCTTGCATTTGGGACATATATTTTCAGAACTGAGACTTCATCTTTGTCTATCTTTTCTTTGATTAGTAGGAAGGGCCCTTCCCCATCTCCTTGATTAATTTTGGTTCAAAGTCTATTTTATTAAATATTACACTATCTACCCCATCTTGTTTCTTTCCATTTACTTGGAAAACCTTTTTCTAGTCTTATCCTGAGGTAATGTCTTTCATTTTTGCTCAGCTTTTGTTTGTTTGTTTCTTGTTTGTGTACAACAGAAAGGTAGGTCCTGTTTACACATCCATTCTGTTAGCCTGTGACTTTTTATGGGGAAGTTGAGGCCATTGACATTGAGAGATATTAGTGACCAGTTGTTGTTTTAAGGCTGTGGGGTTATTTGTTTCCTATGCTTCACCGTGTGTAGTGAGCCTCATGGTATTGGATTTTTTTCTTTCTAGTATCTTCTGTAGGGCTGGGGGTGTGGCTAGGCACAACTTAAACTTGGTTTTGTCATGGAATATCTTGTTTTCTCCATCTATGGTGATTGAAAGTTCTGCTGGGTATATAGTAGTGATGACATCTGTGCTCTCTTAGTGTCACCATGCTTTGGTGACCACAACCTGTCTATCATCCATATCAGTCGTCTGAGAAGGCTCAGGATTTTGTATATAACATTTGTACTTCCCATCTCTCATTTCCCAGGAGCCCATAAGTTTGATTTCATTTCATGTCCTTGGGTGCTTTTCTCTAATTCTGGTACATGCAATGAATCCATATAGGATAACTACCTCAAGCTTAATATACTTCATGGTATAAGATGTACAAGCAACACAGATTCAATGTTTTCTATGCCTGTACAAATTGATTTAGTGGTCCCAAATTATTTGACTCTTTTTGTACAATACAACAAAGGAAATACTGAAACCATAGCTCAAGTTTCAGACTATAGAATTTATCTTATATCTACACCTAATAACTGATTAACCAAAATGACTCCAAATGCTTACTGTACCCTACATGTTGAGATAGATGTTAACCACAAATCATTCAGATATGTCTGTAACTTAGCTATTGTGACTATTACAATAATAAAAATTGAAGTGGGAAAAAAGAAATTTACCCAATATATGAATAGATGAATACAAAATAAGGCTACATAGAGCATCAAAGTGAATGTTTTCTTAAGCAAAATATTAATGCTTTTTCCACATAATCAAAACTCAACAATTATACCTCCCTTATAGATAGGCACCAATAGCACAAAACAATCCATGTCTAGACTGGAAGAGTTCACTGGAGACTCTTCACCTAAATAAACTGAATAACTAGACTATTATTGTCAAGAAAGAGAATAAATGATTAGAATACTTTTCCCAAATTAAAGTTTATTTTCTAACCAATATCTCAGGGTAATTGAATATTAGAGAGGTCCATATATATGAATTCTCTAAACTCTGAGACAAATTAATTAATCAAAGTTGTTTCTGACTATATTGAGCCAAAACTTTCTTGGCACTAGGTTCCTATACTTGTTATGTCAATTTTCTATTTCCCCCAAAGATTTAGAGAACAAATTATAGAAGGAAGTCAATGATTGAATTTACCCCAGGAAAAAATACAAAAAGGCTATTATACAACTTATTTCATTCTCCAATTCATGTTTCCATTTTATAATTCATACAGAGTCATAGGTGTTATAGAGAATATTACAGAATTTCAGTGTCATATTCCTAAGTGTAAGATAACTAGATACCGACATTAATTCCATTCTCTAGCACATGTATAGAGTATGGGGTATATGATACTTACTGACTGTTGATCTGGCGGATGTTGTGATGCCCAGTCATTCCTTTGATAATTGGAGAGTTGTTTTATTGGAATTGTTGATCTTTGATTTATTATATGTCTAACAAATCTACTCTTTTTTTGTTAGTGTAAACCTAGCATACTGAAAAATAAAGGGTGGAACGGCAATGTGCCTCTATATAGTGTGTCCTTTCCTGATGGGGGTTCAGCAAAGATCACATTTACAGCATCAGACAGTTTACTGGATCTCAGTGTGGAGACTGTTATGTCATTTGGGTTAGTGAAGTGCTAAGCAATCAAGGTGTGATAAGAAAAGGCAGAAAAATGGGCCACTAAAAGATAAACATGGCAGAGCTATGCTGATAACACAACTAGTACATTGGCATAATGCTAAGCCAGGAGCTGTGCTTCTGAGCCTGTGGGAAGGCTGTCTATCTTGAACACTTCATTGATTTGAGATGCAAATGATGGTCTCCTACTAATTTGTTGAATGGTAGAATTTGGAAAATGTAAGACCAATGAAAATCAATCCATGCTAACACCAAAATACCTTTAGTAACACCAAAATCCATCAGTGGATCTGTTTGGCTACAGACACATGAAAGTGGACACAATTAAGCATTCTTTTAAAATTCTTTATTAATTATGCTTTATTCACTTTGTATCCCCCCTGTGTTTCTCTCCCTCCTCCCATCCCAATCATTCCCTTCCTCCACCCTCTACATGCATGCCCCTCCCCAAGTCCACTGATAGGGGAGGTCTTCTTTTCCTTCCTTCTGATCCTAGTCAATTAGGTCTCATCAGGAGTTCAGGAGTGGCTGCATTGTTTCCTTCTGTGGCCCGGTAATGCTGCTTCCCCCTCAGGGGAGGTCATTTTTTTATTTTTTTTAATTTAATTTTTTTGTTATTAGTTACATTTTATTAACTCTGTATCCCAGCTGTATCCCGCTCCCTCATTCCCTCCCAATCCCACCCTCCCTCCCTCGTCTCCACCCTGCCCCTTTCCAAGTCCACTGATGGGGGGGACCTCCTCCCCATTCATCTGACCCTGTTTTATCAGATATCTTCAGGACTGGCTGCAAAGTCCTCCTCTGTGGCCTAACAGGACTGTTCCTCCCTTGTGGGGTGGGGAGGTTAAAGAGCCAGCTGTTGAGTTCCTGTTAGAAATAGTCCTTGTTCCCCTCACCATGGGAAACTAATTGGTCACTGAGCTACCACAGGCTACATCTGAGCAGAGGTTCTAGGTTATATCCATATGTGGTCCTTGGTTGAGTGTCAGTCTCAGAAAAGACCATGTGCCCAGATATATTTGACGTATGACAGGAGTCTACTGCAAAAGGCATCTGAAAGACTCTACATAGCAGTGTTTCAAAGCAGACACTGAGACTCATAACTAAACCTTCGGCAGAGTACAGGAAATCATATGAAAGAAGGGGAATTAATATGATGTGGAAAGGATAGGAGCTCCACAAGGGGGAGGTTATTAAAGAGCAGGCCAATCAGTTCATGTCAGAGACAGTCCCTGTTCCTATTACAATGGAACCCACTTGGATGCTGAACTGCATGGGCTACACCTGTGCAGGGGTCTTAGGTTATCTCCACGCATGGTCCTTGGTTGGAATATCAGTCTTAGGAAAGACCCCTGTGCTCAGATTTTTTTGCTTCTGTTAATTTCCTTGTGGAGTTCCTGTACTCTCCAAATCTTACTGTTTCCCACTTCTGTCATAAGATTCCCTGCACTCTGCCCAAAGTTTGGCTATAATTCTCAGCATCTGCTTTGTTACCCTGAATCGCAGAGCCTTTCAGAGGTCCTCTGTGTCAGGCTCCTGACTTGTTCCCTCTTTTCTCCTTCTTCTGATGTATATCCTCTTTGCCTTTCTGGATAGAGATTGAGCATTTTAGCAAGAGTCCTCCCTCTTGATTAGTTTCTTTAGGTGTACAGATTTTAGTAGGTTTATCCTACATTATATCTCTATATGAGTGAGTATATACCATGTGCATCTTTCTGCTTCTGTGATAGCTCATGCAAGATGATCTTTTCCAGATCCCACCATTTACCTTCAAATTTCATGATTTCCTTGTTTTTTATTGCTGAGTAATATTCCATTTTGCAGATGTACCACAATTTCTGTATCCATTCCTCCACTGAGGGGCATCTGGACTGTATCCAGCTTCTGGCTATTACAAGTAAGGCTGCTACAAACATGGTTGAGCAAATGTCCTTATTGTGTACTTGAGAATCTTTTGGGTATATGCCTAGGAGTGGTATAGCTGGATCTTTTTTCTTCTTTTTTTCTAGTATTTTTTAATTTTAATTTTATTTTTTATTTTATTTTTATTTTATACATTCACTTGTATCCCAGATGTAGCCCTCTCCCTCTTTCCCTCCCAATCCTCCCCACCCTCCCTCATCTCCTCCCTACCCCCTTCCAAGTCTACAGAGAGGGGGTGTCCTCCTCTCCTTCCATCTGGTCTGAGCTTATCAGGTATCTTCATGATGGTTGCAATGTCCTTATCTGTGACCTAAACAAGGTTCCTCTCCTTAAGGGGGGAGGGGAAGCTCATGAATTCATGTCAGAAACAATTCCTGTCCCCCTTACTAGGGAACCCCCTTGGATACTGAGCTACCATGGGCTATGTCGAGCAGGGGTTGAGGGTTATATCCATGCATGGTCCTTGGTTGGATAAACAGTCTCATAGATAACCCCTGTGCTCAGATATATTTGGACTTTGTGTGGCTCCCTGTCCCCTCTAGGATGTACTAATTCCTCCTTCCTTCATATGATTCCCTACACTAGATCTTGAGGAAGCGCTATTCCTAGTTGTCTGAGGAAGTACCAGATTGCTTTCCAGAGTGGTTGTAGAAGTTTACATTCCCACCAGCAGTGGAGGAGGGTTCCCCTTTGTCCACAACCTCTGCAGCATGTGTTGTCTCTTGAGTTTTTGATCTTAGCCATTCTGATGGGTGTAAGGTGAAATCTTAGGGTCGTTTTGATTTGCATTTCCCTTATGACTAAGGATGTTGAGCATTTCTTTAAGTGTTTCTCTGCCATTTGATATTCCTCTATTGAGAATTCTCTGTTCAGCTCTGTACTCCATTTTTTTAATTGGATTACTTGATTTGTTGCTGTTTAACTTCTTGAGTTCTTTATATACACTGGATATTAACCCTCTGTCAGATATAGGTTGGTGAAGATCCTTTCCCAATCTGTAGGCAGTTGTTTTGTTCTGATGACAGTTTCTTTTGCTTTACAGAAGCTTTTCAATCTCATGAGGTCCCATTTATTGATTGTTGCTCTTAGAGTCTGTGCTGTTGGTGTTCTGTTCAGGAAGTTGTCTCCTGTGCCAATGAGTTCAAGGCTCTTCCCCACTTTTTCTTCTAAGCGGTTTATTGTGTCTGGTTTTATATTGAGGTCTTTGATCCACTTGGACTTTAGTTTTGTGCAGTGTGATAATTATGGATCTATTGGGTGCTATCCTGCTCCAAATAATACACTAAACAGTTTTCTTCAGTGAGAAAACAGTCATTAAGAGTGGATGAGCTCCTGAGACACATAGTGTTCACCAGAGTTGAGAGTATTGCCTGATAATGTGAAATGTGTATGATAAATATATTTGGGAGAAAATGGGGGGTATGTGGAGGTAGCAAATGCAGCCCTGGGCTCTTTTAGCAGATGAGTCAGCATGATAGACAAGCGATGGCCCCAGGATAGCCAAGAAACAAAGAAAACCAGGAAGATTCTGAAGAAGCAAGTGGGATGGCATGTCAGATAGACCCAAATTTCCATTGTCATCCGGCATTTCTGAGAAGTTTTCCACATTTCCACAACCCCTTGAGAGAGAACGAAGTCAACGGCATCCTGAGGATGACAGTATATTGCAGAAAGCTAAATATTTGGTGACTGGAATTCACCCTAGTATAGCCAATATTTATCTTTCAGGGAATTATTTGGGGTAGCCATGGAAAAATTCTTGTGTGAATTAAAGGTTTTTACCTTCCAAAAAATTCCAGGTAGATGTTGAGCACAACATCAACTATAACTGTTGGAACCAGTAGCAAAGTGTTTCATTATCCTTTCCTAACTTCTAGTGTTTTATAGATACTGGATCTATGCATAAGAACAGAAAATAAGGCAGATGAGGTTTTTATAGGAACATATCTTTGCATGAGTGGAAAAGACAATCTACAAAGCACGAGGTTATTGAAGACATTCATTGTGTTAATGCTAATGTATTTACTGTTATATTACCAAGGTCAGACTCATAGGTAACAATAATCAAAATGTGAAAGTAAGCACACAGCAGCAAGGACACTAGCCTTGATACAGGCTCTTAAATGTTTGCCATAACACTGTTAGAAAGGAATAGGAAGACCGCATACTCAGCAATTCTTGCCGAATTGCTTTATAATAGACATATATTCTATATCGCTTTGCTTGCCTGAATTTTAGATCCTCATAACAACAAGTTCCTCACCCCCCCCATCTTTCTAAACATTTAAATCAAATAAATAAAATTCCAAAGCAAGGCAATACTATGAAATGCAAGCTTTTAAAACACCATGATACCAGTATGAAAACTGATATGGACACAGCAAAAAATGAAAAGTGTAGAACAATTTCATTCAGGTTAAAACAGACTAATATTTTAAGGTAGCTACTGTTCATATGAAATGAACAACAGAGCTGAAAGATCACTTACCATGAGCAAATGAGTTTGAATCCAGTATCTTAACAGCTTATTCCATATCGCTGAATGGATTAATATAGTCCACTCACAGTAAGTGAATAGGCTCTAGAGAAAAAAAATTATGTAATCTTGCCAATAGACACAGAACAGCTTAGAAATGTTAACATTCCTTCAGTAAAAATGAATGTCCAGAAAAACTAGAAACAGAATAATAATGGTTTATGAATTGGTCCTTCCATTTCCATTCATTTTTGTTTAAAGTATGTGAGATTATTTCTGTTTGGAGTGTGAACATTTTAGATAATTTTGCTTTCGTGTTTAATTAGTTTATTCTTATAAGGCCTTATGTGTATCTTTTTTCTAATAATTATACTTTAATATTTATGTTTATCAAATAATTACATACTAATTTTCTTCTTTAAATGTTAACAAATCCATGATACATTATCAATTTTATGTTTTCATGGTATTTTTATTTTTAATGTAATTTTGATTATCATACAACATAATGTTTTTAGGAAAATATGTACTCTCTATATCTTATTGTACCTCACTCTTACTAACTCTCACAATTTTTTTGCCTCTTCTGTCTCCTTCTTGTCCTTGTAGAAGACAATGTATATTTGTATATGATGTAATGTAAACTCACATATGATGGAAATCACAATATGATCTATTTCTACAGTCCATAGATCCATATTTGATTTTTTTTCTCATTATGAACATCTTTGGGGATTTTCCCAGCATCACATTCCATTGTCAACATTTTGCCATATGTGCATATATTATTAATATGCATATATTAATATATATGCATATATTAATATGTTTATATATATATATTTCACATAAAGGGAAAGACCAGACATTTGTCTTTTTTAGTCTGACATTTCACTAAGCAAGGTAGTATCAAGTGAAATCATTTCTAACACATGGCATAATTTATTATTCTTTGTGGTTAAAGTTCATTTGTGTGTATGTGTTTGTGTATGTGTGTGTGAGTGTGTGTGTAAAATTGCTTTTTATTTGTTGCTTTTGTTTTTTTTTTCATTTATCCATTTGTTTTTTTCCACTGTTATATGCTATACTGTAGACATGTTTCTGAGGTTTTCACTTTCAGATTCTGAATAATGTTATGATTTTTATAATACTTCTATTAGTTTATATTTCCTCTAGCAATGGATAAGCATTCACTTTATTTTATTTGTCAAGATTTATTTTCTTAAATTTTTTTCTTTCTTTTTTTTATTATTACTATTATTAATTACACTTTATTCATTTTGTATCCCCCCATAAGCCCCTCCTTCCTCCCCTCCCAATCCCACCCTCCCTCCCCTTTCTTCATGCATGCTCCTCCCCACGTCCACTGATAGGGGAGGTCCTCCTCTCCTTCCTTCTGATCTTAATCTATCAGATCACATCAGGAATGACTGCATTGTCTTCTTCTGTGGCCTGGTAAGGCTGCTCCCCCCTCAGGGGGAGGTGATCAAAGAGCAGGCCAATCAGTTTATGTCAGAAGCAGTCCCTCTTCCCATTACTATGTAACCCACTTGTAAACTGAACTGCCATGGGCTACATCTGTACAGGGGTTCTAGGTTATCTCCATGAATAGTCCTTGGTTGGAGTATGAGTCTTTGGGAAGTTCCCTGTGTTCAAATTTTCTTTAAATTTATCTTTTCTGATTTGTGTAAGGTGATGTTTGAACACATTTTAATTTGTATTTAATTTGTGTCTACGTGATATTCCTACCACAGCCTCCTCTCTCTTCATTCCTCCCAGTCCCACTTTCAGCTCCCTTCTCCCCCAGTATCCACTGTCCTGCTGCTGTTTCCCTTCAGAAGAGAAGAGAACTCGAAGCATATCAACTGCACACTGCATAACAAGGCACAATAAGACTAGGCACAAACCCTCGTGTTAATCTGGATGAGGCAACCCAGTAGGAGAAACAGTGCCCCAGGACCAAGCAAAAGAGTCTGAGACACCCCCACTCCCACTGTTAAAAGACCCACAAACACCACAAACAACACAACCACAACATACATGTCGAGGATCTAATGCACACCAAAGCAGGCTCCATGACTTTTGCCTCAGTCTCTGTGATCATCTATGAACCCTGTTTAGTTGATTCTGTGGGCTTTGATCTCCTGTTGTCTACAACCCATCTGGCTCTTAAAATACTTCTTCTCTTTCTTCTGCAGCGTTCATTGAGCTCCACCTAATGTTTGGCTGTGGGTCTTCACATCAACAGAGATTCATTCTCAAAAGAGATGAGACCAGTATGGACCAAGATCATAGACCTGATCGGAGTTGTATTGCAAGAGTAAAACAAAGGAAGAGAGAGGCGGTACCTAGAGGTCTGAGGGAGAGAATTTTTCCCAAGATAGCTGTCAGCATGGGTATCTAAATGACACATGGGGAAATCAAAAGTCTGAACCACACCTCAAGCAGCTGCCAGAGTAGCCCATCCCTGGAGTCAGAGCCTCAGAACAGACTCATGTGGCTCAGGATGGGGATCCTCACCAGAGGTGACAGTAGTGGAAGTAGTAAATATGGTGGAGAGGAAGGATATTGAGGCCAGGTGTGGCACTGAGTGGCCTAGACAAGAGCAAGCAGGCCACCTCTCTCCAGTCTGACTGGGCCCTTTCCCTTGTACTGTGCAGCATTACTAGCAGTAGCAATACAGCTTTCTGCTCTTGAAGCCACTCCTCATCAAACACTACCCTTAAATAATCACAAGACTTCACAGCCGGCAAATGACCTCAGATATTTCTTCAGACAAATGACGTTCTAGGGAAACAGCTGATAGACCCTCAGGTCTGTTTTAGAGGCAGAATTTCTCACAGCATCTTCAACAACTTAGTTTTACCCTGGCTTCTGTAGGATTGCTCCTCCCTACTTCTGACTATTCCACCTCTATCTAGCCTATCACTAACTACTCACTAAATCCTGCAATCCAAAGCTACCTGCAGGCCCCTCAACAAAGTTTTTTTCTTACTATCCCTGTCCCACCCCTGCTCCCCAGAGAGTATCTTAACTCCTCCCAGAAACACCCATTTCTCTTCCCCCTCTCTCTAGCTGTGACCTATAGCCCTCAGCACTGTCAACAGCTGCCTCTCAACAGCTGCCTCTCAACAGCCTACTTTATAGCCCATGATGTCTTCCCAGCAGCAGATGAGTCACTACTATCACATGCTTGGGGTCTGGCCACCTCAGAACCAGATGTTCGTCAGCAACCAGTGGAGACATATACAAGGCCTGAGATTCAGTACTCTCGACTGCCCTCTTACCAAGTCCTAATGGAGAGCAACCCACAAAAACATCGACAAGCCTTTTAAGTAGCCATGCTGGTCTTTTATAGTCAGCCTGTGGAAGGAGCCCTCCAAGCAAGGGCTGTGCCCATGTTCAGAGTGATCCCGCCAGTTCAACGGAATTATATGAGCCCTTCTCTAGGGTTTCTACAACTCCCTGCCTGGCTCTGAATGGCATCAGATACTACAGTTCCCTTCACCCTGAAGCTCATCATAGATAGCACAGCAGTACACAGGAATGGCACCTTCTGGACCAGGAGTATTGATCATATAATTGATTGTGGTTATAGACCACAGTAACACACACACACACACACACACACACACACACACACACTTCATCCATGGTATAGTGGAGTTACTGAAAACACTACATAGTGGACAAGCAGGGCGATAAACCCTGAGACTAGCATAATCCTGACAGTGACTCCAGGCCCACCCAAAAGGGTGCACCATCCATGTCATATCTCAGTCTCCAATACCCTCTTCTGTCACTATCCTGCCTGCACTGGACTGTCTCCTGCCTTTTCTCATCTAGTTCCCTGAGCCTGGGGATCCTGCCAGGGCCTATTCCCTCTGAGGAGCAGTCATTTCAGCACAATCTCTTCATCGTCCCTCCCTTGCTCTATAGCCAGGAACTTTCCACAGTGTGCCAGGGACATAGAGGATTGGAACAAGGAAACAGGAGCAAGAGACACTCATATCTGCCCTCACTGATATGGGGACAGCAGGTGTTCTGCAGGAAGAGTACTGGAGGTGAAAGATCTTCCTGAAGGTGTCAACTGTACAGAGGCAGACAAATTCTTCACCAAGTTGGCCATGTGTGGCACCAAGGTTTATGGGTTTGTGTTACACTAACTACACACTATTTTATTGTACAGAAAGATATTTGCTGAGTATATTCCCTGTAACTTTTATTTAATCTATTATTTGATCGGAAAGTTACTTAAGGGTCACTTAAGTTTTGTTATTAACATAAAAAATTTGCAAAGACTTGACAGAGAATGGATTTACCTTATTCAAAGAATTTCACAAAGACAAACTTTGTAACCAAGTAACTTGTCACTGCCAAACAATGGAAATTTGGTTCTGGGACAGTACATACTGAGTTTGAATCAGCTCACTTTTGAGATTTCCCTAAAATTACTCCTTTTCTGTTACAGTCTAGTACAAAGTCGATGATATTCAGGAAAACTGAGTCCATGTTCAGTTGTTTATAAAATCAATTATTTTATCCCCTCTTCTCTTATTAGCATTTTCTTTTTTGTCACATTTTCTTTTTATTGATGAAATGCCATTAATAAACCCCACCTTTTAGACTCCAATCCACTATAATCTTTTTGTCTTCATTCATTTAGTTTTTCTGCCATAATTATGAACAATTTCTTGTTTCCCCATCTAATATGTGAATTCTACTATACTCTTCACCCTAGAAGCACTGAAAGGGTGGAGTGTTCCCTCCTCTTTGAAGTGTTTCTTCTTATGGTTGGCATCTTTAATCTCATGTGTACTGTATTTTTTCCAATAATAGAAACAAAACAAGTTCTCCAGGAGTAACGTTATTCAAAATGCTTCTTTGCCTGACTATATGGCCCTCTACAAAATTGACCCCATGACCCAAAATTGCTCTCATTAACATTTTCATGTGGTATTGTGTTGAAAGTTCTTTTGCATTTTCACCTGCCACACCCCATATTGAACCATGGCCTGCTTATGCCTCTAAGGGTCCTATACGCTTTAAATCCTTCTTCATTGGAACATCCTTACTAAATTTCTTTTCAAGTCTTAGCATGGTATGTCAATTCATTTGTGGAAAGCACCTCTTAAAATATGACCAAAAATCTCGAACAAAAATGAGACATTTTAAACCTCTGTTTTGGACCTGTATTATTTTCATGATGAATGATTTTCTACATTATATCAATTTCAAGAGCTGGACTCTTTCTGTTTTAATGCTACTATTGTCATTACTACAGAGAGACAATTTCTTCAAATGGAAACTTATGTTGAAACCTGTTAGTATTAAGTACACTCACTCATTCTCATTGAAGATTGAGTGTTTTTTTTTCTTGATCTATAGAATACCTGTAGGCACAACACATCTGAATTTTTATTTCAATTATATGCTACTTTGAGACCTTTTACTGTCACACTTGAGAGAGTTCCCAGAAGTCTAAAATTCCTTCTTGTTATAAACTTATATATCACTGAACATTTCACAAAATTGAATCATTATTTATGCACACCTTCCCCCAGAAATTTCATTGCCTTTGTTGGAAAGAGGCATAAATGAATGGAAAACAAATAGTGTAAGATGCTTTCATGTCTCTTTTTATTTCACAAAGGGGAACAATTACACTCAGGCATACCTTGAAAAGGATAAAATTATAAGAACCTTCAAAAGGATGGTTCGTCAAGGATCTTCTTAAAATTTCACAGTGCTGCAGATCTCACCACCAATAAGCTCACATCTCAGGTACTTGAGATAAAGATCAACTGTATATGCATCAAGACGCAAACAGTAGAACAATTTATAAAGAGCAAAAAAGTGAAGTTCTTCATCAGCTGCATGCAAAGACTCCAGATCATTCCAGACAGGATAATCCTTATTTTCCTCTCTTCCTGGATGAACCTAATGATCAAAAGGGGAGTCAGATACTTAATATTACTCCTAGTTGTATTTACTTTCCTTTTCCCCTCTAAATATTAAATTGTCTTTAGGGAAATGTTGGCAATGTAAAATGTTGGTCAGAAGCATGGATAATCATAAATCTAACACAGAATACTACAAATCTATCATCTAAAAACTAGAATTGAGATCCATGTATATATTTTCTTACAATAAATTGGTCTCAGTTGAAATATGATATTTCATGACTTTATAGAATGCTAGGAAATTATCACCTGAGTGTTGATTTGTGTTTAGCCAACAAACAATGAAAGAGCTGATGGCATTTTTCTTAGTTAGGAGGCAGGCTGGCCAGGGGTGAATTTGATATGAGATAATGAAATAATCAGGAGCATGTCACTTTGCTCAGGAAAGCTACTCTCCCAATGACTGTGAAGAACACCTTCTTTTAATGTCGACATACCGGTAAGGCTATATGCAAGATGAAATGCCTGAGATTGTGTTCGTGGGAAGGAAGGCGTTTTAAACTTTATCATTCACTGCAGAAGTCACATCACTCATGAAGGAGTTAAGTAGGAGGCAAGAAGGCATCTCACCTTGCTGAGTATCATCATGATACTCTTCAGAAGCTCCTTGTTTATGCTCTCAATGCCTTTGGCTTTTGATAAAATTGCATCAGGGGCACCTTTCATACCACGGAGTTTGGTCACTAGGTGATGGAGAGGATTATCCCAGGCATGCACAATGCTGAGGATTATATTCAGGAATTCTTCAAGCTATTCACCATAAAAGAGCAACCATAGTAAGATAAATGAAATAAACAAGATGGGTTACATGTGGTTTTGAAATAGAAAGAATGAACTAACACAGCCAGTCTTGTAGACAAACTGCATATTCATTGATAAATTGCAACCATTCATTTACATTCTGCCAGAATGAAAAAAAAACTTACATAAATAACTATTCTCTGTAATGAGCCATTGTATTGATGACAGTTTGTTGTCCCTAAGAAATTCTACTACCTGTTCTCCAGGCAAGATCTTACATATTTGGCTGTTCTGCTTGTCCACGGTCAACCGAGGCTTTCCTTGTGCCTCAGTATGTTCCCATAGGACATGATTTAGGAAAAAGAGATGCCTCCAGTATCATATATAAATCATTTAATTCAGGTTCACCACTCTAATTAACTAGATTGATCACAATTATACTAGTTTATGATATTTAGGCTATTTGGCTATTTTAGGGTAATAATAGAAAGAAGTATTGAAAACAACCTGGTATTGATCAATATGAGTTCCTGAGTCAATATGGCTGCTTGTCTCTAGCCGAACAACCTTTTTGTTGGCAAGCACAAGGGAAGAACAATGGTACAACCTTGGCTTCAGTGAGTGTATAGATGAAAATTGCAGTAGGATTTTGACGTTCAAGTGTGTGCTCTCTTCAGGAAACATAGCATAAAATTAATTGCTTTCAAGTGCCTCTTGAAAGTTAGTATTTGCTACCTAGCCTAGTGGTCATAAAAATGAAGAGAAGAAGGCAATGGGCATATGAATGGAAAGATGTAAAGAATAGGAAGGATAGAGGCAAGCAAATGCTGATGGCATATAGGTTGCTGGGAACATGGTAACATGACTAAGAATGAGGGCTTGAGTTGGATAAATAGAAGATTCTCATTCCTACTAGTCATGGAAAAAGAAGAAATTGTATTAGTCATTTTATATCCTCAGGGTTTTTTTTCCCAGCTAGCTTTTTTGAGGCCTATTTGCAGCAACATATTTTTGAAAAGTACTCTATGAACTGCCTAGACATGGAGTAGTGTCCTAAAAACATCTGCAAACATTCTCTGTTCCTTTAACCCTTATTTCTTCACTTGCTCTTCTTATTTTCAAAATGATGTCAAATTAATTCATCAGAAAATAAGTTATGGCAGGAACTCAGAAGAGAGAAATCATAATAATTACAAATGCAGTTGCTATGATATGTAGACCTCATCACAACTGAGGGCATAGAAACTTTGCATAGCATATATAGGACTAATTTGTACAGATAACTTCATTAAAGCTCAGTAGAAAGTACAAACATCATTAAGTAGTAAATACATAAAAATCAGAACCAGGAGAATTGTGAGACTCAAAAATAATCAGTGTACTGATCAGAAATGAGAAATGTCATCGAGGAGACATTAATAACACATAGTGAAGACAGTTGTGTTTGCGTATCTTAGGAATACACATAAATGTGTTTTTATCCAGGGATATCCAATTCAGCTAATAAGTAATAAATGCTTATCATGTAATAATAGATAAAATCCCAGTGACAAGATATTTTTGTGTAGCCTTTGATAGTTTATGCTCCTCCTACAATATTACACAGCATTTGCTTTAACTTATAATTTATCAACTACCTTACAAGAGTTTTTCCATTTATTGCTTGCTCACACCCCATTTCCCTGCAACTATAATTTTAGTGTTTATAAGAACCTACAACATGGCAAAGACAATGTGTTGCTTCAGTTATTTAGATGAAAAATCTGGCCTGAAGACTCACTGAGATCTCTCGGGCTTCCTTCACAGTTTCTGGAGTGTTGAGGGAAAATGTGTGGCAGCTGTTGAGAGTCTTGATCATGTGCTTATTGTCCTTGAGGAAACCCAATACCTACAAATGTTAAAATAGAGACGGAGTTAGTGCAGCTTTAGGAACTGAGTAACTGAATCCATGACAAGCATATGAATTAATTCAACAGATCTGTGATTTTTACAAATGAGCAAAAAAAAAAAAAATCTAATATGGAGAAATTTAAAGTGTTATTATCTAGTATATATAAAGAACTCAAGAAGTTAAAGAGCAACAAATCAAGTAACCCAATTAAAAAATGGGGTACAGAGCTAAACAGAGAATTCTCAAAGAGAAATATCGAATTGCAGGGGTCTCTTCTGAGACTGATACTTTAACCAAGGGCCATTCATGGATACAACCTAGAACCCCTGCTCAGGTGTAACCCATGGCAACTCAGTATCTAAGTGGGCACCCTCGTAAGAGGAACAGTGACTGTCTCTGACATGAACTTAGTGGCTGGCTCTTTGACACACACACCCAAAAGGAGGGTCTTGCTCTGTGGTCTTGCCACGCCACAGAGGAGGACAGTGCAGCCAGTCCTGATGAGACCTGATAAACTAGGGTCAGATGGAAAGAGAGGAGTACCTCCCCTATCACTGGACTTGGAGAGGGAAATGGGAAGAGATGAGGGAGGGAGGGCGGGATTGGGAGGGAATGAGGGAGAGGGCTACAGCTGGGATACAAAGTGAATAAACAGTGATTAATATAAAAGAATAAAAATTTAATTAAAAAAGAACAAAAATTTTTAAAATTTCAGGAATAAACAGATACTATAAACACTTACTTATTGCCAATATAGACATTCTTGGAATGCCCATTTTGTACTGAATTTTTACCTGTTTTCTCCTGTCATTAACTTGCGCTGAGCACATAATATATAATCAGCAGTAGGAGAGACTCTAGATTCACTTCTAAACCATCCCTCCAATTGAAAAAAACTCTGGCCTCTAAAGTGTATAAGCAATGCTCCCTTGCATTTGAGAGTTCCTAAGAGGCCATTAACTTAGTGCCCTCTCCTTGGTTGCAATGGGGTCCTGTTTAGGTTTGTGCTTGTGTGCACACACATTACAATGCAGGAGGTCAACATTTGTGGATAACACCAGCATGCTCAGTGAGGAGTGAGTGATGCAGGGCCTGGAGTCCTAACAAGGATGATTGGGAAATTAGAGTTCTGCCCCATTATTAATTCTAACATTAAAATTTGCATGGCTTTGTAATATAAACACATAAAACCATTGCTTGAACTTTTCTCCTCAAATCAGAGATTTCCCAAAGTTTCCTCATTCTCATCCTCCTTTTAGTGAGTAGGGTTTTCTCTTACCTGTGGAGGCATAGTCTTGAAATTTGTTTTGGGGTCTTTGTCAAACCTTAGCATGAAGGGTTGTTTGTGTTGTTTGTGCGTGTGTGTATTTGATTGCTTGCTTGTTTGTTTTGTTTTGTTTTAAGGAAGATAAATATCAGTGAGGTACTTACAAATTTTTGGAACATTTTGGAGGAGAAGCCATCTGAAAACTGAAACAGAGAGGTTAAAAGGAAAGTTGTGAGTGAGCACAGAATGCGCACATGGATCCTGCAAATGCAGAGAGGTATTCTTTGATTCCATCATCTCCTGACTACCACTGCCTGGCTTCAAAAAGATAACATACAGCCACGGGAAAAAGATAACCTGTGTCCCTTCTAAACCCACCCTCTTACTGAATAAGCATGCATTGGAAATCCTTCATCCAATGACTCCTGGCATTTAGGAGTTTCTGAGAGGCTAATAGCTTTTTGTTGTTTTTATTTTTCTCTAATTGTCATCATAAGAGATTATATTTGTTCTATGTGTTCCATGCAGTTCACTGAACTATACTTCTCCTCTATTGGCTGTCTTCAGTGAATAATTGAGGATGCCAATGGAGATTGGCTTCCTGCAAACAAGGTAGAGAAATCAAATCTCTTTATGAGACATGAGACTCTTGGGTTTTATGGCACTAACGTAAATTTAAGAATAATGTGTTTTAAGAAAAACAGCATGTAACTAGAGGCAAAATTTGTAAGTGGCTGGATTATTTGAAAATATTTTTAATTTCACAAAAATTCCCCATTCTTCTTGTTCTAATTTTCAGAAGCTTCTGCTTTCCTGTATCTATGAAACTTGTAGTATTAGAGATATGGTTAAGGTGATTTCTAGCAATGACTGGAATACACTAGAATTATTAGATGGGGGGGGGGGTTTGTGAAGAAGCCAGAAGCAAATGAGGTACTTACAAATAACTTGCGCATTTCCATAGTGATATCATAGGTGGTTTGTGACAGTGTGAGGGCATGATCAATCAGGTCCTTGAGTGACACCACACTTTGCTCAGCCTCATAGTCTTGTGTGGAAGTGGAAGTCACCGTCTCGCAGTGGTGGAGGTTTGATACCAACAGCAGCAGGAGCATCCCTGCTATATGGAAATACAAGCTACTCTGCATCTATCCATCTCAGGTTATCAACTGTAACTCTTTCTTGGCTATCGAGAAAAATGTTATCTCTTCCAGTGCCTGCCACTGTGTAGTCTATCACTGTACAGTTCTGTGGTGTTGAGCAGACATGTTCTAGCGAAAAAAAAATTTTAATTAAGTAATTACATTTGCATGGGTATATAGTTTCTGGACTTGATGACATTCCCCTTTTTTGCATTGTTATCAGAAAATATTCCAAAGTTTTCAAACATTTGGACCTTAAACTACTGTGTGGGTGTTTTTAAGTCATTCTCTGGAGACAGGTTAGTTAATTGGGAATTTATGCTGAAGTTAAGTAATCACCGTCTCCTGGACAGTCTTGTTAACTGAATAGATAATATTTACGTTATTACAAGGAAAACACATTGCTATTTCAACTTCATGCCCGATAAAAAAATAATAAATGCATGACCCCTGTCTCTCAATGCTGAAAATTAAGAGAATCCTGTAATGCAAAGGATTATGTAGGCTCACTTTTCTCACTTACAGTAATAAACCCACTCATTTGTCATTCTAGCAAAGCTCCGGATTGTTCTCTCTGTGAATGTGAGCTTTACAATAACCCTGTAGGTAGACTTCCAGGGTATTATCATTAACTATGTTGAGAAGAGAGGAAGCTTACAGGGTTGACTGGTTTTCCTTGGGTCCTATTCTTAGCTGGTTCAGGAAGAAAAATGTCAACACTCCAGACTTTGCACCCCACAATGGCATGTCTTAAACATCTTGGGCTTTCATATAGATTAGGGTGACAGAGGCCACACCCATAATCTTGAATATCGGTGTCAACAGGCATTATTATTTGTAAAATCCAAATTTTACCTTTGAGCACATGATCACATGCCCTTAAAGACTAGATTTTTTTCCTGCTTTTTATGCCCTATCAAATTCTCTCATTTCTAAATAGTAATTGGTGTTGGTTTTTCATCATGGATTTTATTTCACAGATGGATAGAAACATAACTGTAGCATATCAGTAATTTACAACTCAGCAGGATGAACCAGCATTTTTTCATCATTAAAAATCTATTCACATTCAGTGATACAAATATGAAATTTTTGTCTGTTCCATTAAACTTTTAATGAGTGCAACTGGAAATGTACAACATAAAATTGGAACAAAATTTCCAAAACAATATAGATCCACATCTTCTAGCCTTGTCTACTATATTTCTAGAATTGAATATAAGATTAAGTTCACTCAATTCGTGTAACTCATAGCAGAGCCCCAGGAACCAGACATACTACTTCCTGCAATTTTGACTCTTAGAGGTGAGCTCTCCTGACTGTACATTGTTGAGCAGATGAATTGCTGCTCTCTACCATTAGACACAGGTACTATTCCCTTTTTCTATGTAGGTCAACTAAGATAATGCAAAATGTCCCTAGACACTACAGTCAATCTCCAGGGTAAGAAGTCTTCCTTTTCAGAACAACTGATGTAAGAGTATACTGAACAGTTGCTTTCTAGAGCAATGATTAGAAAGTACTGCTAGCCTTGTCATCTCAGCTCATCCAGGTAGACTTTTGTGATTTACGCTTAAATAAAGGTCAAGTCACTTCATGTGTAAGAATAATAACACCAAAGAAGCAAATTTCCAAACAAGCTTTGCAAAATAGTGCATTGTTTAAGCCTGCTAAGAAGAAATCGAGAAAGAATTACTTACAGAGGGATGGCCGAGTCAAAGACAGCAGCATCTTTGAGGAGTCTATCCTCTGCTTGTCTGTTGATTCTGCAAACCTGCTTCACAGTAGTCCTGCTTTAAGTTAATTTCCCACCTCTACATATTGCAGTATCCCATGCCCAAGGCTGTAAATTGCCAGGAGGCAGGAAGAAGTACACACCTGCAGTCTCAGAAATGACTCCATATTTTTTTCCCTCATAGATGATGTCAAAAGCACCATAACAATGGTGACTAAAGTAGTTATATTTGCATTGTTCAGCTTACTTCAAGGCCAAGAATAAGTTCCAATTTAAATCATAAACAACCAGCGTCATCCCTGTCTCATGAAGATTGGTGGAAATGTCATGACCTAGAAAAATAGTCATGCCTCTCCTTTAGATGCTTATGCGTTTTGCATAAGATATTATTATTAGATATTTTCTGAATCTTGGAGAAGGTAACGCACTGATTTCACTGTTTCTGAGCATTGGAACCCTTGGGACACTGCAACTGTTTGTCATTATATTCTAGCTTCATAAGAGTAAGGCAAAGTACAAAATCAAATGTTTACAAAGCTTTAACATAAGCAAATAACATTCATGACTTCAAATCACATCAGAGAATTTCCTGTTTGTGCCTAAGTCATGGCCACTATAGACTTTGAATTGGGCATACTGTAACAATCAGGTTCTGTCCATGCAACTGAGCTACATCTAATCTAGATGTATTTGGTTATACCTATAAGAGTTGTGACACTTTTGGATGACTTGATAGATCTGACTTGATTCAGTAATTACCTTAACTTGGGCTGAATTAAGACCTCTTAGTGATAGTTCTCAGCAGCAGCCACCTATCATCTTGCACTCTATAAGACAAGCAGGACATTATCTTCTTCCTAATCAGACTTCTTATCATGAACCCAGAACATGTGACATCTCATTCCGTAGTCTCTTACTCTGGTAGTGTTTACGTCTAACACACAGGTGGCCACTGGATACTCACGTCAAACAGCTCATAGGAAGACTCTGGGAAGCTATGAGGTCTGATGAAGCATTCATGCAAATGAACAAGAGGTAGACCTGTAGTTTCCTGACAGTGTGCAGGATTCCAGTGCTTTGGTGTCTCCCAGACCAGTGAAAAGCAACTCGTGATAAATGCAACATGAATTTTGATCACTAAGCTTGTTTGGATATTCTAAGAAATGAGGCCATGGAGGTGATGATGACGTCAAACCTCGTATGCTAAGAAATTATCCTTCCCCATATATTATATAGTATACTTTTCTCAAGTAAAAGGAAATACACTATGGATGTATCTCTGCTTGGAATCATGGTGTATACCAGAACTGGAGAGTCTCGGCTGGATAAGTAAGACAAGTAAGTTGAACTTACTTACTTGGAGGGAAAGAGGAAAGCTTTTGTGGTGGAAAATTTTCAACTAACCTTGAACTCTTTCCACAGACAGATGTAACCAATGAAAAGGCAGTGGCCAAAGGGAGTTCTGGAGGCAAACAACCTGGATTGTTCTTAATAATATAGCAGGGGGGGCAGGTGTGAATTAGCCTTTTCTCCACTTACCTGGACTGAGCTTATCAGTTTGAGTTCCTCCCAAGTTACTTATTCTTTTGTCCACTGGAAGGTTCCCCAATTTCAGAAGCAAAATTCTCCAAGGAAAGACAATGTGTCATGGAGAAAAAAAGGTGGTATTAACTCCCACTTCACTTTTCTTTGCTCAAAATTGATATTTGAAGGAAATAACTGAAATAAGTCATGGAGGACTCTGATGTTCTCTGATTTCTTTTATTTTTACTATTGTATGCTTGTGTGTGTCTAAGTGTGTGTTTGTTCAGAAGAAAGAATAGGTTGTCTTATCTCCTAGAGCTGGTGCTATAGGCAGTTGTAAGCCACCAGCAAGATGCTGGAAATCAAACCAATTTTGTCTGCAAGAGAGGTATGCACTCTTAAGCTACTGAACCATCTCTCCAGCCCCTACTCACATTTGTTTGCTCTGAGTGTTTGTTTGTTGGTAATGGTGGTTAGTTTTTTTTAATGATTTCATTTATTTATTAGTGTTTTTCATTGAAATAGAATTATGTCACTCCTTCTTTCATTTCCTTCCTCCACCACCACCCAAACATCCTTCCTTGAACTCTTCAATGCCATCTTCATTCTCAAGTTGATAGTCTCCTATTATATTTGTTTCACACACGTATATGTATATGTGCGAATATATAGAAATGAAAAGTGATGAGTTTATTTCTGTTGTTTGTATGAAAATAATTTTAATGTTGACCACTCTTCATTGAACAACCAGTATGTCTCATTCCAGCGGTCAGTAGGTGCCTGTGGTGCTTTGACTAGGAATGGGATCCTGTGAACTTTTCCTCTTCCATATGAAAATATTCATTGATATTGCCATTCTCCTTTTGTTTATGCAGCCATTTCTAGGATACAGTGGTTGACAGCAGACTTTCTAATATCACTGTTCTTTTAATTTTTCTATCCCCTCTTCTATGGTGTTTCCTGAGCCATCACACAGGTACTGTGATGAATATGTATCTATTTGAACTGGAGTCCTCATGTCTCTTTGACCTCTGTATGGTGTTCAGTTTTTGTTTCGGAGATAGTCTCCATTTGTTGAGAAGAGAAACTACCTTGATGAGGGGTGGTAGTTACACTTATCTGTATTTAAAAGAATAAGATTTAGAATGTAGTGTGGAATTATGCTGGTCTAGGCTCCTAAAATAGGAGATTTTTTTTTCTAAGATCCATGACATTACTAGCATGGAAAAAGTTGGGTTTTCAGTACAAGGGATGATTTTTTTCTCTTGTTGAGTGGACCTTACTGAGTTGCTTGTTACCATGAGCATGTGTGTGGGTCTTATTGTACCTTTCTGCACATCTTACCTTGCTGGTGATTGTTACAGTTCATAGGTGCTGTAACAAGATAGGACTGTTTAATTGTTTTTCGTCTGTTGGCAGCTTGCATAATGTTTTCTGAAGTCATTGAAGCTAGAACACAAAAAAACAGGCTTTAACATCAGGACCAACTTGAATCATCTGATTTGTGTGTCCTAAGTGTTTGATGTCTTCACCAACAGAGGACATTTAACCTGTGAGAGACAAACAAGGGCTATAGTAATATACTAGATTGTTTTAGGTGTCACTTGGACTTCCCTGACCAACCCTTCAACTGGGGTCTCATGTCTGACAGTAGGAATTTTGTTAGGCTATGATTGTTGTGGGAAACATTATCAGCCCAAGTACTTTAACTTCTTTTAAGGTGTATATGTGTGGGGATGTGAGGTATGTATATGTTTATATATGCATACACTTAACTTTGTTGCACTTAATTTAGATGAACAAAAAATGATCTCTTGAGACTTTGTTAAACAACTTTGGTGTTATTTGTCCCTCCTTCTCTTCCTGTGCTGATTTCTTCCTCTGTGCAGTTAGATACCTCTCCTCATTCCTCACTTTACACCAGCTGTATCCTGCTATTTCTTTTCGGAGCCTTGCCTTTAGCCACCCGCCTATGGTCCTGTTATACTTCCCTGGCTCCTGTGATTAGCCTGTCTTGTACACTCACATCAGAGGAACTGCAAATGAGAGAGTAAATGTGGCGTTTGTATTTCTGGGTTGTGTTACTTCACTCAATATCAACTTATCTAAGTCCATCCATTTCTCTGAAATTTTCATGTTTTCATATTCTTTTCAGCTGAATAATACTCCATTGTATATGCATGCCACATTTTCATTATCCATTCATCAGTTAAAAGACACTTAGAATTTTTTTTTTCTATTTCTAGGCTACTTTAAACAGTTTTTTGTTGTTTCTTGTTTTAGTAATCCTCCTAGGTACTGATTTCCAATAGTAGCTTATATTTGTATGGAGACATTAACACTGACTTTGAATGATTTAGCCATGCTAACAACTATCATCTCATAAATTCAGAAAATTAAAATTACTTATAAAAACAAATGGAGAGGATGAAAATTTAGGAAAACACAATTTATGAGATGGAAAATGCAGGAAGTTATAAGAGTGTTTTCCTTTGTACTAAAATACATTTTATTGGCAATATCAAATGGAGTACCAGAGGGACAACAGACAGAAAGATAAATATAAGTAAGATGACATTTGTTTCTCCAGGCTCTAATAGTTATGTTGACTTTGGCATGGGATTCTAAAGATTTAGTTGAACACTAGTTATTTGCTGTTTGGAATTCCATACATGTATATGTTTTTCCTATAATCCATTCCCTTCCAACTCTTCCTTTAACCCCACCATTATTATTCCTTCCCAACTTCATGCACACTTTTATAAACTATCCTAGTACACCTAGTATTCCCAATATATGCAACAGATTAAGGACATCCACTGGGACATGGGCAATCTATATTTCTTATGGTATGGCATGATCCCTTAATAAAGCTAAATCTTCTTCTCCAATCAGCATTTGATTGTAAATAATTCCTTAACCAGGGATGGGATTCCTTCATATCCGTGTTGGAATTTTGGCTAAGTTGATCACGTGAAGATACCTTACACGCAGTGACGACTGTGTGTGCTCAGAGTCTCTGTTAGGTCTACAAAATTCTATTTTGCATCAGCACTCCTCTACTTCTGGTTGGTCCGTTTAAGGCTCAGTGCTCCATTCTCTGAATTTTGACCACTTGTGAGTCTCTGCATTAACAACCATCTACTACAAGAAGATCCTTTTTGATGAGAGTTGATGCAAGAGCTAAGGTGGTTTAAACACTATGTCCAGTAAGCAGGAGAATAGCAGTAGTTTCTCCCTTTGGGCCTATGGCCTGCTGAATAGTGGGTTTTTGACCCAGCTAACAGTACTAGACATTAGCTTTTTTTTTTTTTTTTTTTTTTTTGTAGCAGACCTTCAATCTGTTCAGAAAGTGGTCACATAATTTCTATATTTGTGGCAATATTGCAACAATGAGCTTATCTTTGCAGGCTAGAAGTTATTGTAGCTTACAGGTTCCAAGCTGGAAAAGGCTGCTGATTAGATTTCTCCACCAGTAACAAGTATAGTACTTTCTGATGCTATGAAAATTATGCAGTAGAGTGGAAATACCTACTGCAAATCAAGCATGATTTCTCCATATTTTATTGCTAAAGTGTGTGATGTCTTTAGCAATAGGCTCTTACAATCACGTTTTTGAGAGTAACCAAAAATAATGATAATAACCTGTAATCTTTCAAAGAAGTCTCTTGGACCACATTGGACAATAGCTAAAGGGAGTCAAACACACCTGACATTGTAGTGCTCTCTACAAAATGAGCAATACTCTACCACATTAACAGCTTCAGTGTCAGCATCTATAAATCTCGTCAGTGAGCTCCCCTCTCAACATTGTACTGTTCCAGAAACACTTGTGTTCATCTGACCCTCTGTGAAATTTTTCTAGAAACTCTGCTACTAAGCCAACCTAAATGGCCATAAATTCTTCATTCTGTGTCGTATTGCATTTCATTTTCTTCTAAATCACCTCATTTCAATTACTTTCATACTACACAGGTCCATCTTAAACACCAGTCAGTGTTACACAGAATCACTGAGGCTCTCTTGTCTTTATAATGAAGCCAATACAAACGAGAGATTCTACAGAAATGCATACACTCTCCACTACACTTCTCAAGGTATGAACATTTTCATGTTCTCCAATTTAGATGTTTTGTTTTTTACCAGAAACAAAACAATTTGGAACTAATGCTGATATATGATCGAATATAGAGATAGACTTCTAAATCTTTACTTACCCAAAAATGGACTAGCGGTAAAGAAGTTAGCCAAAAATGCAATTCAGTTATAGAAATTCTAAGATACTCACTTAAATTTTCATTTTACAGTTCAACAAAGGGTAAGATGATCAGTCCTCACTCAGAAATGCAAAAGGGACAGACAATTGAAGAAGAAAAAAACAGGGAAGGGGACAGGAGCCTACCACAAAGGGCCTCTGAAAGACTCTACCCAGCAAGGTATCAAAGCAGATGCTGAGAATTATAGCAAAAGTTTGAGCAGAGTAATCTTATGATTACTTATAATTTTATAAATAATTATATTATAAACTTATGCAAGGAATCTTATGATAGAAGGGGGAGAAAGAAAGACCTAGGGGGGAGAGGAGCTCCAAAAGGAGAGCAACATAACCAAATTCTGAGACTGATACTCTAATCAAGGACCAAGCATGGAGAAAACCTAGAACCCCTGCACAGATGTAGCCCATGGCAGCTTAGTCTCACAGTGTATTCCCTAGTAATGGGAACAAGGGTTGTCTCTGACATGAACTCAATGTTTGGCTCTTTGATCAGCTTCCCTTGATGGGGGAGGAGACTTGCCAGGCCACAGAGGAAGATAATGCAGCCAATCCTGATGAAACCTGATAGGCTAGGGTCAGAGGGAAAGGGAGGAAGACCTCCCCTATCAGTGGACTTGGGGAGGGGCATGGGAGGAGATGAGAGAGGAATATTGGAATTGGGAGGGGATGAGGGAGAGGGCTATAGCTAGGATACAAAGTGAATAAATGGTAATTAATTAAAAAAAAAAAGACAGTATCTCATCCATGGCTCAAGCCTCAGGCTGCCCAGATGATGTATCTTCTATTCTCATTTATTTCATAGTTAACCTAAATGACTCTCAATGTTTCCTTTTACTGAAATGTGGATTTAAAGATTAAACCAAGAGATGAACAAATTAATATAAAACTAGACTATATGGAATAGGAAATAAGACAGTGTTCTGTCAACCAAATTGAATAAAAAGGTATTCAACAAAAGTACTATTTTTACAAATGTGTACTAAGAACACAAAGCAATACATATCTGGGATGTAAGTATCTATGAAGGACTCTACAATTCCTTAAACTGAATATTTAGACTGTTATTTATAAGCAATAAAGTGAATAATTAAGATGCTCTTTCAAAAGCCCCTTTTCTCTATGAGCTATTCTCTATAAAATACATCATTTGAGTGTGATTGAACTGGGGCAAAACATTCCATGAGATGGAATTCCCTCCATTATAACTACAGTGAGTAGTCAATTAAAATTACCCTTCTGGGTATGTTGACACCTAGCTACTCCTAGGTACCTACGTCAATAAGCCTGCTGCCTCAGGTTTTGACTTTGAGAAATGTAGGGAAATTTTGTTTGAAAAAAAAAATGGATTGACTTCATTTAGCCTGGACAAAATATAGAGGCAGGGAGAAACTCATACAAGTTAATCCCTCAACAATGCCTGTTATTCTCTTATAAATTATCCTAAACCACAGATATGCACTGTATCATTTATAGCCAAGATTGTTGCAGAAATTCAGTGGCGCAGTCCTAGAAACAAGGAAACCAGTGGCTCACGTTATCTGCATTTTCTGTTATAGATACAAATATTGAGGGATATGAGATCTTCATCAATTATAGATCTTGCAAATAAGAGTGCTTGGTCTATTCCTTTGATAGTTGGATATAGAACACTTTTCAATATTCTTTTGAAGGTACTATGGATGCCCAAATCTCTGAATGGCAGATAAACCTAAGTTAGTAATTGTAAACCTGATAGACTGGTGAGTAAAAGGTGGAACTCCAGTGTTTCTCATTAGAGTTTCTCCTTTCCATCCAGGGATTCAGCCTGGACCATATACACAGCATTTTGCTGGGCCTGTGATAGAGGCCACCTTGTAAATTGTGTATGAGAAGTTCTAAAGCACTCAAGAGGAGTTGAAAAAGAAAAAGCATTAAAGGAGGTTGCTCACAAAAAAAAAATATGTCAATAATTATGACATCCAAGTAGAGATTATTGGAAATATTTAGGGGTGTTCCTATGTCTGTACTATTGTGCCTTTGAAGAGCTGTAAGTTCTGAGCATGAAATCATTGACTGGAGAAAGAGGTAAAGTAGAAATCTGGTATTTTGGTGAATTTGAGACCAATGAGAATCAACCCACAATAGGCCTCAAACACATTTGAAGCATGGAGCAGCAGTGGAGGAATTTGGATACAAAGCAATAAGGATGAAAACACCATTTTCTAAGTTAAGTATACATCCTAGCTCAGATAATATGCTGTGGGCTTTTCTCCGATAAAAGAATATATGACAGAGATGGATTTGCTCCTGATATATACCAGAGTTGGAGAGTTTTGCCCGATGGCACAAGGATAAGGGAAACATATTTGTTTGTCAGGAAATGACAGCCTTTAGGTCTGGAAAATTTTGGCTCTGGGCCCTTTCAGTAAACAGGGTTATGGGAGAGAAGTAGTGGCAGACAGATAGCCTAGAGGCCTTGAGAACAAGGAAGCATTCTGGAGAAAATTCCCAGGACACCAGGTGACAGGGAATTGTTCCTCTTCAACCCTGACTGGGCATAGTAACAGTTTCTCCCAAATTCTCCATTTCATTGTCCATTGGGAGCAGCCCCATGTATGAATACCAAAGGAGTCTCTGAGATAGACAGAATAGTACAGAGAGCTGCCAACGGACATGATTCTCAAGAGCCTTGCTCTATTAATATTTATCTTTAAAGAAAATAATTGCAACAAGCCATCAAATCCTTTTTTTCTTTTGGGTTTTTTTTTGAGGTTATTCACATTTAATCATTTTTGAAAGTATAACGTAATTACCCCATTCGTTCCCCACCTCCCTTTCCTCCTTTTAAACTCTCCCATCTATCACTGCCATACACTCCCTGATTTCTCTAAAATCCATAGCTTTTTTCGCTATAATATCACACACACACACACACACACACACACACCACACCACACACACACAGGCACACAACCTACCCACTCCATATAATGTTACTTGTTGTTCGGCCTTCATGGCTGAACCTTTGTTACCGCCTAACAAATTGGTGTGCTCTTCCCCGAGGAAGACTCTTTCTTTTCCTCTTGGGATTCCTTAATGGGTAGTAGTTTTTCGTCTATTGTTGGGACCTTTTGAGCTTTCTCCCTCATATATTAGTATGTCTATTGGTTTATTCCTTGGTCAGGTCATGCATAGGCACCCATATTGAAGAGAGTTCAGGGGTGTAGCACCTCCGAAATTCCTAGCTGACACTGACTCACAGCAAACTTCCTAGTCCTTTCACTCTTGAAATTTTTAATTTTTCTGCTCTGTCGTCAACAATAATCCCTGAACCTTAGGTGTTAATGGTTGTATTATAGGTCTATCTGTTGAGACTGGACTCTGTAACTCTGTGTTTTGATCAGTTATACATATATTTTGCAATGTTTCTGTCTGTTACAAAGAGAATTTTTTTTTTATGAGGAGTGAGAATGATGGTTATGCGGGAGTTTAAGAATATAAACATCAAAAAAATAATAAAACAAACAAAAAAGAATATAAACATTGAGGATGAAATTAGAGACTTTATTACGTTTAGCCCATCACCCTGATTGCCACATCATAGATCTTTGGAAAAAAAATAATTGAAACAAACCATGAAAATAAACTTGTCTTTTTTAGTAGAAGTCAATAATTTTTTTTTTTCACATTTTGAATGCCAATATCCATTCAGACTTGTAATGATTGTAAAGGAACTCGATCTGCTAATGTGTTTGCATTTATAGTCAGGCCAGCCTCGTAGGTGATGATAAGCAAGAAGCAAAGTGACCACAGGAGACAAGTAAGTAGACAATGAATAAGAGATGAGATCAGTTTTCCAGACTACTCTGGTTGTTTTGGCATCCAGGTGGTCTTCTAAATGTTTGATAGAATAATTTTACTTGATAATAGTGACATAATTTGCCCATCAATTTTCATAGAATAATTTTTATAGAATAATTTTATAATATAGATATATTATGTGTTTATTAATTTATCACTGTAATTTTTAAGAATTTCATGAGTATACTTTTTGCTTCATTTCTCCCTTCTCATCCATCTAACACTTCCTTAGTAATCTCTTTCTACATCTCAAGTTCATAACTTCTTATGCTTAAGTCATACATATATGCATACACATACATACATGCAACATATGGAATCTAATATTGTCTCTGTGTATATGTATTTGAGGATGAACACTTGGTATCAGAAAGCCAATTAGAGGACTCCTTCATGGCATATGTGCAACCTATGGAATCTATTAGTGTTTTGTATATATATATATATATATATATATATATATATATATATATGTGTGTGTGTGTGTGTGTGTGTGTGTTATGTATATGTATGTATATGTATATATGTATATGTACATATGTATATACATATATACATATACATACACACACATATATATATATACATCTACATATATTGGAGGATGAGGACTTAGTATCTGAAAGCCAATTAGAGGACTCCTTCATGACAAAGAATGGTTCTTCCTCTCTCAACAGTCATTAGTTACCTGTAACACTTTACCATAGTTGGCCTTATGGGATTTCTTCTATCCATATTGACATATCTACAGGTCCTCTCATTGTTCAAGTCTAGGCAATCATATCGTTGAAGTTTCATAGGTGCATTTTCCATGCCATACAGAGAAGACAAGATCTAACATTAGGTATTTACTCCTCTGGTTCCTCAGCCTTTCAGCCCTTCTTCCGCAGTGGCCCCTGCGACTTGACTTTACTGGTTGTGTTGCACTTGTATCAGTCAGGACCTGAAACACCATGGTTAGTGTTATCTGCATTTTGATGAGTTGTGCATCTCTGGTAAGCATCTCCATCTCTTGCAAAAACAAGCGTCTTTGATTAAGAGCAAGAGCTACACCTATTTGTTGGGATAAAAATATATATTTGAATGTATTTAGAACTTATAATGGTTTAGGAAAGTGGTGGTAATAACTTCTCTAAGTCCCATGGCCTCACCAGCCCTGGATATTTGGCTAGATTTACAGTATCAAGTGTGAGTACTCCTCAAGCAGACCTTAGCTCCAGTAAGATAGGTGCTGCTCACTGGAAGATGTAAATGCCACTATTATACTTTTGTGGATATCTTGTCATAGTTGTTTTACATAGATATTATAGCTGGGAAGGACCACTTACCCCTAACAGCTAGCAGAGCAACATCCAATACGATGAGATCTAGGCCTGAAAGAGGAGGTTTTTAGATCAGATACTCCTCAGTTCTTTCAAATCCGTATCAATCAGTGTGTGGTGGCTTCATAAAAAGGTACTAGCCTTGACATTATGGAAGGCAACCAAGGGCAACAGAATTAGTCTATATTGTTTTGGGAGTCTCTTGGACTCCCTTTGTAAAACTTAAAATAAGATTTTTCATGCATAGTTGATGTATTTTTTCCACAGTCCTACTCATTATAAGACTTTTATTATGAAGATTATTTTGAATTTTACTTAATATTAATTATTATGCAAAAGAATTTTTTAAATATATTTTTATCTACATATTTTATTGTACCTGGCTCTACTTCACTCCTGCACTACATTTGTTTATCTGTTTTGTCTGCTTCATCCTCAATATAGATATAAATTATCATTTCTGATACAAGAGCTATTCTCATCAAGGTTTCCATATCATCACCTTAGATTAATGTCTGTGAAAAATGACCAATGATGTATTACTAATGTCTTATAGTAAAACTCAGCTTCCTTTGCAGATGATGTAGGGAATATGTATGTCATGAAAAGATAGTACATGAATTAATAGATATGTTGCCTCCCTATTTTCTTTTCATTTTTAACTTTTTTCCTTCCTTTCAATATTATATCAAATTTAGATATCTATCTTAAACCATCAATATCATGGAACCTTGAGGGGGGGAGGAACTAGGACTTACTTGTAATTCTTTCCTTTCTGTATTTTTTTTTTACTTAGTTTCTTTCTACATTTAGCAGTATCAATGACACTGACAATAATATAGTAATTAGCATTTATGTAATTTTTAAATTAAATTTTTATTTTTTATATTAGTTGCAGTTTATTCACTTTGTATCCCAGCCGTAGCCCCCTCCCTCATCTCCTCCCTGCCCCTCTCTAAGTCCACTGATAGGGGTGGTTCTCCTCCCTTTCCATCTGACCCTAGCTTATCAGGTCTCTTCAGGACTGGCTGCAAGGTCCTCCTCTGTGGCCTAGCAAGGCTGCTCCTCCCTCAGGAAAAGGGGAGAACTCAGAGAGCCAGCCATTGAGTTCATGTCAGAGACAGTCCCTTTTTCCCTTACTAGGGTACCCACTTGGATACTTAGCTGCCATGGGCTACATCTGAGCAGGGGTTCTAGGTTATATCCATGCATGGTCCTCAGCATTTATGTAACTCTTACAAGCTCAGCTAGGGCTCATAAAAGACAGATACTTTTAAACATCTGTTTTGTTCTACATAGGGCCCATACTGTGTGACTTGATATTTTAAAATCAATTTATTGGGTTGGTTCCTTTATTTAGATATGACCATTGTTATTTTAGCTACAGAAAAAAATGTCATTATATGGTGTCTTCTCTTGAAATCCATAGGAAAGCATACACATTCACAAAAAGAAGACAGTGTGTTTACTTTCTGAAATAGCATCTTAACCACCCTTTGCTGGACTGAAATTCAGATAATCATAAGGATATATTTTAAAAATTTATTTGTTCAATTTACATCCCAATCATAGTCTCTTCCCTCCTTTCCTCCTGGTGGTCCCATCCTCCTTCCTTCTTTCCCAAATTCCCACTCTCCTTTCCCTCAGAAAAGGGGATCCCCCCACCTATCTAACCCAGTACATCAAGTCCTATGAGGACTGAGCACATACTCTTCCACAATGGCCTAGCCAGGCAGTACCTCCAGGGAGAAGTGATCAAAAAGCATGCAAGAGAGTCCTTGTCAGAGACAGCTCCCACTCCCTTGCTAGATTACCCACATGATGACCAAGCTGCCCATCCTGTGCATATGTGTTGGGAGCATAGGTCCAGACCAGACATCATCCTTGGTTGGTGTTTCATATCTGCAAGCCACCCTGGGCTCAGGTTAGTTGGCTCTGTTTATCATGTATAGGTCCTGTTCCTTCCGGGTCCTTCTATCCTTCTCCTACACTTCCACAAGGCTCTCTGCACAAAACCCACTTTGGCACCTCAGCATCTGTTTAGATCCACTGCTTGTTTGAGTCTTTGCTAGGCTCCTCTCTGCAAGCATAGCAGTGTAAGGATATATTTTATAACATCTATATTCCAGCAACTTAGAAAATATCAAATGTAATATATTATGTGGTTAATATCTGCTAATAAGTATATATTACATGCATATCTTTCTGGTTATGGGTTACTTCACTCAGAATGATCTTTTCTAGTTCCATCCATTTGCCTGAAAATTTTATGATTTCCTTGTTTTTAATTGGTGAGTAGTATTCCATTATGTAAACGTACCACAATTTCTGTATCCATTCTTCAGTTAAGAGACATCTAGGTTGTTTCCAGATTTTGGATATTATAAATAAATCTGCTAGAACAAAGCTGAGCATATGTCCATGTGGTATGGTAGACTATCTTTTGGGTACATACCCAAGAGTGCTATAGCTAGGACTTGAGGTAGTACTACTCTCAATTGACAAAGAAAGCACCAGATTGATTTCCAAAGTGGTTGTACAAGTTTGCACTCCCACCAGCAATGAAGGAGTGTTCTCCTTTCTCCACATCCTCACCAGCATATGCTATCATTTGAGTTTTTGATCTTAGCTATTCTGATGGATGTTAGATGGAATCTCAGAGTCATTTTGATTTACATTTCCCTGATGTCTAAGGATGTTAAACATTTCTTTAAATATTTCTCTGCCATTCAATATTGCTCTTTTGAGAATTCTTTGTTTAGTTCTGTGCCTCATTTTAAAATTGTTTATTTATTATTTATTACAATTTTTTTTTTTGAATGTTGATTTGGTGGTTTAATTGTTTTGGAAACAGTCTGAAAATTACCCCTGATTTTGTCACATATTTTTTTTTTTTTATTTTTTTATTTTTTTTTTTTTACAGGTGAATTCATATTGTATTTTTTTTTTCTTTTTAGTTACATTTTGTTAACTCCGTGTCCCAGCTGTATCCCGCTCCCTCATTCCCTCCCCAACCCCACACTCCCTCCCTGGTCTCCTCCCTGCCCCTTTCCAAGTCCCCTGATAGGGGAGGACCTCCTCCCCTTTCATCTGTCCCTGTTTTATCAGGTATCTTCAGGGCTGGCTGCAAAGTCCTCCTCTGTGGCCTAACAGACTGCTCCTCCCCTGGGGGGAGGTGTCAAACAGCCTGCCCTTGAGATCCTGTTAGAAATAGTCCGTGTCCCCCTTACTTTGGAAAACTACTTGGTTACTGAGCTACCACAGGCCACATCCGAGCAGAAGTTCTAGGTTATATCCATAGATGGTCCTTGGTTGAGTTTCAGTCTCAGAAAAGACCCTGTGCCCAGATATATTTGGTCCTTGTAGAGCTCCTATCCTTTCCATATCATACTAACTTCCCTTCTTTCATATGATTCCCTGCACTCTGCCGAGGGTTTGGTTATGAGTCTTAGTGTCTGCTTTGAAACACTGCTAGGTAGAGTCTTTCAGATGCCTTTTGTGGTAGACTCCTGTCATAAGTTCAAGGCACATCCCATTTGTCTTTCTAAATGAGGATTAATCACCTTTGCCTGTGTCCACTTTCTTGATTATCTTCTTTAGGTGTGTAGATTTCATTATGTTTATCATGTCTTGTAGGTCTATATAAGCGAGTATATACCAAGTTTGTCTTTCTCCTTCTGGGATACTTCACTCAGAATGATCTTTTCTAGATCCCACCACTTGCCTGCAAATTTCATGATTTCCTCCTTTTTGATTGCTGAGTAGTATTCCATTGTGTAAAAATACCACAATTTCTGTATCCATTCCTCCGTTGATGGACATCTGGGTTGTTTCCAAGTTCTGGCTATTACAAATAAAGCTGCTATGAACATGGTTGAACAAATGTCCTTGTTGTGTACTTGAGCAAATTTTGGGTATATACCTAGGAGTGGTATAGCTGGGTCTTGAGGTAGCACTACTCCTAGTTGTCTGAGAAAGCGCCAGATTGACTTCCAAAGTGGTTGAACCAGTTTACATTCCCACCAGCAATGGAGGAGGGTTCCCTTTTCTCCACAACCTCTCCAGCATGTGCTATCACTTGAGTTTTTCATCTTGGCCATTCTGATGGGTGTAAGGTGAAATCTCAGGGTCGTTTTGATTTGCATTTCCCTAATGGCTAATGAGGTTGAGCATTTCTTTAAGTGTTTCTCTGCCATTCGATGTTCCTCTTTTGAGAATTCTCTGTTTAGCTCTGTTCCCCATTTTTTAAGTGGATTACTTGGTTTGTTGCTTTTCTGCTTCTTTAGTTCTTTATATATACTTGATATTAGCCCTCTGTCAGATAAAGGGTTGGTGAAGATTCTTTCCCAATCTGTAGGCTGTCTATTTGTTTTGATGACAGTGTCTTTTGCTTTACAGAAGCTTTTCAGTTTCATGAGGTCCCATTTATTGATTGTTGCTCTTAGAGCCTGTGCTGTTGGTGTTCTGTTCAGGAAGTTGTCTCCTGTGCCAATGAGTTCTAGGCTGTTTCCCACTTTTTTTTCCAGCTGATTTAGAGTATCTGGCTTTATGTTGAGGTCCTTGATCCACTTGGACTTTAGTTTTGTGCAGGGTGATAAATATGGGTCTATTTTCATTTTTCTGCATGTAGACATCCAGTTGGTCCAGCACCATTTGTTGAAGATGCTGTCTTTTTTCCATTGAATGGATTTGGCTTCTTTGTCAAATATTGAGTATTCATAGGTGTGTGGGTTTATTTCTGGGTCTTCTATGCGATTCCATTGATCCTCCTTTCTGTTTCTATGCCAATACCATGCAGTTTTTATTACTGTTGCCCTGTAGTACAGCTTGAGATCGGGAATGGAGATACCTCCAGATGATCTGTTGTTGTACAGAATTGTTTTGGAGATTCTGGGTTTTTTGTTTCTCCATATGAAGCTGAGAATCTTTTTTTCAAGGTCTGTAAAGAATTGAGTTGGTATTTTGATGGGAATTGCATTGAATCTGTAAATTGCTTTTGGCAGGATGGCCATTTTCACAATGTTAATCCTACCAATCCATGAGCACGGGAGATCTTTCCATCTTCTGAGATCTTCTTCAATTTCTTTCTTCAAAGACTTGAAGTTTTTCTCAAACAGGTCTTTCACTTGCTTGGTTAGAGTCACACCAAGGTACTTTATGTTATTAGTGGCTATTGTGAAGGGTGTTGTTTCCCTAATTTCTTTCTCGGCCTTTTTGTCTTTGGTATACAAGAGGGCTTCTGATTTTTTTGAGTTGATTTTGTATCCTGCCACTTTGCTGAAGGTGTTTATCAGCTGAAGAAGTTCTCTGGTTGAATCTTTGGGGTCGCTCATGTATACTATCATATCATCTGCAAATAGTGACACTTTGACCTCTTCCTTTCCGATTTGTATCCCCTTGATCTCCTTTAGTTGTCTTATTGCTCTGGCTAGGACTTCAAGTACAATGTTAAAGAGATATGGAGAGAGTGGGCAGCCTTGTCTTGTCCCTGATTTCAGTGGGATTGCTTTAAGTTTCTCTCCATTGAGTTTGATGTTGGCTATAGGCTTGCTGTATATTGCCTTTACTATCTTTAGGTATGTGCCTTGTATCCCTGATCTCTCCAAGACTTTAAACATAAATGGGTGTTGGACTTTGTCAAATGCTTTTTCAGCATCTAAGGAGATGATCATGTGGTTTTTCTCCTTCAGTTTGTTTATGTGGTGGATTACATTGATGGATTTCCGTATGTTGAACCACCCTTGCATTCCTGGGATGAAGCCTACTTGATCATGGTGGATGATATCTTTGATGTGTTCTTGGATTCGGTTTGCAAGTATTTTATTGAGTATTTTTGCATCAATGTTCATAAGAGAGATAGGTCTGAAGTTCTCTTTTTTGGTTGGATCTTTGTGTGGTTTAGGTATCAAAGTGACTGTGGCTTCATAGAATGAGTTTGGTAGTGTTCCTTCTGTTTCTATTTTATGGAATAGTTTGAGGAGAATTGGTGTTAGTACTTCTTTGAAGGTCTTGTAGAATTCTGCGCTGAAGCCATCTGGTCCAGGGCTTTTTTTGGAGGGGAGACTGTTAATGACTGCTTCAATTTCCTTGGGAGATATAGGACTATTCAGTCTTTCTACCTGATCTTGACTTAATTTTGGTAGATGGAATCTGTCAAGAAAGTTATCCATTTCATTTAGATTTTCAAATTTTGTGCCATATAGGCTTTTGTAGTATGACCTAATAATCGTTTGGATTTCCTCAGTGTCTGTAGTTATGTCCCCATTTTCCTGTCTGATTTTGCTGATTTGTATGGTTTCTCTCTGCTTTTTAGTTAGTTTGGCTAAGGGTTTGTCTATCTTGTTGATTTTCTCAAAGAACCAGCTTTTTGTTTCATTGATTCTTTGGATAATTTTATTTGTTTCTAATTGATTGATTTCTGCCCTTAGTTTGATTATTTCCAGCCGTCTGCTCCTCTTGGGTGTATCTGCTTCTTTTTTTTCTAGGTTTTTCAGTTGGGCCATTAAGTTGTTTGTATGTGATGTTACGGATTTCTTCTTGTAGGCACTTAGTGCTATAAATTTTCCTCTGAGCACTGCTTTCAATGTGTCCCATAAATTTGGGTATGTTGTGCCTTCATTTTCATTGAATTCTAGAAAGTCTTTAATTTCTTTCTTTATTTCTTCCTTGACCCAGCTGTCATTGAGTAGTAAGTTGTTCAGTTTCCATGTGCGTGTCGGCTTTTTGTTGTTTCTGTTGTTGTTGATGTCCAGCTTTAGTCCATGGTGGTCAGATAGTATACAAGGGATTATTTCAATCCTTTTGTATCTGTTGAGGCTTGCTTTGTGACCAACTATATGGTCTATTTTGGAGAAGGTTCCGTGTGGTGCTGAAAAGAAGGTGTACTCTTTTGAGTTTGGGTGAAAAGATCTGTAGACATCTATTAGGTCCATTTGATTTAGGGATTCTGTGAGTGCTTTTATTTCCCTATTTGGTGTCTGTCTGGTTGATCTGTCCCTTGATGAGAGTGGGGTGTTGAAGTCTCCCACTATTAAGGTATTAGGATCAATGTATGATTTAAGCTTTAATATTGTTTCATTTACGAATGTAGGTGCTCTTGTATTTGGGGCATAGATATTCAAAATTGTGATGTCCTCTTGTTGGATTTTTCCTTTGATGAGAATATAGTGGCCCTCCTTATCTTTTTTGATTAACTTGGGTTGAAAGTCTATTTTATTAGATATTAGGATGGCTACTCCAGCTTGTTTTCTGGAACCATTTGCTTGAAAAACATTTTTCCAGCCCTTTACTCTGAGGTAGTGTTTATCTTTGTTGCATAGGTGTGTTTCTTGGATGCAACAGAATGTTGGGTCTTGTTTCCGTAACCATTCTGTTAGCCTGTGTCTTTTTATTGGTGAGTTGAGTCCATTAATATTGATAGATAATATTGACCAATGCATGTTAGTTCCTTTTGTAATGGAGTCGATGATCTTACCTTGTTTCATTGCTTGTTTTCTTTTCATTTTTGTTGGGACATTATCTGTATGCCCTGTTTTCTTGGGTGAATTCGTTTTCGTTGGATTGGAGTTTTCCTTCTAGTATCTTCTGTAGGGTTGGTTTGCTGTATAGATATTGCGTAAATTTAGTTTTGTCATGGAATATTTTGTTTTCTCCATCTATGTTGATTGAAAGCTTTGCAGGGTATAGTAGTCTCGGTTGACATTTGTGATCTCTTAGAGTCTCCATGATGCTTGCCCAGGCCCTTCTGGCTTTCATAGTTTCTGATGAGAAGTCTGGTGTGATTCTGATAGGTCTACCTTCATATGTTACTTGGCCTTTTTCCCTTGCTGCTTTTAATATCTTTTCTTTGTTCTGTAGATTTAGTGTTTTGACTATGATGTGACGTGATGTGTTTCTTTTCTGGTCTAGTCTATTTGGTGTTCTGTAGGCCTCTTGTATATTTATGGACATCTCTTTCTTTAAGTTGGGAAAATTTTCTTCTATGATTTTTTTGAAAATATTTTCTGGACCTTGGAGCCTAGAGTCTTCTTTTTCATCAATTCCTATTATTCTTAGATTTTGTCTTTTCATAGCATCCTTGATTTCTTGGATATTTTGTGATTGGAATTTTTCTGATTTTACTTTTTCTTTGAGAGAAGTATCAATTTCTGCAAGTGTGTCTTCAGCTCCAGAGATTCTCTCTTCCATCTCTTGTATTCTGTTGGTGATGCTTACTTTTGTGGTTCCTGATCTTTTCTCCAAGTTCTCCAGCTCAAGAGTTTTCTCATTTTGTGTTTTCTTTATTGATTCTAATTCTGTTTTCATGCCTTGCACCATTTCTTTTATGTGTTTGAATTTGGATTCCTGTCTCTCTACGATGGACTCTATTTCTTTGTTCATTTCCTTTTTGTATGCCACTAATTTTTTCTCTACTTGTGCCTCTATTTGTTTGGCTATGTTTGCCTGTGTTTCTTTAAGGGTTTTGTCTATTTCTTCTTTCTTTACCTCCAATTGACTGGCCAACTCTTTGAAAGATTTGTTCATTTCCTCCTTATAAGCCTCAAATAATTGAGCAAGCATGGCTTTAAGGTCATTTTCCTGTGCTTCTGATGAATTGGAGTATCCATCGATTTTGGGGTTTGCTGGTGAAGTCATGATGTCCTGATTTATGTTGGAAGTGTTCTTTTGCCTACCCCTGGCCATTGGCTTGTCTGAGACCTTCCCTGTTTGTTTTTGGATTCTGCCGATCAGACTGGTACTGTCTCTCTCTCGAGTCTGGAGAATTCTTCAGGAAGTTGAGAGAGGTCCCGTGTCCTTAGCGTATGCTGAGGACTAGCTGTACCTGTGGGAGGAAAGTACGCAGGCGCAAACAGAGGCAAATGCAAGCGTGCGTGCGTGTGTGTGTATATGTGTGTGTGTGTGTAAGTGGGTGTGGGCGTGTGTCTCGAGGGACAGAGTGATGGCTAATGTTGAACCCTTGAGTGTGTGGGAGGGGCTCTGCAATGTATATGTCGCAGGCGCTAGTGATGATCGCAGCGCAATTTCTGGCATTAACTGCCTTAACTCCTCAATTAGACCCACAGAGCAGGAACTTCAATGTTCCAAGTGCCCCTCTGTTTCCCAAAGTGGGTATATGGGTGGGAGGGGGTTCGATGCCTGGCTTCTGTTTTAGCAGAACCCAGGATCAGTGGAGCTGCAGATTCTCAAGGGTGTGCTCACTTACAGGCAGGATACTTGGCAGAGATCGGCGTATCTGGGCTCTCTGCTCTCTGGTTTGGCCCTGCTTCTTTGATGTGCTCCGCCAGTTCCGTGCTGCTGTCACTGCCAGGTTATGAGGTCTTGCTGCAGCTGGAGATTTCAGGGTGGTCACGTCAGTGGGAATCGGGGTAATCAGCCTTTCTGTTCTCTGGTTTGGCCCTGGTTAGTCTTAAACTGGAGGGCTGATGTGCCCCGCCAGCTCAGTGCTGCTCCGCCGCCAGGTTAGAAAGTCCCGCTGTAACTGGAGACTGTGTTGCTAGTCCAGATGCTTTCTGGGAAGTCCTGGGGTCTCTTTACTGTGCTCTCCAAGCTTCGGAGGCCCAGCGCCTGGTGTGTCTAGCTTGTATGGCGTTTTTGTCTGGTTTTGGTGATTATATAGCGAATTCTCTGTCACTGTGGGATTGGGCGGGCCGTACTGTCAGTGACGGCGCTCCTGCGGAGCTAGTATGGCGTCTAGCAGACTCGGGCCCTGGGAGGATGGTGCAGCCGCCGCGAGTGAATCTGGGACTCCGAGACACAGTACTGCTGGCCTTTGCCGATAAAGGGCTTGGGGCTCCGCCTCAGTGGCTGCAGGCCCCAGGCAGTTAGGTCTGCGCTGAGAAAGGCAAGTCGGCTGTGCCTGTGCCGAGGAGGAGGGAGGTCTGGGGGAGGGGAGTGCCGAGAGATCAAAGGATCGTTTCTCACCTTCCCCAATCAAGTCCGTGGGTGACCCGAGACCAAGGTTTTCACCTCCTGCGATGTTCCCTGTTGTTTAGAAAGTCTCTCCGTTGTTTCCCTGGCTTCAGAAGTTCTTCCACACATCAGCTCAGAACTTTATCTCCTCCACAGCTCGGAAACTGTGTGTGCTAGTCGCCATCTTGGCTCCGCCCCCCTATTTATTACAATTTATTTCCTTTGTATCCTAGCTGTGGCCCCCTCCCTTGTCTTTTCCAAATCACCTCCCTCCCTCCATCTTCTCCTCTTATGCCCCTCTCTTAGTCCACTGATAGGGGAGATCCTCCTCCCCTTCTATCTGACCCTAGCCTATCAGGTCTCATCAGGACTGGCTGCATTGTCTTCCTCTGTGGCCTGGCAAGGCTGCACTCCCAGGGAGAGGTGATCACAGAGCCTGCCACTGACTTCATGCCAGAGAAAGTCCCTGTTCCCTTTACTAGGGTACCCACTTGGAAACTGAATCTATGGGCTACATCTGAGCAGGAGTTTTAGGTCCTCTCCATGCATGGTTCTTGTTTGGAGTATCAGTCTCTGCAGGGCCCCCAGAACCCAATTTTCTGGCTCTGTGGTCATCTTTTGGAGCACCTGTCCCCTCCTGGTCTTTCTTTCTCTTCTTTCATAAAATTCCATGCCCTCTGCCGAAAGTTCGGCTGTGTGTTTCAGCCTTTGCTTCAGTACCTCGATTAGTAGAGTCTTTCAGGCGCCATCTGTGGTAGGCTTCTGTCCTGGTCCCTTTCTTCTCCTTCCGATGTCTATCACATTTGCCCTTCTGAATGAGGATTGAACATCTTCCCTAGGGTCTTCCTTATTGTTTAGCTTCTTTAGGACTATAGATTATGGTATGTTTATCCTATGCTATGTGTCTAATAACCACTTATGAATGAGTATATACCATGTGTGTCTTTCTGCTTCTGGATTACCTCACTCAGGATGATCTTTTCTAGTTCCCACCATTTGAAATTTGCCTGCAAATTTTATTTTCTTGTTTTAATAGCTAAGTAGTATTCAACTGTGTAAATATACCACAATTTCTGTACCAAATTTTTAAATTGGATTATTCGTTTTGCTGGAGTTAAATTTCTTGAGTTCTTTATATATTTTGGATATTAGCCCTCTGTTGTATGTAGCATTGGTGAAGATCTTTTCCCAGTCTGTAGGATGTCCTTTTGTTCTGTTGACAGTGTTTTTTTCTTTACAGAAACTTTTCTGTTTCTTGAGGTCCCATTTGTTAATTGTTGATTTTAGTTCACAGACTTAAAGAAGCTAAATAACAAAGAAGACCCTAGGAAGGATGCTTAATTCTCATTTAGAAGGACAAATAGAATAGACACCTGAAGTAGTTGAAGAGAGGAAACACGATTGAAGCCTACCATAAATATCCTCTGAAAACTCCATCCAGCTGGGAATCAAAGCAGAAGCTAAGACTCACAGCCAAACTGTGGGCAGACCCCAGAGAGTTGTAGGAAAATTGGGGTATAGAAGGAAGCTGAGCAGACAGGAGCTCCATAAGAAAACCAGCAGAGCCATCAAATCTGGGCTATGGGGGCCTGCAGAGACTGATGCACTAACCCAGGATCCTGCATAAAAAGGACCTATTCCGGCCCCTCACTCAGATGTAATCAATAGGCAGTTCAGTCTCCATTTGTGTTCCCTAGTAAGAGGTTATCTCTTACATGGACTCTGTTGCCTACTCTTAGATCACTTCTTCATGTTGGGGGGAGGTATTGCCAGACCACAGAGGAAAAGGATGGAACAGTCCTAAAGAGACTTGATAAGCTGCAGTCAGATGGTAAAGGAGGAAAGCTCCCCCTTTCTGAGAAATAGGGGAGGGGAATACAGAGGAATGGGGAGGGATGGTAGGACCAGGAAGAGATAAGGAAAGGGTTACAATCAGAATATAAAGTGAATAAATTATATTAAAAAATAAACTTAAAAAGAGAAAGAACAAAAAAAGAAAATATAAAATGAGTTGATAATTTCTAGATGTATGTCATGTACCAAAGTTAAATCAAGATGAAGTAAATAATTTAATTAGACCCCTACTATTCAATGAGAAGAAACACTAAGTAAAAATCTCCTAATTAAAAAATAGCACAAAACTGGATGGATTCAATGCAGAATTCCACCAGATCTTCAAAGACCTGCTAATTTAAATATTCTAAATGTCTCTCAAAATATCTTGTAAAATAGAAGTCTTAGCTATAGCTATCAGAATAAGGAGGTGAATGATATACAAATAAGAAAGGGAGAAGCCAAAATATTCTTATTTACAGGTGGTTTAATTCTAAATATAATATATCCAAAAGACTCTAATATAAAACTCCTTCAACTGATAAGTAGATTCAGCAAAGTAGCAGGATTCAAAATTTATACACAATAACCAGTAGCTTTCTATATTTATTTGATAAGCATACAGAGAATGAAATCAGCTGAATAATACCATTTGCTCTATTTGAAAAAAAATATCTTAGAGGTTTTTTTTTTAAGCTGGAAGTGGTTTCTGACATAAAAACTTTAAGACATTAAAAAAGATTCCAGAAGATGGGAAGACCTCCTATTCCTACATATTTGTGAAATTAGTATTGTGAAAATGGCCACCCTACCAACAGCAATCTACAATCCCCATAAAAATTCAATACAATCCCCATAAAATTACAATGCAATATTTCAGAAAAGATAAACTACATAATCTTAGATTTTCTATGGAATCAGAATCAATTAACTCTTTATTTTAATTTTAAAATTTCATGTTATTGATATAAGTGCTTTGCCTGCACATATGTCCATGTAGCACATGCATGCATGATGCCTAAGGAAGTGGTAGGCTTCCATGTGGGTGCTGGGAATGGAATCCAGGACCTTCACAGGAAAAAGTGCTTTTAACCACTGAGCCACCTCTCCAGCATTACTTATTTTACATCCAGATCATAGCCCCCTCCCTCCTCTCCTCCCAGTTGACCCTCCCTCCAAATTTTCCCTATCTCCCCTCCCGTACTCATCAGAGAAGGCAAGCATCCCCTACCTATCTACTCCAGCATACCAAGTTGCATTAGGACTGGACACATCCTCTACTCTTATGGCCTGTCCAAGTGATCCCACTAGGACAAAGTGATCAAAAAAAAACAGACAACAGAGTCTATTTGAGAGTCAGACCCTGTTACCCTTACTAGGGAACCCATATGAGGACCAAGCAGCCCATAGGCTACATCTCTGTAGACAGTTTAGGTCCAGTCCAGGCATCATCCTCAGTTGGTGCTTCAGCCTTCACAGGCCTCTGTAGGCCATGAATATTTGATAATCAATTAACTCTTATTTCAGGCCCAGCATCATAGCATCTATCAGAAATTAGGATCTTATATAAAACTCTTACTTAATATCAACATAGTTATTAACATATTTCACTTTAAGTGTCTCCAGTGCCCCCTTTAGTGATTGTGTGTGTGTGTGTGTGTGTGTGTGTGTGATTTCATTTTCTGTCTTGATAGCAGTTCACAAATCCAAGTTACATGACAAGTCTGTCATATTCATCCAGCAATGGGTCTCTTTATTTTTCATTGAATCCCAGAATATAAATAATATATTTTTAAATAAATTTTTTTATTAATTACACTTTATTCACTTTGTATCCCCCCAGAAGCCCCTTCCTCTTCCCCTCCCGGTGCCACCCTCCCCCTTCTTCATGCATGCCCCTCCCCAAGTCCACTGATAGGGGAGGTCCTCCTCTCCTTCCTTCTGATCTTAGTCTATCAGATCACATCAGAACTGACTGCATTGCCATCTTCTGTGGCCTGGTAAGGCTGCTCCTCCCTCAGGGGGAGGTGATCAAAGAGCAGGCCAATCAGATTATGTCAGAGGCAGTCCCTCTTTCCATTACTATGGAACCCACTTGGACATTAAACTGCCATGGGGTACATCTGTGCAGGGGTTCTAGGTTATCTCCATGCTAAGTAATATATTACTAATAAAATGCTGAAGTCATCTTTTAACTTCGAATCTATTATTACGTTAAAAGAAATAGTGGGTTTTTCAGGCCGTTAGGGATCGGGGGAACAAGAATGACTAAAAAGAATGTAGAAACATCTTCTGTCCACAAATATCAAGGGAATGAACCCAGCAAGAGAAACATCTGCTAGGACTGCCATTGGCAAGGATCATATTCCCCACAAAATCTGTATTTGTAGTAGAGAATGAAGGCAACTTGAGTAACTGGTAACTTTGACCCTAAGAATTCACACTTGAAATTTTCTCACGTTCATATACATAGTGATATAGTTAATATCAATAACTGGATAAATTATAATACTTGAACTGAAGAATGAATTCTCTTAGATAAATTTTTCTTCATCACCATGTTTGTACAGGCTAAAATGAGTAAATACATTTTCTTTTAGCCATTTATTTCCCAAAATTTGGAGGAAAATGGAAAACTGAAGGAACAAGCTTATGGAATTACTTGCCTAGGAGCAATTTAAGTTTAAGGCACCAGGAAGGAAAAATTTAATTAACTTTTGCCAGAAATTCGAGTGTAGGAACTCCATGTGTTTCAGTGTTTTATCCCAGTTCAGTCTTTTTCGGGTGGTGGTTGCCTGCATAGTCTAGTTATCTATTTCCTTTCTTGTCAATGATAGTCAAGTTATTCATTTGCAAACTTTGAGGTCACTGGGTGAACTCGTAAACTTAAGATGGAGATGAATTGGAAGTGCGTCAAAGAAGGCCTGTCTGGAGGACAGTGTGTGCTCCAGATGACAGCTATCGCTGTGCACCTTATCTGAGGAGCAGAGGATCCAAGACTGAAACTGGTGAGTGGACAGGACACTGGACCCAGAGCATTGACCTTGCGGCTTCCCAGGATGATAGGGGACATCCCATGAGATGGGGAGGATTGGATGCATAACCCTTCCCCTTAACTCATGGCAATCTTCTTGGTCCGGAAATCACAAACCTTGAGCCCCTAGCATTTTTTGGCATACCCGAATCCTTGTGGAACCCCAGGTACAGGGATCCTTTGCTATAGCAGTCAGACATCGGATAACTCCTGCTTCCCTGAGGACAGCTTCAGGTTTCCTGGGACATTTGGGGACAATCAGATCCAGGCCGCATGGCCTTGGCTGTTTCCCTGAATTGTGCGTTGTGAACCATGAGCCGCAGGCACTCCCCAGATCCAGGGACACTTCCTCTCTAGCAACCAGACATCAGATCTTTCCTGGCCCCCTGAGGGCAGCATACAGATTTCTGAGGCAGGGTTTCCAGCACTCAATCCACGGTTCTGCTGGTCACCCATTTGAGACCAGGCAAACAGTGGAAGCACACAAAGAGTGGATCTAGGAGAGAACAACCTAGATGAGACTGAGCGGCAGAGACACAGAGATTGGTGGGCTTGTACGGACAAGCTCCCTTCTGAGAAACCTCGAGCCAGTCACCCACTCAGAGCCCATCTCAGCACCTGCGTATGTCTACCATGTCCAAATCTAAACCTGCATCTACACTCTGCCTGGCGCACACATGCCCCCTGACCTTCAACGCACACTCCAATCCATGAGCTTGCAGCACCCATGCACATGCATACCCATGTGACCTGCCCTTCAAAACACTCACCCCAGCACCTGAGCCATACCCCACAAGACAAAGATACCAGCACCCTGCCTTCATTAGCTGCACACCAATCTCCAGCACCCAGTCTTGAGCCACAAGACTGCTCTCATCTTCGTGTAGACTACTCCAGGCTTTAGAGACAGATGGAACCAGTCTTCAGTATAGGCTCCAGGAACAAATGGTCAAGGCTATGTACAAAGAGATGGCTAGAGGCCGGTATAAGAATACAACCAACAACAACAACAACAAAAATGACATCATGGGCCTACCAGAATTCCCCCAAAACAATGCATATTCTAATGCAGCTGAAACATGGAGAAATGATCTTAAATCTATGATTATGCAGTTAGAGGCATATAAAAAGGAAATGAAAAAAAAGGCCATCAAGGACAGGCAGGACTCCACAAACGGGTGAAGAAAGTGAATAAAATTGTTTAAGAAATGAAAATGGAATTAGAATCAATAAAGAAAACACAAACCAAGAAAACCCTGGAGATGGAGAGCTTAGAGAGGAGATCAGAAACCACAGAGGTAAGTATCACCAATAGAATACAAGAAAAGGGGGAAGAAATCTCAGGCGCTGAAGATACAGTTATAGAAATCAAAATATTTCTCAAAGAAACTATAAAAATGGAAAAGTAACTAACAAAACAATCCAAGAAATCAAGGATACCATGAAAAGACTAAACCAAAAAATAATAGAAATTAAAAAAAAGACTCCAGGCTCCAAGGTCCAGAAAATATTTTCAAGAAAATCATAGAAGAAAATTACCCCAATCTTAAGAAAGAGATGTCCATAAAGATACAAGAAGCCTATAGAACATCAAATAGTCTAGACAAAAAAAGAAATTTCTCCTGCCACATAATAATCAAAACATTAAATCTACAGAACAAAGAAAAAATATTAAAAGTGGCAGAGCAAAAAGGCCAAATGATATATAAAGGCAAAATATCAGAATCACACCAGACTTCTCAACTGAGAGTATGAAAACCAGAAGGGCCTGGGCAGATGTCATGCAGACTCTAAGAGACCACAGATGCCAACCCAGACTACCATACCCAGCAAAGCTTTCAATCAGCATAGATGGAGAAAACAAAACATTCCATGACAAAACTAAACTTAAACAATATCTTCACAGCAACCCAGCCCTACAGAAGATACTAGAAGGAAATCTCCAATCCAAAGAAATCAACTACATCCAAGAAAACACAGGAAAAAGACAACTTCACAACAAAAAAAAAACAAAGAAAAGAAGCAAACAAATACAGAATCACCACCAACCCACAATAAAAGGAACTAACAATGGTTAGTCACTAATATCTATGAATATCAATAGATATCAATATCAATAGATGTAACTCTCTAATAAAAAGACACAGACTAGCAGGATGGTTGTTGAAACAGTCTCCAACATCCTGCTGCATTCAAGAAACACACCTCTGCAACAAAGATAGATACTACCTCAGAGTAAAATGTTGGGAAAGGTTTTCCAAGCAAATGAACACAGGAAGCAAGCTGAAGTAGCGATCCTAATATCTAATAAAATAGACTTTCAACCAAAATTAATTAAAAGAGATGGGGAGGGCCGCTTCATTCTCATCAGAGGAAAAATTCACCGTGAGAATATCACAATCCTGAACATCTATGCCCCCAAGTGAATAGGCCCCTGAATTTGTAAAAGAAAGATTCTTAAAGCTTAAATCACATATTGGTACCAACACATTAATAGTGGGAGACATCAACACCCACTCTCACCAAAGGACAAATCATTGAGACAAAGCCAAATAGAAAAATAATGACATGTACTGAGGTCTTAAATCAAATGGGCCTAATAGATGTCTACAGAAATTTTCATCCAAACCGAAGAGTATACCTGCTTCTCAGAACCTCACGGAACCTTTTCCAAAATTGGACATATAGTCTATTACAAAGCAAGCCACAACAGAAACAAGAAGACTGAAATAATCCCTTGTATACTATCAGACCTACATGGATTAAAGCTGGACCTCAACAACAAGAGAAATAGCAAAAAACCTACACACACATGGAAACATAACAACGCTCTACACAACAACAGCTGGGTCAGAGAAAAAATAAAGGAATTAAAGACTTCCTAGAATTCGATAAAAATGAAGACAAAACTAACCCAAACTTACAGGACATAATGAAAGCAGTTCTAAGAGGAAAGTTCATAGCACTAAGTGGCTTCATAAAGAAATTCGAGACATCTCATACAAGCAGCTTAATGGTACACCTGAAAGCATTAGAAAAAGAAGAAGTAGACACACCCAAGAGGAGTAGACAGCTGAAAATAATCAAAATAAGAGCTGAAATCAATAACAGAAACAAAAATACAAATCAAATAATCAATGATACCAAAAGCTGGTTCTTTGAAAAAATCAACAAGACAAACAAATGTTTAGCCAAACTAATTACAGAGCAGAGAGTCACGATCCAAATCAACAAAATCAGAAATGAAATGGGGGATATAACAACAAACACTGCAGAAATCCAAAGAATCATTAGGTCCCACTTATTTGCAGAAAATTTGAACATCTAAATGAAATGGACAGTTTTCTTCATAGATTCCATTTACAAAAGTTGAATCAAGATCAGGTAAATAAATTATATTGTCCTATATACCCTAAAGAAATTAGAAGCTGTCATCAAAAGTCTTTCATCAAAAACAAACAAAAAAATTCCAGGTCCAGATGGTTTCAGCACAGATTTCTACCAAACCTTCAAAAAAGAGATAATTCCAATATTCTTCAAAACATTTCACTAAATAAAAAAGAAGGAACATAACCAAACTCATTCTATGATGCCACAGTCACTTTGATATCACTTTGATACTTCACAAAGACCCAACAAAGAAAATTTCAGACCAATTTTCTTTATGAACATTGACACAAAAATACTCAATAAAATATACTAGCAAACCAAATCCAAGAACACATTAAAAATATCTTCCACCATGAACAAGTAGACTTCATCCAAGGTATGCAAGGATGGTTCAATATATGAAACTCCATCAGTGTAATTCACCTTATAAACTAACTGAAAGAAAAAAAAAACACATGATCATATCCATAGATGCTGAAAAGGCATTTAACAAATATCCATCATGTTTAAAGTCTTAGGGAGATCAAGGATACAAGGCACATACCTAAACGTAGTAAAGGTAATATACAGCAAGCCTATATCCAACATCAAACTAAGCAGAGAGAAACTTAAATCAATCCTACTAAAATCAGGAAAAAGGCAAGGTTGCCCACTCTCTCCGAATCTCTTCAATATAGTACTTGACGTCTTTGCTAGAGAAATAAGACAATTAAAGGAGATAAAGGGATACAAATCAGAATGGAAGAAGTGAAAGTATCACTATTTGCAGATAATATGATAGTATACATGAGTGACCCCAAAAATTCTACCAGGGAACTCCTACAGCTGATAAACACCTTCAGCGAAGTGGCTGTATACAAAGTTAACTCAAAAAAAAAAAAAATGGCTGAGAAGGAAATTAGGGAAACAACACTCTTCACGATAGCCACAAATAACATAAAGTATCTTGGTGTAATTCTAACAACACAACTGAAAGATTTTGATGAAAAAAAATTCAAGTCTCAGAACAAAGAAATTGAAGATGATAACAGAAGATGGAAAGATCTTCAATGATCATGGATCTGTAGGATTAACATAATAAAAATGGCCGTCCTACCAAAAGCAATCTACAGATTCAATGTACTTCTCCATCTCTAATCTCAAGTTACACTATAAAGCAACAATAATAATAATAATAATAATAAACTACATGGTACTGATAGAAACAGACTGTTGAATCAATGGACTCGAATCAAAGACCCAGAAAGACACCCACACACCTACAGACCTCTGATTTTTGACAAAGACACCAAAACCATACAATCGAAAAATAAAACATTTTCAACAAATATTTCTAGTTTAATGATATCCATGTGTAGAAAAAAATGCAGATAGATTCATATTTATCACCCTAAAAAAAACTAAAATCCAAGTGGATAAAAGATGTCAGACCTCAACATAAAACCAGACACATTAAATATGTTAGAAGAAAAAAGGAGGAAAAGCCTTGAATTCATTGGCACAGGTGAAAACGTCCTGAAAGGAATATCAACAGCTCAGACTCTAAGATCAACAATCAATAAACGTTACCTCATGAAACTGAAAAGGCTTCTGTAAAGCAAAAGACAAATTTAACAGAACAAAACTACAGCCTACGTTCTGGGAAAATGTCTTCATCAACCCTACATTTGACAGGGGGCTAATATCCAGAATATATAAAGAACTCAAGAAATTATATACCAACAAACCAAATAATCCAATTTAAAAAAATGGGATACAGAGCTAAACAGAATTATCAACAGAGGAATATCAATTGGTAGAGAAACATTTAAAGAAATGCTCAACATCCTTAGTTATCAGTGAAATGCAAATCAAAATAACTCTGAGATTCCATATCACACCTATCAGAATGACTAAAATCAAAAACTAAAGTGACAACACATGCTAGAGAGGTTGTGAAGAAAGGGGAATGCTCCTCCATTGCTGGTGAGAGTGGAAAATTATACAACCACTTTGGAAATTAATCTGGTGCTTTCTCATAAAATCAGGAATAGTGCTACCTCAACACTTAGCCCACTTTTGGACATATATCCTAAAGAAGCTCAACCATACAGCAAGGACATTTGCTCAACTATGTTCATACCAGCTTTATTCATAATAGCCAGAAACTAGAAACAACCTAGATGTTCCTCATCCAAAGAATAGATACAGAAAGTGTGGCATATTTACACAATGGAATACTACTCAGCTATTAAAAACAAGGAAATCCTGAAAATTTCAGGCAAATATATGAAACTAGAAAAGATCTTCCTGAGTGAGATAACACAGAAGCAGAAAGACAAGCATGGTGTATACTCACTTGTAAGTGGATATTAGTCATATAATATAAACATACTAAAATCTACAGACCTAAAGAAACTAAACAACAAGGGAGGATGCCTAATTCTCATTCAGAAGGGAAAACAGGATAGACACCAGAAGCAGTAGAAGTGAAGAACAAAATAGAAACCCATCACAGAGGCCCTTTCAAAGAGTCCTTTCAGTAGGTGATCGAAGCAGATGCAGAGACTCACAGCCAAACTTTGGACAGAGTGCAGGGAGTCTTATGGAAGAAGGGGAAGATAGAAGGACCTGGAGGGGACAAGAGCCACACAAGGAGATCAACAAAGTCAAAAGAAGCTGAGCCCAAAGGGAACTACAGAAACTGATGCATCAAACAAAGGCTATGCATAGAGAGGACATAGACCCCTGCCCAGATGTAACCCATAGGCAGCTTGGTCTACATTTGGGTCTACATTCTCTAGTAGGGGAGAAGATACAGTCCCTGATATGAACTTGTTTGACTGCTCCTCGATCCCTTCTCCCTGGTTGGGCAACCTAACCAACCCACAGAACAAGAAGATTCAGAAAATCCTGATGGGACCTGATAGGTCAGATAGGAGGGAAGGAGGACTTCTCCTATCAGTGGACAAGGGGAGATGGATAGGAGAGGTAGAGGGACGGAGGGTGGGACTTGGAGGAGATGAGGGAGTGGGCTACCTTTGAGATACAAAATGAATAAGTTGTAAATAAGAAGAAGAGGAAGAAAGAAAGAAAAAATAAGTTAAACAAATTTAAAAAAAGATGGAGATCAATTTCTGCTCATGTTTCTCATTTGTAAAGATTATTTGTTGAGCTTTTGCAAATAGAAATACTCACGTTTTGCTTGGCAGAATACTCACGTTACTTACGGCTCTGTGTACACCATTCATTTTTATTCATTGGTTCAGATTTTGGGTTAACTTTTACCTTCTATTTTATGAAAAACAAGTTTTTTTTTTCACATTTGTAGTTACTTTACAATAAGTGAATCATTCTGAATTTACAACAACTCAATCATTCAGAGACTTGAATGTGGATATTTTTCTGTTGTATTTTGGCGTTGTGCAATGAAGGTTACAAATACATTTGAATATCTCCATTGCAATTTTTTTGTGGTATAGGGAATGTTGAATCTAAACTGTTTTTATCTAAGCAGATTTCTAGCTAACTTCCATTTTTTGGCAGATGTGTTTTCTTGCTCATTCCATGTTTCCATGGAACAGAGCTTGGGAGACTGTTGAATACTTTCTCAGTGATGGGTATCAGCTGCCTGCTGCAGTGTGCCTGATAACAAAGTAAATTGGTGAACACAAACATGGTAATGGTAGAAGAGACTCAAGGAAGGACTCCTGTGTTTCTCTTCATAATATCTTCAGCCTGGGCCACAGCAGATGACACAGTGAGGTTTAAGGAGATCAGGATAATGATGTCTAGAGTGAAAATTATTCTGACTAAGTGCTGAAGTGATAGAGATTCAATCAATAAGAAAAACAGTAAAAAAGGTACACATGAAGAAAAGCGTATTGGGAGATTGGGGTGGATTTAAAGCATGGTTTTTAGGGATAGATTGACCAAAGGCTAGATAGACATCACACTTAAGTGTTTCTTAGAGCATAGTTCATTGAAGTCTGAAGGGGCCAGCTGTTAGCAGTGAACCTGCCGCGGCGGTGAAGGACATGCAACTGATGGGAACCAATACAGGCATTTTCTTTGCAGAATGGTCGTTGTTGTTGGCATATATGGGCACAGAGCACTGCTGACTAGCCTCCCACTATTACTCTATAAATATATGAGCTCCCACGAACACAAGGCAAACTGCTGTTTTGCTGAATGTTCAGCTAATTGAGCCTACAACCATAACAAATAAAATTATGGAATTCAATAGACAGAGTGATTAGCAAGGTATACCTGTAGACATAGTAACACTGGAGTGTAATTGACTTAGCTTAAAGTAGAGTTAGCATTTATCGCTAACAAACATATAGTACAGTATTAAAATTTATAATGTAAGAGATGTAACTTGGAACAGGAGTCCTGTTAGGAGATACAGTGTGTACCAGCATTGAAAAGAATCATCTGAGGACATGGAATCAGGCTGAGTTTTGTGATCATGGAAAATAAGAACAATTGGATATGAACATTGTGCTCTGAGCTCTGGGTCCTTTCTGCAGACATATGGTTGATAAACAGGATGTAGCCACAGGGCGAGCCTGAAGCCAGTCTGACAGAATAGCCAGGTGAAATGGCAAGGATCTGCAAAGAACGGGCCTGGTTCCCCATTAACCCCTGGCCAGCACAAGTAATGCAAACTGTCTAGCCAAAGCACGTCAGCTGTCCTGGGGAAGTGCCTCGAGATGATGAACCTAATGCTTAGTGGGTGATGACATGTGGACAAAATCTGTTTTTCAGTGATATGGTAAATCCAATAAAAAGCAACGCTGTCATCGAACAGTTAATTGTGGCTGATGTTGCAGTAGACTTTCATCATGGCAAGTCAGATGACACAGCTGCTCACATGGCTCCCACCAGCAGGAAGCTGCTGCGTACAATGCTATTTCTGGACGTCACTTGCCCTTCTCACCCAGTTCAAGGCATTGCCCATGGAGTGTTACTGCCCACGAACTGGTCTTCTTCCCTAAAATAGCTGGTTATAGAATTTTCCTCACAGAAATACCCAGATACTCTTAGGTGATTCTGGATCACATCAAGCTGCCAATCTCTATTAACAATCACTGCTCTGGCCATGTTGACGTGACACTTCACTACAACACTTTATGCAATAATTGCCTGTCTCTGTTCACATGGCTAATACCCTTGTCAGTGCACATGACTCACTGGGCCCGTCGTGAGTCCCTGTAGTGAATCACAGTCTCAATGTTGTCCATTCATCTACTATCTCTACTTAGACTCAAAGCAATTTCATAATGATGAGATCTTTATTGTGGGGTTGATACAAAAGGAATTTGGCAAATGAAGGATGATGCCAATAAAGTGAGACTGAATCCAAGCAAAGAGACAAGGTCTCCAGCATGACGTCTGTAATCTTAGGACCAGAATGTGATCACATTGGCTTTGAAGAACTTGTGTAACACACAGTACTTCTGTGTGTATCAGTTCTTCTGCACACAGGACACATTTCCTCTCTCATTGGTCGGTTGTACTCTGGGCCTGCACCTTTTTAGGAGAAAAATTCCATGGTCTTCACATCGCCATAAGTAAAAAGGTGACATAAGCTTCATGTAACCTTATTACAGGGACAACAAACATGCTACCTATTGTTTGTCTCAGGAATTTTAAGACAAATCCCAATCTTGCAGCTTTCATCATGGAGCCATGCCACACGAATAATATTGTCAAGCCATGGGGCAAGCTTTAATATAGCTCCCCTGCAGCCTCTGAAGATATTCTTGATCTCTGATGTTGACAGTGACTAGTAACTTAAAAATAGTATGTTATTTATAGCCGTATAAAGTGCTGGCTAGGGTATGCCTTGGTGTCCACAATGTCATTCTTTGGAGAAAATAAGACTAATGAAGTATTTTCATTATGTATTATAATGTAATCAATGTTTTCGTTTTTAACGATTCTAATACATGCTGAATTCAATCCAGCTTGCACTTGTTCTGCTAAACATTTGTATCTGGGCCTACATTACTGCTTTTTTGTGTCTAATGTATAGAGGCAAATGTTATACACTGTTCCATAGATATTGGAAAAACTTACTAAGCGAAATTGCTCAGAATATGTGACTTGTTTCCAATACTCCAAAACATTGAAATCCATCTTTTGACGTGTCCAAGATCCAATAAAAATTTCAGAAGTAATCACTAAAAAAATATAAGAACATACAGAAAATAATGAAGGTCTTGGGCACCAAAAGAAATTCATACCTGTGTTCATGGGGCAGAGTTTACTGCTGTGATTTACAATGTAATTTGGAACCTAATCACGTACTTGAAGTAAACAATGCAGTTATAGATAGGTTAATCACCATGACAATTAGGCTGTAAACAGCCCCTAAGGGGGAGAGTCAAGGATCCTCAACCTAAATTTGCATATTACTTCCTTCTGCCCCCTAGCAAAATATGGCCTTGGGGATGGTGTGAAACAGTATATAGGAGGGAAAATTAACTTAAGGTTGAACTGTAGTGGGAAGATTTCCTGAGTCAATAGCCAGGCTATTGTGGGACTCCTCAGAGATGCAGCTGTCTTTAACTCATCCATGCTTCTGTAAGTAACTCATCAATAAATTTCTCTCAGATGACGACCTTACATATTATATCGCTTTACAAAGCTGGTTTGGATAGCTTTCTGCCTCTGGTGTTACTGCTCGTGTATGGTGTTCTGGTTCTAGGCTTTAGTGAGACTCTTTAGAGGTGCAGCTGCCTTCAATTCAACTGCGCTCCAGTCAGTAACTCTTCTCCAGAATTCTTCCAACTGACACTAAATGTTTCCTCATTTTAAAATGAAACTGGTTTAAACGGGTTTGCTGTTTGTTCCTAATGCTGTTGCATTTGTTTTTTTTATTTATCTATTCTTGGGCATTGTTGTTCTCATGCAGGCAGTAAATGGAGGCTTGTCCACACCTTACCCAGGGAGGTAACATTAGAAGGAACTGAGAAGTATTTTATAACCATTGACCTAGAAAACAATCGCACATCACACTATAGCATCATTGGTTCTGAAATGAACGTATTTTCATTTGGATACAGTCAGCAGTGACTAGATTTATTTGGCATTGCCTGAATTATCCTAAGTAGTAAAGAGTACTAGTACCTGTTTCAGTGGCAGAGACCAGCAAAGAGTCTGTTTAACAGTGAGTGAAGAAGATAGTTCCAGAACATGGAATGATCCACCCCACAGAGCCAAACTTGTAAACATTGATATTTCCAGTCAGAATAAGACAAGAGTGAGTACAATTTGTTACATCTACAGAAGGAATAATATATATGAACTTAATCATATTTTCTATTCTGTGGACATAGTAGCTAAAGCTAGCAGATGGGGCTTTATACATCTTTGAGAATTTCAGATAAAGTACTATTTAATACAAGGAACACTTTGCTAATATTTACCTTTATTTTCCTGATATTTCCAAGTAAAACAAATTTTAAGCATTCAAAAAAAAATCACAAAAGCAAACTTTCAAATTTTAAGAAGGTGTAAATCAAAACTCTTGGCTTCTTGTACTCCTCTTGGATTGTGAAAATCTTTCAGATGATAAATTATAGGTGTGCATATATTTACACATAAGTATCTCTCATGCATAAAATAAATTTAGAGAAGTTTCATGATTTTTGAACAGTTTTTTTTCTATATAGGAATTATCCAAACTTAATTATTTTATTTTATTTTAGAAGATTCATGTTTACCTTGTATATCATAGAATATTTTGATAGTTTTATTTTGAGTATTTATTTTATGTGTTTTCCATGCATAAATCTTATTAAGTTTCCAGATTTCTGGTGTGCATTTCCAACTGCATTTTATCAAAGCTTCTGAGCACCAGGAGATTTTTCATACTAGTGTCAGTGAAGGTATATAAACTTTCTATTTTAGTACTTTGATGCTGACTATGTATATGATTGATATACTTGTTAGGATTTTGTAACAAAACCTGCTTTTGGGTTGCCTAGCAACTTATGATGTCATCATGTGTCCCTGGCCAGGTAGCCACACCTGGAAGGCGTGGTTACCTTGCCCCTTAAAGGGACAACCCAACACATGGTCTCTCTCTCTCTCTCTCTCTCTCTCTCTCTCTCTCTCTCTCTCTCTGTCTCCCAGTCCTTTCTCTATCAGGGCACTCCCTTTTTCTTTCCCCTTCTCTCTCTTATCCTGTCTCTCTCTTTCCCCCCTCTCTCTTTAATTCCCCCATCATGTCCTGCTCTCCCTGCTCTCCCTTCTCTCTCTCCATATCCACCTAATAAGTCTCTTTTATATTTAAGATGTGTTGTACGCCTAATCGTCTTTATTTAATTTTTGTCCCATAACTTTACAATACTTATAATTCTTTTTGGCCTTTATTAAAAATGAATTGATTATGACTCCAACCCAGCCCATTACAAAGTATTTTATGACTGTGTTATACTAAGCAGATAAAGAAAATAAAATCAACTTCCTAAAGCCTGTGTTATCACATCACATGGACAACGTGTTGCTGTGTAGAATGCTAACAACCTATTACAACACAGAACTCGTGGTGATGTGCAAGAACTCCACTGTTAATACCTTGACTCCTCAAAACTACTGACAGTAGAAACAATATAAACATTTAGACTCTCTACATGTAATCTATTATATCATCATAGTTGGTATAGATCATAAATTTAGAAAAAAGTTATAAACATTTTGACAAAAGAAGAAAAGAATGACATTATCTCACTGAGCTGGAAGATTCATGCATGATAGGGCTTCATTTTTTATAACACCATTCTTTTTATCATAAGCATTAGTAAACAATCATGAGTTTATTCCCATTTGCCAAGAAAATAAATCCACAAACAAACTGTTTTTCTTCCATTGATGTTCAAATCCTTCTATTAGACATTGAGTTAAGGCTACAAATTTAGAGGACTAGAGAGTTGGCTTAGGAGATAAGAAGATTGCTTCTCTTAAACGCGACCTGGGTTTGAATCCCACTAGCCACACAGCTGTGTATCTTCAATCCCTGGAAACTTGATCTCCTCTCCTGTCCTCTATGGGTACCAGGCATGCATGTCATACACATACATATATAGATAAAACACTGATACTCACAAAATATAATTAAGTTTTTTTAAATTACAAATTCATCAGTGATGTTATGGAAAATCTGCAGAAAAATCAAAAGACATTGCTCTATCTGAAAGGAGTAACTTGAACACACACTAGCTCAACTAAAGTACACCTCCAAATGCTTGGAGAATGAAGAAACATGGCCAGGAATAATAAAGACCTGAAAAGAGACTCTCATATTACAAAATATGAACATGGGAGAATATAATCTTCTAATCTAATATTCTCGTTGCTAAAGGTTCTTTATTCTCACAAAGTAAAACAACAATTTGTATAAAGGAGACCACTATTAGCAAAGACTTAGACTGACAATGTCACTTTGGGTAAACTCAGAAGACTATATCTCAAGAGTTGTTATTTTTCTTTGACAGGGAAACTGCTCCTGCTACTGGTGTCCAACCTGCTGCTGTGGGAGGGTGTGGCCTCAGTGCCCACATGTTCAATGAGGAATGGACGCTGCTATGCTCGCTTCGAAGAAATGCTTGATCGAGCAGTCAGTTTGTCTGAGCAAATTAGTAAACAAGCTTTTAATATGTTCACTGAATTTGTAAGTACCGCTGCCTGACTTCTAGCTTTATGCCAAATTGTTCCTCCATGGAATAGTTGTGTTATAATAAAGTCTGAAGTTGAAAGCATCATGATCCAAACTTCAAACAATATAGATTCATAGGTAGAAAAAAAAAAAAAAACAAAACAGAAGGTACTAGACTGTGGAACCAGAAAATAGGGCATTTTCATGGAATATCAGATGGTTGCCAAGATATAATTTTTCTCTTATTTTTATACTTTTATCTTTATTGTTATGACATAAATTCATGCAAGACATAGCTGAGGAAAGATGAGAATCTCTTTCAGTATATTCTCTTTCAGTATGTGATGACCTAGGCCTTGTTTGCCGTATTCACCTTTGGATTCTGTATTATCTAATAAAGGAAAATGCATTGTAGTGACTTGTAAACATTAAATAGACTCAAAGACACTGAAGCCATGCTGGGGGAAAAAGAAAATTAATATTTGATCTTCATATTCAACAATATTATTAATAATTTTAAATAATTCAAGATATGACTTAGTAACAAGGGGTTCTGATGCAGGAAAATGGGTCAGGTCTTCATGACGAAGGCAACTTTAAGACTTTATGGTCTATGTTTAACTCCAGTAAATGAAATGTCAAAACTGATGACGTTTGTCCTCAATGGTCTTGTGAGAAGTTAGCTCAATGCTTGCGAAGCCTATATATCCCTAATGTTTATTTCTTTTTTTTTTATGAATTCAGATTTTTTTTAAAATCTTTTATTTATTTTTTATTAATTACACTTTATACATTTTGTATCCCCCCATAAGACCCTCCCTCCTCCCCTGCCGATCCCACCCTCCCTCCCCTTTCTGCATGCATGCCACTCCCCAAGTCCACTGATAGGGGAGGTCCTCCTCTCCTTCTTTCTGATCTTAGTCTATCAGTTCTCATCAAAAGTGGCTGCATTGTCCTCTACTGTGGCCTGGTAAGGCTGCTCCCCCCTCTGTTTCTGCCATTTATATGACCTGAAATATTCAGAATCATCCTAAGAACCCATCTGAGCTACCAAATATGTCACTAATAGTGGTTTTGAATAAAAAACATTTTAAACAATAAAGATTTAGAAGCACATAACAAATAATTAAGTATTCATTAACATACAAAATAAATTAATTTTGTATTTTATTTGGTCTGTGGCTTAATGTTTCGTAGTACATTGTGTATAGGGTTTAAGACTTATTTTGTCATAATCAATACAAAAGCATTCTGTATTTCTTTTGTTTTGTTTTGTTTTAAATCTTTTTTAATTTTATTTTTTTTTATCAGTTACATTTTATTAACTCTGTATCCCAGCAGTGTCCCGCTCCCTCATTCCCTCCCAATCCCACCCTCCCTCCCTCATCTCCACCATGCCCCTTTCCAAGTCCACTGATAGGGGGGCACCTCCTCCCCATTCACCCGATCCTGTTTTATCAGGTATCTTCAGGACTGGCTGCAAAGTCCTCCTCTGTGGCCTAACAGGACTGCTCCTCCCTTGAGGGAGTGGGGAGGTCAAAGAGCCAGCCATTGAGTTCCTGTTAGAAATAGTCCTTGTTCCCCTCACTATGGGAAACCAATTGGTTACTGAGCTACCACAGGCTACATCTGACCAGAGGTTCTAGGTTATATCCATACATGGTCCTTGGTTGAATGTCAGTCTCAGAAAAGACCCTGTGCCCAGATATATTTGGTCCTTGTGGAACTCCTATCCTTTCCCCATCAGACTAACTCCCCTTCTTTCTTATGATTCCCTGTACTCTGCCAAAGGTTTGGTCATGAATCTTTGTATCTGCTTTGAAAACACTGCTAGTTAGAGTCTTTCAGATGTGCTCAGTAGACTCCTGTCATATGTTCAATGCACATCCCATCTGTCTTTCTAAACCAGGATTGATCATCTTACCTTATGTCCACTCTCTTGATTATCTTTTTTAGGTGTATAGATTTCATTATGTTTATCATATCTTATAGGTCTATATAAGTGAGTATGTACCGTGTTTGCATTCTGTATTTCTAAGGAACTAAGTGAGGGATACTTGTGTAGGTGCCAAGGTATTTGCAAGAAAAGTTATGCACCATGGCATTTCTTACAAATGATACTTTTAAAGAATCAGTACTTGGTAATCTTCCTAGTTTTAGCTGAATAGAACAGCTGAAAATAGTAAATAGGAGTTTGGAATTTTGAAATGTATGTAAATATGACTATAGAGTGAATTCAAATGTAAGTAAATGGCTTATTTACTTACTATATTAATTTCCATTTTAGTTTTTTTTTATTTTTAAAATGAAATATCTATCAAATGCATTAGTGTGATGTTCACTGATTTATTTACAGTGTCTAGTCTCCATGTAATTACATATTTCATTATTTACAGGATAGTCAGTATTCCCAGAGTCACCAGCTCATTAAGAGGAACTTCAAAAAATGCCACACATCTTCTATCGAAATTCCAAAACTTGGAAGTAAAACCAGGCTACCGGTGAGTCTCCACCCATGTAATTTTTTTTCACCAACTCTAGACAGTGGCTTTGCCATACCATTAGTTATTATAGTCAATACGTTGTATATGAGAATGATATTTGCCAAAAGTAGACAGGGAATGAATAATAAAATTACATTTGATTATATAGTTTACAAAGAATAAGGAAAATCTGCTAAGTAACTAACATATCTGTAAATCAATCATGGAGAGGATCCTCTTTCAATACCAAACCTTAAGGATCTATGTATCCTATAGAACATTTTAAATTATTGTTGACATTCATTGTTAAACGCCCAGTAATATAAATTTATAGAATGCCAATGTGGTTGTATTTGTCGTACATTGGTACTGTGCCCTGTGCCAGCAGCTCTTTACATTACTACGATACCCACCATTTCTTCCTGGCTTTCAAGCACCTTCTGGTTCTACTTCTACTTCTGTTTCTGATCCTAAATGTTAGTTTCGGATTGCTTTGCCCTCATCCATGTCCTACCTCAAAGTCAGCTAAAGAGAAGAGTACAGTTGTCATTATAAGATGTTCCATGTTGTGTAAGCATGTGTAACCACTGTGTGCTTATAGACAAGGATACATACCACCTAGCTTGCCTCTACTTCCTAATTTTTATCATCTCTTACTTCTGATTCCCTGCCTTAAGTCATCTCAAGATTATTTAAATTGAACATTATCGTACATCCTTGCACAACCCCACCCTTAGAATGCATTTTCTGTGTATTGCTTAATAACTAAAATATTCTGTCTTTATAATTCTTATTAAAATAACAGTGAAATAATAAAGGTCATTGGGGAAAATGGAGCTGAGGATGAGAACATCATTAATAAAATTTAAATTTACTACTATTTTACTACTTTGCTAGCAACTGTGACCCACTCTACTGACATTTGTAAATACAGTTCACTCAAATTATATAACTTGAGGTCAATGGCAACATTTTGTTTCGTCATGTAATTTACAAAAGAATCTGTAAATGCACACAAGTCACAAGTTTATTTCACCATTTTGTTTTTCACTTGTTTTAACATGATTGTTTAAATATGGCTATTTAGCCAGTAAAGCTACTGAAATTAGTGGAGAGAATACTGGGTGCCTGGAAAATCCCTCTGAGCCATCTAGTGAACAACATGCCTTCCTTGAAAGACGCCCCTGCTACTATCCTCTCCAAAGCCAGAGATATCAAGCAAATGAACGATGGCCTCCTGGAGGGAGTTAGGACCATTCTCAGCCAGGTGAGCAACCCCTTTACTTCTTTGCTTCCTTCTTCAGAAATGAGATGATCAGAGCAAAGAGAACTGAGTTTTGAACTATGTCTCTTACACCATCATGTACAAGCATCACTGAATCTCAGGTGTGGGATATATACATTATAGTAAGAATTTATTTAGTTGAAAATAAGAAAGAACAATGTTTCAAAATAAGAACCTATTGAGGGAAAAAAAGACAAAGCAGGATCTATGTTGAAGATAATTTTTAATTAAATGTTATTTTTTATATTATTTACAGCTTATTCCTTTTGTATCCCATCTGTAACCCCTTCTCTCATTCCCTCCAACCAAACCATCCCTCTCTCATTTTCTTCCATGCCCCTCTTCTAGTCAACTGATAGGGGAGGTCCTCCTCTACCACAGAGGGCCTCTGAAAGACTCTACCCAGCAAGGTATCAAAGCAGATGCTGAGACTCATAACCAAACTTTGGGCAGAATTCAGGGAATCTTATGAAAGAAGGGAGAGGTAGTAAGACTTGGAGAGGACAGGAGCTCCAAAGGAGAGCAACAGAATCAAAAAATCTGGGCACAGTGGTCCTTTCTGAGACTGATACTCCAACCAAGACCATTCATGGATATAACCTAGAACCCCTGCACAGATGTAGCCCATGGCAGCTCAGTATCCAAGAAGAGGACAATTTTTAAGAAACAGAATGAACTCTAGATCTTTCTTAGTACTTTTCTCAAATCCATATCTAAAATCAAGCAATTTCCTGGTGGTCCATTCCTAAACTTCTGTAAGAATGTAGTTTATAAGGCATAAAATTCATTCATCAAGTCTTTATATTTTATATACCTTGCCCTGAATCTCATGAAAAATCTATAGGCTTGGTTGAATTTAACAATTCTAACTCTTCACAAGTTTTCATTCCACACTGAGAAAAGTTATGCACCTCAAAATAGTAAGATATAATGGATAATTGACTATCTTTTTTGATGATCAGTTTCAAGGTGGAAATAAAGAAAATGAGAACTACCTTGGTTGGTCTGGACTGGCATCCTTGCAGTCAGAAGAGGAAGACGTGCGCCTATTTACATTTTATAACCTGATTCGTTGTGTGGGCAGAGAAACTCAAAAGGTTGAAACTGCTTTCAAAATCGTGAAGTGTAAAATATCAAAACAAAATGAGTGCTAAGCCCTTTTCTGAAATGCTGATTGGGGATCTGTTCCTGTGAAATTTTCTTTATTTTTTTTCTCTCTTTTTAATGCAAGCTTGGTGTGATGGTTATATTCTTTTAAAATAAAAACTTTCTCCATGTATGTGACCACCTGAGAAGCCAATTGGTCACAATTTATCTATTTCATTAAATAAAAAGTTTATGCGAATCACTGTCCTATTCTAATAAATATTTTGCAAATATTTTAAAAATATTGTAGTTAGGCATGCAAGTAACACATTTTAAAACTAACAATTAGAGAGTATAAATATGTGTCAAATTATTAGAATTTAGGAGGAACATTTTCACAAGTCTCTTTTAGTCAGTCTATTCCAAAACTTGAAATTCTTGGCATCCTTAATGAAAGCTAGACACTCTGTCCTGATACCGGAACATTTGAGATTCTCACAGTCAACACAGGTGCAAGGAACCACATTTCCCTAGAGGGGTGGTATTAAAAAAATAAATAAATAAGTATCTTAGGATACAAGTATGAAATATCTCCTGATTACACTATAACTGTCTTCAAACTGGTCCTCTGAATTTCTTGTTTCCTTAACATCATCTCAACAACCTCTGTCTGTTCTGTTCATGTTGTGTGTGACAAGGCTTTTCTGGATGACACCCAACTTAATCTCCTTTTCATACTATTTAGCACTTTCCTTTCAACCTCTACTGAGTAAAGCTATGTAACAGGAAATGAAATCTGTACAGTCCCTGTAATTGTTTAGTCTCTTCTACATTACTGGATTTCTATTCATATGTTTTTGGAGGGTAAGTAGAAACTCATAAGACAGAACAATTATAACCGTCTAATTTATTGCATGACTAAGTTTATTGCTGATTGGGACTATTTTATCACAGTCAATAATATTTCTCCCATATATGATCATGTGCACAAAAAACAAATAAATGCAAAAAAAAATTATGTGGTTTATATACTCACTGGAATCTTCTACAACTGCGAACAAGAACCAAGCAATATCGGTTGCAAGACAATAGATGCATTTGGAGATAATCTCATAAATGAATTAGGTCAGTACTTAAGAGACAAATATATGTTCTTTCATTTGGGAGTCTAAAACTTTACAAAGTTAGATAAAATCCTATATTTAAGAGGACCAGATGATACATAAGTCAAAATAATATTCTCTATGGGAACAGAGTGATCTAATGTGATAGGAAGGAGAGAGAAAACAAAGTATATTGTGGTATGGGGCAGAATGTGCCCAAAATATATTTACATACTTGAATTGAAATGGCCTTATATAATCAAATAAAACACATTAAAAACAAAAATCCTGCATTTCAAAGTAGTCGTGGTCATGAAATGCTGGATAAAGATTTTGTTCACTCATGCACTTTTTCATGGCTAGCCTTTGATTCGCTGTGGTTCTTCATGCCTCATTTCCTAAACTTGATCCAGTAATTCACATTCTTTTTTAAAATTTTGTTTGTTTTTGAAACTTTCATTAATATATGCAGTGTATTCTGACCACACCTGTCTGTCCCTACTCCTTACAACACCATAATTATATTGCCATTGCAACTTCCTCCCCCTGTTTTATAATTTATGTGTGTATTTTTAGACCCTGAGTCCAATTTTAGCATTACCCATAAACTCACTAGTGTCTATGAAATTACTTATGGCCACAGATCTAAACTGAAGGTTTCACCAACAACCATCAGTTGCCAATAGCTCTTTAGCAAGGTCTGGGGTTTCAAAGCCTGTCCTTCATCTATGCTGAAAGTTTTAAGTGCCTTGATTTTGTGCAGTTGTGTATATAATAATATCTCCACTGAATTTGTGTACACAACAGCTGTCTCAAGTCAATAATATAGAAGGGGAGGGGAGGGGAGAGAAGGGAAAGAGAGGGGAGAGAAGGGGAGGAAAGAGAAAGGGAGGGGAGAGAAGGAAGAAGCATGAAGTCCCACCACTAGACATAAGACTATTAACACCATAGAGCTGGTAGAAGGAGAATTGGGTTGTTTTTCCTATGAAGCCCTTGGCAAGTCAGATATGTTCTAGTATGATACACCATATCCAAGAATATTTTGGTAGTTCAAGTTAAACTCAAAGATTTTAAGAAAAATTAAACAACACATTGGGTGAGTACAGAAGATGGGTAGATCAGGCAGGAGTTGGAATAACAAGAGGTTTCAAAAAGTATATTCCAAGTCCACAGTCTCTCTTCTGCTGCTTGTGGATCTGGGTGTAGAACTCTCAGCTACTTCTCTAGCACCATGTCTGCCAGCATGCCACCATGCTCCCTGCCATGATGACACTGGACTGAATTTATGAAATAGTAGGCAAGCCTCAGTTAAATTTTTCTCTTTATAAGAGATACCATGATCATGGTGTCTCTTTATAGTAATCAAATACTGATTAAGAGAGGATGTGACTATATCAGAGCATATGAATGACATAGCGTGTCATGGAATTAAAACAAAAACAACCAAACAAAACACACACAAAAACACCCAAAAACAAACAAACAAAAAACAGGCTGTTACTAAGACAAAGGCCTTCTGCAAATGAAAAATAGGGCCCCATTGCTGAAGACAACAGCCACTCAATTCACCGAGCATGGAGACATAGAGCTAGTGTCAACATGGAGCATTCACCTCCTAGCGGGGAGGGAAGAATATAATCAGGAAATGCAGGAGAAAAGAATCTATTTTCAATTAAAGGAAGAAAAAGAAGAACTTATAGTAGTTACTACAAATGGCTGAGAAGTATTTCAAACGTGATCGATGTCATTCATCATCAGAGGCATTCAAATTAAAAGTATTTTGAGATTTCATTTTACCCTTGCAGCCTCCATAGGACCTTCTAGTACCATAAAAGCTGACCAGCAGAGTTTTCTGGTTAATTCCAGAGCTATGTGTCTGTATCCTGAAACCAAAGTATATGGTTTTAACAATAGAGTCTTACTACCACTAGACAGAAATGCTGGACAACTAAGAGTTGTGGCAATGGCATCAATTTTAGGGATTCTAAAATTTAGGGATTCTCTGACAAACAACTCACATAGGGGTATAATGTGTCAGGCATGGAGATTTCCAACCAATGACCATACCTTCTAGGAGAAGCATTGTTCATTAATATGGCATACTTTTTTTTCAAACTAATTTTTAAATGTATTTTAATCAGGTTACAAACCAGTTGGTTTACATAAGTATTTTTCATTCACCATTGGTATTCATTGACCCACCCTAACCCTTCACTTACCCAGATGCTCTGTCTCTATTCTCATTTAATTGTAGCTCACCATTTTCTTCCCTGTTCTCTTGTATCATATGTGTTGAATTATCTTCCCATAGGTTTTTACTTGAGTTAGAAGGTCATATGTTCTCAATTAATATATTCAGATGCACATCATTTTGATTAAGCACAGCCCTGGACCTTCATTTCTCCATTTTCACCACTCCACTACCTATGTAAATCTTCCTGTTCCCAGCATTCAAACTCTCTACTTTCACTTCACTTATATTCTACTATTTTTTTTCTCCACATGTATATCTCTGCCAATGACTAATTTGTAGTTTCCTAGTTTCTAAATTTAATCCCTGTTAAACACACACAGAAAAACATTTCATGACCCATGATCCTTTTCCATTCTCTAGAGCTTGCTGTTCTTCGCATGGTCACTTTCACCTTTCTGAGTTTTTTAGTACATGGGATTATATATTCACATCCAATGATTTGTAGCAAGAACCACAAAGGAAAGACCAGGTGCTATTTTCATTCTGGATCATCGTCATCTCACTCAACGTACTATTTTCCTAGTTGCATCCGCTTCCTGGTAAACATCATAGAAATTGCTCAGCCCTGGGGGTCTGCCCAAGTGTGTGACTTCAAATACCAGAGGCTAAGAGGACAGTAATAAATCGTTTGAGAATGAGAAGAGGTTATTATTACAAAATACTTCATGCTTTACCTCTGCTGTCAACCTGATACAAAGTCAGTGTCATCAGTTAAGAGGAACCCTCAGCTGAAGAATTGTGCAGATTGTATTATCCTATAGCCATGTATTATCTTATTTGGTAATTTGTGGAGGAGGTCTAGCCTACTGTGAGTGATGCAATACCTAGGCAGATGGTCCTGGACAGTATGAGAAATGTAATTGAGCCAGCCAAGGAACCAATAAAGTAATAATTGTTTTCCCATTTCTTGTACTTGAAGCTTTTGCTCTGAGATTCTGCTTTAGCTTCACTTGCATACAGACTGTAACTTAAAAGCTAAAAGAAAAATTTCTCTTCAAGTTGCTTTCCTTTGGGTGGTTAATACAGTAATAGAAAGAAAATCAGGAAAATTCATTAATCTAGAATGGATGGAAATCTAAGATTATGCAAAGGAAAGCCATTTCATACTTGTATCCTAACACATGTCAGAGTGTTTGAAAATTTCAGAAAAATAGGCATAGTGCAGTCATATAGCATTTGGATTGTCTGTCAACACACTACAGATAATCACTGATAAATAGTGGCTGAGCCAGAATATATCCTATTTTTTTTTTCAAATTATCCATAACCTAGATGGACCAATACAAAATAAAATATTTTTTTTTCATTATAAGAATTTGGCACACATTGATATTCTCTGACTCTCAAAGAGTTATGCAATATGTTAATAGTGTAGTTACCAACCTTTATTTTTTTATTGATTTATTACAATTATTCACTTTTTAAAAATTAATTACAGTGTATTCACTTAGTATCCCAACGGTAGCCCCCCCCCTCATTTCCTCCCAATCTCACCATCTCTCCCTCATCTCCTCCAATGCCCCTCCCCAAGTCCACTGATAGGGGAGGTCCTCCTCCCCTTCCATCTGACCCTAGACTATCAGGCCTCATCAGGACTGGCTGCGTTGTCTTCCTCTGTGACCTGGTAAGGCTGTTTCCCACTCAGGGGGAGGTGATCAAAGAGCAGGCCAATCAGTTCATGTCAGAGACAGTCCCTGTTCCCCTTACTAGGGAACCCACTTAGACACTGAGTTGCAATGGGCTACATCTGTGCAGGGGTTCTAGGTTATTTCCATGCATGATCCTTGGTTGGAGTATCAGCCTCAGAAATGATCCCTGTGCCAAAATACAAAATTAACTCAAATTTATTCACTTTGTATACCTGCTGCAGCCCCCTCTCTAGTCTCTTCCCAGTCCCACCCACCTTTCCTCTTTTCCCCCATGCCTTTTAAAATATATTTTATTGTAACGGGTCAACTATCTACATAAATGCTTTATTATTCCAAGTAAGTAAAGTCCAAATTACTTAAGACAGTAATTATAATAAATCATGTAAAGGGGCTTACTTACAAAAATCACATTATCATCTCAACAGATACAGAAAACGTCAGTGACAAAATCCAGCATACCTTCGTAATAAAAGTCCTAGAGAATGTTGGAGCAGGGATAACATATCTCAAAATATTAAAGGCTATATGTTACAAACCTACATCCTATATTATTCTAAATGGAGAAAGCTGGAAGAAAACATACTAAAAATCAGAAACAAAACATGGCTATCCATATTTCACATTCCTTTTCAATATAGCATTAGAAATTAGGCGAGAAAAGAAAATAAAGAAATATAAATAGAAAAAGAAGTCTAATTACTTGCACATGTTTGCAAATACATAGGACATCCTAAAACTTTACCATAAAAATTCCAAAATTATTGAAAATTCCAGCGAAGTGGCAAAATACAAAATTCACTTAAAAAATCATTATATAGAAACTCAGAAAAAATAAAATATCTAGCAATAAACCTAACCAAGAGGCATGAGACCTCCATAATGAAAACTTAAAATTGTTAAAGAAAGAGACTGATGAAAGAACCCCCACAGTCATGGACTGTCTGAATTAATATTGTAACAATGATCCCCCAAAAGTAATTTACAGACTTAACATGATCCAAATGAAAATCTCCACAGCATTAACACATTGTAAAAATCCATAAGGAACCACAAAAGACCAGATAATGAAAGCAATCCTGAGCGAAGAGAACAATGCTAGAGGGATTACCATGCCAGATTTTAAGGCACATGTTACAGAGGAATACTAATAAAAGCAGTATGGTGCATGCACACACACACACACACACACACACACACACACACAAATGGGCATGCAAGTGAAAACAACAAAGTAGAAGTCTAAAGCATGAGAACAGGTAACTGGCTATCTGACATTTGGCGAAGATAACAACACATACACACCCTGGAGAGAAGACAACATGATCAACCAATTCAACTGGCAAAATTGGATGTCCACATGTAGAAGGATGAAACTAAATCCCTATCACCCTCTACAAAAAGAAGGTCCAAATAAAGACCTCAATGTGAAACTTGACATGCTGGAGCTCTTACAAGAAAACATAGGAAGTATTCTTCAAAATATTGTGTAGGAAAATAACTTTCTCAGAAGGACTCCATTTGCCCAGGTATTAGGACAAGTATTTACAAGTGGGAACTCATAAAAAAAAAAATACATCAGGGAAAATGTGGAGTAATGGGAACTATCGTTCAGCATTGGGGGCATTGCCAACTTTTGTGGCCACTCTGGAATTAAGTGTAGAGAATTCTCAAATAATTAAAAATTACTTCCACATACGACTCAACTATACTACCTCTTGGAAGATAGCCAAGGACGTAGCATTCTAATCTACAGATAGATGCTTAGATTTGCTTATTGCTGATCTACTCACAATCACTAGAAAATGGAAGATACCTGAACGTCCTTTATCTGTCATGTATGGCCTCAAATGATACATCTTCAATTTACCTGCTAGACCTTAAACTCAGGAAACATGGAAGAAGGAGAGAAAAGATTGTTAAGAACTAACGTGCCAGGAAGTCTCCTGCAAATTCGTATATTCAGAATATGACAAGGAAGCTACACTCATGAAATCTCATCAGCATGGTTGTTTAAACTATCCCTGAACACTAACAACACAATTAGCATACCAATGTAATCCTACCCATAGACAGAGAATTGCAAGGAATTCATGACCAAGAGAGAGAATTAATATTTTCCAGGAATTGAGCCTTGTAAATGGTTATCCAATACCATGTGGTTTGCTTTAAATATCTACATATAAGGAGTACAAGATGAATTAAGCAGGTGGCATTTATATGCTAATTTAAATATTCAAATGTATTTACATATATGTTACTATAACAATAATAAAGAAAAGGGTCATGAACTTGAAATGGCATTGGAAACATGAGAGAGCGGCAAGGAGGAGATGGAAAATTGAAAAGAGGGCAAATGATATACTTATATTCTAATTCAATGAAGAGTATATAAATATATGAAATAAAATTGGGGCTTTCGCAAAATTTTGTCTTTCAAAAAGAGACTCATTCCTACAAGTATACATTCAAGAGAGAGGAAAAGGAGAATTTGACCACAATCCTTTATGCAGGGGGATCTCAGAAGCAGAAGGGCTGCATCGACTCTAGCCATATACAAGGTCAGCTGTTGTTTGGAAAGATCATTTGACACTTGAGTGCCTTTATGTAGGCATCAGCCTTATAACAACATCTGTACAGGCAGCAGATAGCTTATAAAATGAAAAAAGGTAAGTGTCTTCACTGGCTAACTGCGAGAATGCCCATTCAGACAGGGAGGTCCTCATTTCATCACCAGTCTTATTTTAGTCATCAAAAGGATAGTCAAGCATAATTAATTACAGTTTAATAATTTTTGGCACTATTTCACTGTAGCTGTTTAGTGTGGATTAGTAAAAAAAAAAAAAACAAAAAACTAGGATTGTAAAATATGAGTGGATTCAAATGGATTCGGTGAACAGAAAGAGTAAGTTTTCTGACATTCATGCATTCTCTAATAAACTCTGCACTTTCAGGATCTGACAGAAGGGCAACCAACATGTTGCTACCTTGTTTAAGACATGGTTCTGGCAAAGGATGAAGGAACTTGTTTCATTTGTATTGCTAAAAGAACTTTATGTGTCCTCAATACACAGTCTTTTTCTTCCTAATTTTTATTAGCTCTTTTGGAATTTTGTACACTGCATCTTGAACAAATTCCCTTCCCTCTCTCGGTTCCTTCCAGATCTTTCCTATATTTCATCTCCACTCAACTTATAACCGCCCTTTTAAAATACCCATCAACTATAGTTTATCTGCCTATATATTCTTTTTTTAAATTAAATTTATATTTTTTACATTAATTACGTTTATTTGCTTTGTAGCTCAGCTGTAACCCTGTCCCTCATTCCCTTCCAATCCCATCCTCTCTTCCTCATCTCCTCCCATGCCCCTCCACAAGTCCACTGATAGGGGAGGTCCTCCTCCCCTTCCATCTAGCTTATCAGGTCTCATCAAGACTGGCTGCAATGTCCTCCTCTGTGGCCTGGTAAGGCTGCTCCTCCCTCAGGGGGAGTGATCAAAGAGCCAGCCACTGAGTTCATGTCAGAGACAGTCCCTGTTCCCCTTACTAGAGAACCCACTTGGATACTGAGCTGCCATGGGCTACATCTGAGCAGGGGTTCTAGGTTACATCTATGACTGTTGCAGAGCAAAGTAAAATGAGCTTCACCTATAATACTGGATCTTCCTGCCTCACAAGTTGGCAATAGTTCCTCAGCTAGAGATGGGACATCTTGCCAACTTCTTTTATATATTGTGTTCTTGTTTGTCTTCAACTAGTATAGGCCTTATACATGCTGTCACAACTACTGTGAGTTCATATATGCAACTACCTTCTATGTCTAAAAAATACTGTTTTCTTGTAGTTATCAACCAAGACTGGATTTTGGAGTCTTTCCACCCTTCTTCTGTAATGACTCTTGCAACTGTCAGAGAGGAGTGTTATATAATATCCTGTGTAGGCCTGAGCATTCCAGTGTCTTATTCTCACAACACTGAGCAGTTGTATTTATCACCATCTACTATAAGAAAATAAACTTCTCTTATGAGCATTGAGAGACTCACTAATCTATGTTGGCTTAGTCAACTTGACATAAACTACTTCATATTAGAATGGACAATGTCTATTAACAAAATACTCCAACTGGATTGGTCTGTGGGTAAGTCTATAGTGCATTTTTTAAGTTGATATTGGTATGGGAGGGCTCAGTGCATTATGGGTGCTGCCACCCCTGGGAAGGTAGTCCTAGTTCCTATAAGAAAGCAGGGTGAGCAATCTGTGGAATACATGCCAAGAATCAGTGTTCCTCTATGGTCTTTACCTTAGTACCTTCCTCCAGGTACCTGCCCTGGCTGTCTTAGATGGCAGAATCTAATGTGGAAGTGTGAGAAAAATACATTTCTTCTTCATTTTTTTACAGAAATAGAAATCCTAAGACAGAAATTTGTACCAGACTTAGTGTATTGCTGTGACATACATGACCGTAATTGGGGAGAGGATTGTCAAAGGTCTTTAAAGCTGGGCTAGACAAGAAATCGAGTACTTAGAGCTTAATGAACTATTGTGGGTACTTAAAAGATAATGCTTAGCATAGTACAGACAATGGCGACTCATCCTGAGAAGTTTCAGATGGAAGCTTAAGAGTCTCTCAAATATTCTTTCAGAGCTATTCTTGTAACATTTTGAATTTAGAATCATTAAAGTGAAACCTCTGCTTTACTGAAACAATTGATGTTTGTTAGCTAAAGCTAAGAAGTTAATGATGATTAAGGAGAAGAATATCCCTGAGGATTTTAAATCTGGAACTATTTTCTCAGGGTAAGCACATAGAGACTGTGATCCAGATGGGCTTAGGTTACCTCTCAGTCTGGCACCGGAACTTGGTAGTGTTTAAGTCCGTCAAGTGATGCAGCGTTTGAAGGCATGTAGGGACCACAGAGAGCAGCTGAAGCTTGGCACTGTATAGCAGGAATGGAGTTCCTCAAGAAAGGCCTAGAGAGGCCACTGTTGAAGAAGAAACCTCAGTTACAACAGAATTCCTAGAAGTTGAAGCTTGTGACATGTGGAAAGGATTAGAGTCTCTGAAGAGAGCATATAATACGACATAATGGGTGAAGGTGCAACCCATTAGCAGTGGAGAACCAAGAATTTTGGAGATGCTAGTAGCCTGGGGTGACTGCCAAGGACAGAAGTAGCTGTAAAGTGGAGCCAGCCGGAGCCTGGGAGGCAAGTTGTGTCTACTGTGAAGAGCAGAGCAGAGCAGCACTATATGGTTCAAACCCAGAAAATCATGAACAAATCCCACACATTGGACTCTAAAATTATTTAGATGGTTAGATTTCAGTTTTCTTTTTTTCAAGTTGGTACTAGGCCCTGGTTCTTACTTCTGAGAGTAGGGAAGTGTTTAAATTATTAATATTATTATTATTACTATAACTATTATTATTTTTACAGGTGCCTAGTTACACTTACAAAACTATGGAGTCTTAGGGAAATTTTAGATATTTTTGGAAGACTGTGGATGTTATAGTGACTAAAAATATTTGAGAAAGATTAGAAATTTGAAAGATACATTGGATATTTTGTGTTTCTAATTGTGTGCTATATTCATTTTGTTTGTGCATTTTTTTAAATTTTACAATCAAATCAATTTCCTCTTCCCTTTCCTCCCTCTAAAGCCTTACATATACCTTGTTCTCTATCAAATTAAGAGCCTCTTTTTATTATTTTTTATTTTTTAACTTTTTTATTTTTTATTAATTACACTTTATTCATTTTGTATCCCCCCATAAGCCCCTCCCTCCTCCCCTCCCGATCCCATCCTCCCTCCCGTTTCTGCATGTATGCCACTCCCCAAGTCCACTGATAGGGGAGGTTCTCTTATCCTTTCTGATCTTAGTCTATCAGTTCTCATCAAAAGTGGCTGCATTGTCCTCTTCTATGGCCTGATAGGGCTGCTCCCCCCCTCAGGGGGAGGTGATCAAAGAGCAGGCCAATCAGATTATGTCAGAGGCAGTCCCTCTTCCCATTACTATGTAACCCACTTGAACACTGACCTGCCCTGGGCTACATCTGTGCAGGGGTTCTAGGTTATCTCCATGAATACTCCTTGGTTGGAGTGTGAGTCTCTGGGAAGTTCCCTGTGTTCAAATTTTCTTGTTCTGTTGCTCTCCTTGTGGAGTTCCTGTCCTCTCCAGCTCTTACTATTTCCCACTTCTTACATAAAATTCCATTCACTCTGCCCAACAGTTGGCCATCAGAGCCTCTTTTTATTAATTGTAGTTACACACATAAATAAGTACAAATATCCACACATGTGGATAATTCTAAATACAGATAACTACAACATGCTCAATCTGTATATTGTTATTCATATTTATTTGTTTGGGAGTGGGTTGATCATTTGGTATTGTGTAATCAGTTGTGTGTTCCCCTTTCTGGGAAATAATTTTTCTCTTGCTCTTAGCATTCTTTATTTGTCTGTGGATCTTTGTGTAGGGTCGAGGTTCTGCCATTCATCATAGCATATCTATTGTCGTGTTCTTGTTCAGCTCCTTTTAAGGCAGTTATATGGGTGACATTTTATGAATATAGCTTCTGATATTCATAGGACATACAACTTAATAGCAAACTTCATGATACTCTGGCTACTATAATTTTTCTTCTACCTCTTCCACAGTGATTCCTGGGCCTTAAGTGTCAAAACTGTGTCATAGATATACTCCCTGGACTGGGCTTCACAGCTCTGCATTCTTATGAGGGGTGAGGTCTACACTTATCTATAGGTATGAGGAAAAGTATTTAGGAGGCAGTTAGGGGTTATGCTGGTTGGGTGGCAGTTCTAAGTTCTCGGAAATACATGACTACATTCTCCCTGGATATTTGGCTAAGTATTAAGTACAAGGAATGATTTTCCCCTCAATGAGCAGATCCTAAATTCATTTAGAGATGCTAATATTGATGTTCATCTCAGCATTATTGCAGTGTATATTATTTCTATCCATTCCAGATAGCCTACTACAGAGCAATATTCTTTATTGACTATCTAGAGTGAATTGTCAAGAAGCCGATGGAAACTAACCTCCTGCAAACAAGGTAAGAAATCAGTGTTCTTCTCAAGATAGGACTTCATTTTTTTCATTATTATTATTATTAATTACAATTTATTCACTTTGTATCCCAGCTGTAGCCCCTCCCTCATCCTCTCTCTTCTCCTCCCCCATGTCCCACCAAGAGTTTACTGATAAGGGAGGTCCTCCTCCTCTACTACCTGACCCTAGCCTATCAAGTCACATCAGGACTGTCTGGATCCTCTTTCTCTGTGGCCTAGTAAGGCCACCCTGACAGGCAAGGAGGGAAGGGGGATGATCAAAGAGCAGGCAACCAAGTTCATAGCGGTGACTGCCCCTGCTCTCCTTACTAAGATACCCACATGGAGACTGAGCTGCTCATGGGCTACATCAGAGCAGTAGGTCTAGGTCCTCTCCATGCATGGTCTTTGGTTGATTCATCATTCTTTGCAGGGCCCCCTGGGCACAGAGGTTTTGGCTCTGTAGGTCTGTCTACTAAGTATTTTATGCTATAAAATATAAAGCTAGCTTTTTAATAATGAAGCCCAGAGAGATACCCACACATATCCAGAAACGAATAAACATGAAAACAAACACATGAGCTTTGAATGATACTGGAGTTGCAAATGAGTGGGTGCCAGCTGGGTGAGTCTGTAAGACCTCAGCCTGTACTCCTCTTACATATCTGGCCATCCAGAGTCTCACAGAAATTCACATCAGCCAGGAGGATCCCTCAGACCACTGTGTTTAGCACCTGTACATACTTTGGCCCAAAGGAATTTACTTTCATGTGCGTGAGAATCAGCTGAGCTGCTCAAACCCTCCATGTTGGTCACACATGGTAGGCACTCCAGAATCGTATTCAAGTGCTAACTTCATGAGTTTCTCAGTGTCTTTACAAAGCCGGGCAGGACTAAAAGTAACACCACATCATGAGCTAATGGGTTGTGTTACTCAGATCAGCACCAATAGATCTGCAGACACAGAACAAGTCACAACTACTGACTTTCTCTGATGCTGTCCCTGCAAGGCTATGCCTAGCTGGATACTGCATTCACAGGCTCTCTTGGTGAGTCTTCCACACATCCCTTGCCTTCACTACCTGACATGAACAAAGAATCAGAACTGTTAGTTGCCAAATTAGACAACTCAAGAACGACCCATGAATAGGAGGCATCAAGGAGAAAATGAATACCAAGTGTACTGCTTAGCTCTTGTCAACTTGTTGCACACTAGAGTTATCTGGGAGGGGGGGGACTCACTTGGGAAAATACTTTCATCCTGTAGACCTGTAGACAAGCCTGTGGTGTTTTCTTGACTAATGATGAACGTGGAAAGTCTAAGAATACTGTAGGTACTGCCGTACTGGGGAAAGTAGTCCTGGGTTGTATAAGAAAGGAGCATGAGCAAACAATGAGAAGCAAGCTAGTAAGCGACATACCTTCATGACCTCTGTTTCAGTTCCTGCTTCCCAGTTCTTGCTTGAGCTCCAGATCTAGTTTCTTTCACTATTGTATCTGGAAGACACTGCATTTTTGGAGTCATCGAACACATCTGGTTTATGCTATCTTTCCATCTCCTCTTCCACATAGATCGCTGAGCCTTACAGGACATGCAGAGTCTGATAAACACATCCCATTTAGGGCTGAGTACTACAAAGTTTCTCATTGTTTTCACATTATCTAGTTGTGGGTCTCTATGTTAGTTACTAACTACAACAAGAACTCTCTATGATGAGGACTGAGCAAGACACATTTCATGGTGATCATGAGAAAAAAATATAATTCTAAACATATACATCGAACTCTAAAGTAGCCATCATCATAAAAGCTTACTACTGAAATTTAAGATTCATAGTAACCCCAACTCAGTAACTGGAGGTTATTCAATTACCTCATTTTGTCTATCAGACATGATCTGTACAGAAATTACACAGAGAATCATATAAATTAAAACATCTAAATCAAATGGGCCCAGTGGATAGCTACACAATATTCTATCAATACACTAAAAACACATCCTCATAAGCAGCCTAACCTGAAACAGATAATACATTGAGACATAAAACAAAGTTACATACAAAAATAACCCAAACCTAAATAACTCCATGTATTCTTTCATATTTTACATTTGTTCAAAAAATGAAAAAGTAAAAACCTTGAAATCAAACATAAAACAATCTCTAAAATTTACATGAACTCAGGAGGATTAAAATGGCACTGTTTAACATATACAATTACTCTGGAAACCAATCTGGCACTTTCTCAGACAATAAGGAATAGCGCTTCCTTAAGATCCAAATAAACCACTCGTAGGCATATATCCAAAATATGCTCAAATACACAACAAGGACATTTGCTCAACCATGTTCATAGCTGCTTTATTCGTAATAGCCAAAACCTGAAAACAACCCGGTTGTCCCTCTGAATGAATACAGAAATTGTTTATACAATGGAATACTACATAGCAATTAAAAACAAGGAAATCATGAAATTTACATGCAAATGGTAGGAACTAGAAAAGATCATCCTGAGGGAGGTAACCCAGAAACAGAAAGACACACATGGTATATATTCACTTATAAGTGGATATTAGACATAAAATATAGGATAAACATACTAAAATCTGTATACCTAAAGAAGCTAAGCAAGAAGGAGGACCCTGGGTAAATGATCAAAACTCACTCAGGAAAACAAACAGGGTGGACATTCAAAGAAGGAGAAAACAGGAAATAGGATAGGAGCCTGCCACAGAGGGCCACTGAAAGACTCTACGCAGTAGGGTATCAAAGCAGATGCTGAGACTCATAACCAAACTTTGGGCAGAGTGCAGGGAATCTTATGAAACATGAGGGAGATAGTAAGACCTGGAGAAGTCAGGAGCTCCACAAGGACAGGAAGAGAACCAAAAAAACTGGGCACAGGGGTCTTTTTTGAGACTGATACTCCAAACAAGAACCATTCATGGATATAACCCCTAGAACCCCTGCTCAGATGTAGCCCACATCACCCCAATCTCCAAGTTGGTTTTCCTAGTAAGAGGAAGAGGGACTGTCTCTGACATGAACTCAGTGGATGATTATTTGATCACCTCCTCCTGAGGGGGTAGCAGCCTTGAAAGGCCACAGAGGTGGACAATGCAGCCAGTCCTGATGAGCCCTGATAAGTTAGGGTCATATGGAAGGGGGAGTAGGACTTCCCCTACCAGTAGACTTGGAGAGAGACATGAGAGAAGGGAGGGAGGATGGGATTGGGAGAAAATGAGAAAGGGAGCTACAGCTGTAAATTGAGTAACCTGTAATTAATATAAAAATTATAAATTAAAAAAGATCTTTATGTAATGATATGACTCTCAAAATCAAAAACTATGGAATAAAGTATTAATCTTGAAAAAAATAAAAAATAAAATAAAATGGTACTGCTTAATGAAAAATGAGCCAAAGTAGAAATAAAATACTTCATGGAAATAAAAACACAATATAAGAAAACTTCTGTGAGACACTAAAAGCTGTATACAAGGTAAATTTATAGTTCTAAGCATCAATGTTAAAAATAAAGAACAATGAATGCCTCAAACTCAAGAGTTGAAGGAGACTAAAATCAAGCTCAACTGAACTCCAGTAGACATGAATAAAAAGTAAAAATCAGTACAGAAATTAATAAAAGAAAGAAACAAGGAAAAAAAGGGGGGAAAGCTATCTAAGTCTTGGCTTTTTCAAAATAAAGCAAGCCTGATAAAGACATAGTTGAATTATCCAAAAAAAGGATACCCAAGTTCATAAAATTAGTGATGAACACCTAAAATTAGGAAAACACCTCTCAAACACTAAAGAAATTCAGAATATTATTAAAAAATGCTCAAGTATAAAACAAGAATGTTTGTTCAACCATGTTCATAGCAGCTCTATTTGTAGTAGCCAGAATCTGGAAACAACATAGTTGGCCTTCAACAGAGAAATGGATACAGAAATTGTGGTACATTTACACAATATAATACTAGCCAGCAATCAAAAACACGGAAATCATGAAATTTGCAGACAAATGGAGGGAACTAGAGAAGATCATACTGAGTGAGGTAGCCCAGAAGCAGAAAGACACACATGATGTATACTTGCTTATAAGTGGATGTTAGACCTACAATATAGGATAAACATACTAAAACCTGTACACCTAAATAAGCTAAGCAAGAAGGAGGAGCCTGAGCAAAATGATCAATCCTCACTCAGAAACGCAAACAGGATAAATATTATCAGAAGAGGAAGAAAGTAGAGAACAGGACAGGAGCCACGAAAGAGGGCCTCTGAAAGATTCTACCCTGCAGTGTATCGAAGCAGATGCTGAGACTCATAGCCAAAATCTGAGCAGAGGGCAGGGAATCTTATGAAAAAAGAGAGAGAAGAAAAATCTGGAGGGAACAGAAGTTCCACAAGGAGAACAACAGAACCAAAAAAACTGGGTACAGAGGTCTTTTCTGAGACTGATACTCCAACCAAGGACCATGCATGAAGATAACCTAGAACCCCTGCACAGATGTAGCCCATGGCAGCTTTTAATCTCCAAGTGGGTTTCCTAGTAATCGGAACAGGGACTGTCTGACATGAATTTTGTGCATGCAGATAGACATGGGTCTATTTTCATTTTTGTACATGTGTACTTCCAGTTAGACCAGCACCATTTATTGAAGAAGCTATCTTTTTTCCATTGTATGGTTTTGGCATCTTTGTCAAAGATCAGGTGTCCATAAGTTTGTGGGTTTATTTCTGGGTCCTCTGTTTGGTTCCATTGATCCACCATTCTGATTCTATGCCAGTACCATGCAGTTTTTAAAACTGTTGCTCTATAGTACAACTTAAGATCAGGGATGGAGATACTTCCAGAAGATATTTTATTGTAGAGGATTGTTTTAGCAATTCTGGGTTTCTTGTTATTCCATATGAAGTTGAGAATTTTTCTTTCCAGGTCTGTAAAGAATTGTGTTGGTAATTTGATGGGAATTGCATTAAATCTGTAGATTGCTTTTGGTAAAATAGCCATTTTTACTATGTTAATCCAACCGATGCATGAGCATGGGAAATCTTTCCTTCTTTTCATATCTTCTTCTATTTCTCTCTTCAAAGACTTGAAATTTTTTTCATACAAGTCTTTGACTTGCTTGGTTAGAGTTACACCAAGATACTTTATGTTGTTTGTGGCTACTATGAAGGATGTTGTTTCCCTAATTTCTTTCTCAACCCATTTGTCATTCAGAATGGCAAACAAGACAGTCAGCAGAAGTGGTGGAAGAGAGGAAACCATATGAGAACCTACAATAGAGTGTCTTCTGAAATGATTCACCCAACAGGGCATCAAAGCAGATGCTGAGACTCAGGGCCAATATTTGGGCAGAGCGCGAGGAGTCTTATGGAGGAAGAAAGGGGTAGGAATAGAGGGACATGGAGGGGACAGGTGCCCCATAAGGAGACCAACAAAACTAAATGATCTGAGCCCAGGGGGTTCTGCAGAGACTGACGCACCAACAAAGGACCATGCGTGGAGAGGACCTAGACCACTTGCTCAGATGTGACTGATTTGTAACTCAGTTTCCATGTGGATCTCTGAGTGAGGGGAGCAGGGACTGCATCTATCACAAAATCAGTTGACTGCTCTTTGACTTGCTCCTGATGATGCGGCCTTGCCAGGCCACCTAGAAAGAGGATCCAGGCAGTCCTGATGAGACTGAACAAGCTATAGGAAGATGGCAATAGTGGAGAACTCCCCCTTTCAGTGGACTAGGGAAAGGAGATGGGGGAGTTGAGAGAGGGGGCTTCAATCAGGACATATAATGAATAAAATGTGAAGAAAAAATTTAAGAATTAAAATAAATAATATGAAAATCTGTACTTTTCCTTTAAATAAAATTAAATGGTAATTGCAAAAAAATAATTGGAAACAGGAAAACTTCCAAATGCCTTATATGAAGCCAGCACTAATTTACCAGTCAGTGTTGGTGTCAGGTAAAAAAATCATACCATCCCATGTTTCTATGTAAGCTATGTAAGGTAGACAATCAATCAACAAACTGACCCAGGCGTAGAGTCTATGAATCACAACAGTGACCAGCCTGTCAGGATTTCCTCAGGGATGCAAAAGTGGCACTTACAATGTGAGGGTAAACAACAACTCACTAATGGGACCCAAGATCTCCTCAGTAGTAGGGAATGCATGCCTGGTACTGTAAATCTGACCAATGACAAATGGCTGGGAGGCCACGGACCCTACAGGAGAACTTACTACAACGCGTTTCCATATAGTTAACCTAATACTTATCCCTATACCCAAAGACCAGTCTAACTCTCAACTTACATTATGGAAGCTCTCTTTTGTAGGAGATGGAACAGCAACTAAATCAAAACTACTCAAAAATGTAGAGACAAAGAGATTATGGGAATTTATGCCCCATGTGCTTTATCTACACTGCAGTGCCTACATTTAAGGTTCTGGTATCATTGTGGAAAGGAGGATGCTAAGATGGTAAGAGCAGGAGAACCAAGATACTTGCTGTGAAATAGTGCCTTATAGACAAGTCAGAGATACTGCACCTGTAAAATCTCAACAGTGTGGCTGCCTAAATAAAATCTGCGTAATGACCTCACCTGGTTACATGCCAACATGCTTGCTGATAACTTTACAATGTCCTAGCCCCAGGTATATAGTTTCAGACTGCTGAGGAGGGTGAATCATTTTTCTGCAAGGTTCTAATAATTTCTCTAATTTCAAGTGGTCAGCCTTAAACACATGTACATTCTGGTAGCACTAAGTGAAACCAGTAGGTTGTACTTGTGTTTGCTTGTGTGTGTGTGTGTGTGTGTGTGTGTGTGTGTGTGTGTGTGTGTGCATTTCTGATCTAGAAGAAGAGGTAATGGATTTGGGAGTAATTGTGGTTTTAATATAAGTTGTAGAATGTATAAAGAGTGGTAGAAATGTGAATATTGTGTATTCATGTACAGACATAGCATACAAAACTACAAACAAATGCACCAACTGGCCAAGCTATATGGCACCTAGGAATATACTCAAGGACTTTATATATATTCTTGTTTATTACTGCTCTATTCACAATAGCTAGGAAGTTGAAATAAACCAGATGTCCATCACCTGATGAATAGGTAATGAAAATGCCAAAAATACCTGGAATGGAAAATTACTCAGTCCTAAATAAAACTTAATTAATCACATTTTCCAGGTCTACTAATGTAACGGGAAAAATATTATATTGAGTCAGGTCACCCATCCACAAGAGACCTAAGCTTCATTTGTTTCTTTCATGTGAAGGACATAGTATTAAGTCTTTTGTTTTGTGTTTTACATGATTTACTTATGGGATATAGAAAACTGGAAGTGGACCACTGGCAATGGAATACATTTAGGAAATGGGACAATAAAATATAGGTGATATGAAAGTAGAGAGTGGAACTATTTGGAGTATAAAGGTTGAAGCATGTAATGAGCTGTGGGAATAGATAAATAAGCATCCAGGGGAAAGGGTAATTAAACTACAGTTGTACATGAAGATGCTACATGAAAACTATGGACTTGCAAACCAATTAAAAAAATAGCGTAAGAATGGATAGTAGAACCAATATAATATGGAAGGACATGAGGAAAACACTGTGAGCCAAAGGTTTGAGTAAGAATGGTAATAGACCTTTTGGAGAAATGATGGATAGAGAAGAAAATAAATATTAAGTGTGAATAAAAAAGCCTTATGAAACTAAACTAGGTTGTAAGCCAATTGAAATAGACTCTGTAGTTCTAGTAATGGGGGTTATAAAGCCTGAGTTGCTCATCTCCACTTCCAGTGGAGGTACTGGGACACCAACCAAGCCACAAAACCTTCTACCTACAACTTGTCCAGCCAGCATGATGTTCTGGGGTAAACGTGGCACAAAATTTGTGGGAATGGCTAACCAATGACTGGTCTAGCTTCATACCCATTCCATGAGAGGGAGCCCACCGCTGTCACTGCCTGTAGGAAGAGAAACCAAAGGCCAGTGGGCCCAGAGACCTAGGATAGAACCAAATATGCCAGGGGGAAGTAGAAAAAAAAAGAAAAAAAGAAATGATTACCAATGATATTCTGCTACGCTAATAATTAGGTGTCTGGCATAATCACTATCAGAAACACTCCATCCAGAAACTGATTAAGTGGAACTCAGTAGATCTGGCAGAAGAAGGCGAGGAAGGAAAGTAGGAGCCAAAAGGGTCAAGGACACCGAAAGAAAACCTAGAGAATTAACAAACCTGGAGTCATAGGGGCCCATTAAGACAGAACTGACCATCGGGAAGCCTGCATGGGTCTAAACTAGGTCCTCTCTATATATGTTATAGTTTTGTGGCTTGGCGCTTTTTGTGGGACTCCTAACAGAGGGAGTGGGGACTGTTTTTGACTCTTTGGCTTGCTTTTGATCCCTTGGTCCTCCTACTGGGTTGCCATATCCAGCCTTAATATGAGGGGAGTTGCCCAGTTTTTTTACAACTTGATATATCATGTTTGGTTGCTATACCTTTTCTGAAGGAAATGAAGAAAGACGGGAGGAGGAGGGGAAAGACAGGAGATGGGCCTGGGAGGAGAGAAGGGAGTGGAAGCAGCAGCAGGGATATAATATATGAAAGAATAAATTATTTTTTCCAAAAGAACACGAAAAAAGGAAATATACTCTTGAAAATTTTATTTTGAACTTAAGTGCCCTGACGTACTCTCTGTTACAGAATGATGCTGCTAACAGAGGTCACGTGTCATTAAATGAAAATTTCCTGCAAAGCACCACCCTGGGACATGTTTTTAAGAGAGGCTCAGGACCTTTAGGCCTTTCTGGAATTGCTCAGGAAGCAGCTTTATCTGGAGATCCTCTTTTGAGATGCTTCCCCATTATTACAAACTACTGTTCTTCTGCTTGGCGGTTCTGGCTTGGCAGTTGCTCCTAAGAAGATACAGGTAGAGCCACCTCTCTCCTATTTAGGGAGAATTAGTCATTTATTCAGATACCGTGGCCAATCAACCTTTAAAGCTTGATTTAAGCAAATTAACTACATTAAACGACTTTCAAAAAATGTAGGAGAAGTTAATTAATTAATTTTCCTTTTCTTAAGTTAACCACGGAGGAGCCTAAGCCTCAGCTTCACATCTTTAAAGGTGGTTGTAGCCCTCGGTCTCCACTGAAGCAAAAGAATGCAATGAAAATTGTGGAGCAGGCTATTAGTAAACAATTTCAAAGGATAAAACTCGATGAAACATGGGACGTAATAGTATTCCCTACTGGCCACCTACCCATGGGTGTGTTATGGGCAAAACGGTGCTTTGGAATGGATCCATCTGTCTGTCACTCCTGAAAAAAAAAAAAGTCAACTTCCTATGTTATTCTGTTTGCACTTGTGATTTCCAAAGGACACAAGTGTTGCAAGGAAATAACGGGGCAGAGATGTCTCTAATATCATAGAGCCTTACAATGATGAACAACTGACTTTCTTTGCATTCAGAAGACTGACTGCTATTACATCATGTGCCTAGCCATCCTCTGTGGCAGTTTTTGAAGACCCAGTGGTTTATGTTTCCCTTACAGTATTCTGCTGAGCCTTTGTCCAATTCAGCTTTAATTTTTACTGATGGATCGGCAAAGGGCAAGGCTGTAACCATTATTAATGGTGAAACTTTTGCTCAAGAAAATTCTGAAACTTCTGCACAGAAGACAGAACCAGTTGCTGTGATTTTTGCTATCACTAAGTTACAAAACTGTCCTTTTAACCTCTATTCTGATTTACAGTCTGTGATTAAACTTTTTCCCGCCTATTGAAACAGTTACTCTGGCTTTAAACAAATCCACTATATCTTCACTTTTATCTAAATTACAAACCTTATTGCAAAGTAGAACCTCCCCATACTTTTTAAGTCAGCTGCGAGCACATGCTAACCAGCCTAGGCCCCTGACAGGGGTAATCGGCAGGCCAATCTTGCTACACTGCCCTGTGTTTACTTAACCTAAGAGCAAGCAGTGCTGGTCATAAAATTCATCATCAAAACTCTTGTGCTTTGCACTATCAATTTGTTCTAAATTTACACTATCAATTTGGTCTAACAACGGAGACTGCCTGGCAGATTGCTAGTCGATATACTTACTACCTGCCTAGAAACACATCATTCTCTGCCTTTGGGAGTAAATCCCTGAGGACTCAGGCCTAACAATCCTTGGCAAATGGCTGTTACCCATGTTTGTCCTTTTGGCAAACTTTCTTTTGTTAATTTGTTAATGTGTATGTAGATACCTTCTCTCATGTCATTCTCACCTCTGCACGAATAGCAGAGGCTGGTAAGAATGTATCTCAACGTTTGTTTTTTTTGAGTGTTTGTTTGTTTTCCATATTTGGGTATGCTACAACAGCTAGAAAAAGACAATGCTTCTGCTTATACTCATGAGGCCTTTGCAAATTTATGTTTGATATTTAATATAAAACATACCATGGGTATTCCTTACAACCCCACAGGGTCAGGCTATTGTGGAAAGAGATCTTCGGACCTTCAAAGCATGCATTTTTAGGTTACGAGAAAGTAAGCTTAGATGCCATGTTCCATATTATATGTTATGGCATGTCCCTTTTGTTTTAAGTCGTCTCAATAGAGAAGAGATGAGGACTTGCCCTACCCTAAGAAATTAGGAGCCAGAATCTTCCATGTCCTCAAAACCTTGGTCAGATGATGCATTTTGCTCACAGGAACCTGGCAGGGTCCCAATCTATTGCTAACCTCAGGACAAGGTTAGCTTGTGTGTTTCCACAGAATTCAGGCTCTCTTATCTACATCAGACACCGAATCATATGGCCCTACCACGAAACTGCCCCTGATCCTCCTCAATCACTCTATAAAACATTATAAAACAGCAGATAAGGGCCTCCCTGAGGAGACTCTTGATTCTCCCTCGTGCTTCTGCTCAGAAACTCCTCCTCCTTAGAAGGTTGATTCCCTAGCTCCAGCTCCTATAAGACTTCAGCCTCATTTTTGCCCTGGTGCCAAGCCCTTTGCTTCCAGATCCACTGGTCAAAGCAAACAGCAACTTGGGTCCAACTGAAGGCACTCAGCGGTCGCACTGAAAACCCGATCAAGGCTCAGACATCGCCACATACACCAGAGAATCTGCTTCTTGTTGTGGTTACCTCTAACCACGCTCAAGGTACTGTTACTCTCAGTTCCTGGCTATGATGCAGTCGAATACTGAGCCTAGTTACCTCATCCCTACTATACTTCATCTTGCAACTTGGGACATTGCTTCTGTTAAAGTTGCAATTTGTGCTGTGGCACTTAGGAGAGGGGAGATGAGTGGATATTTGTTACATTGGGAACGCGTGTGAAGGTGTATCTGATGCATTGCCTATTTTTTATACTAATTCTGCTTCTTCATTCACTGGTTTCTGTTTACTTACCCAACACACACACACACACACACACACACACACACACACACACACACATATATATCTTTGTGCTTTACAGGTTATGCTTCATGCTATCAAAAAAAGCAAGGATGAGATTACATCTTTGCCCTTGCCTCCCGGGCTGTCTGCTTGTCCTGACTTTTTAACAGCACTGAATGATACAAGGGCACACATTAACTCTGAAGAAAATTTTCCCTAGTGTTTTTCTTGTGGCTTTTCTGCAGATCTGTACATTATCATCCCTTTAATGCTCCCTTTACCATTACTGAGTGGTCAGTTAGTAAACCTATTTTTGATTATAAAACATGCTTTGAACCTAACAAACAAAAATTTATTTGTGAGACTTAATCTCTACCCTCTGAAACTTTCAATCCTTCACACAATCCTGGCTGGCCCACCCCAAATTTTATCTCTACCTCTCTCCCTGAGCATCTTTTACAAAAGGATTTATTTCTCCTCTTTGCTGCTATTTATAGTGTCTTGTCAGATAGCCCTGTGTTCAAATTTGAAATTTTTACTAAATCTATTGATGCTTGTGTTGGAGTGCCTTTTGCTAACCCTTGTTGAGAACCTCAAGGATCCCTTTTTACTTTTCGTGACTGACATGGTTCCTTTAGAGTTTCCAGTTTAGGTTGTATAATTATTAACTGCATGACTGCATCTTCTAATTAAAACGTAAAGTTTACGTTTTAATTAGACAGCCACCATATGCTGTCTTACCTGTTAATAGTTCTACTTCTTGGTATAATTCTGGACTACTAGCCCTACATCAAACCTCTTCTGCTCTCTTATTCTCTAAACTTTCAAAATTTTATTTTAATTCACTTTACATCCTGGTTTTATCCCCATCCCTCCTTCCCTCCCAGTCCCACCCTCCATCCCTCATCCCTGCTCTATTCCTCAGAAAAGGGGAGCTCCCTTTCTCATACCCTCCAGCTAATCAAGTTGCTTCATGAGTGAACATGTCCTATTTATTGTAGCCAGGCAAGGCAGTACCAGCAAGGTACTGTAAAAAAAAAAAAAAAAAGTACCAAAACGCTGGCACATAAGTCCGTATTTAATACAGTTCTCACTTCCCTGACAAGAGGACCACATGAAGCCTAACCTGCCCATCTGCTACATCTTTCTAAGGGGCCGAGGGCCAGCTCAGGCATGGTCCTTGGTTGATGCTTCAGTCTGAGCAAGCCCCTCTGGGTCCTGGTTAGCTGGGTCTGTTGGTCTCCTTATGGAGCTCCTGTCACCTCTCTTTCTGCTTTTCCAGAAGACTCACTAAGCATTGCCTGGTGTTTGGCTGTGAGTCTTAGCATCTGTATTGAGCCACTACTAGGTACAGACTCTCAGATGACTACTCTGTAAGGCTCCTGTCTGCAAGCTTAGCAGGGTATCATTCATAGTGTCTGGGTTTAGCACTCTTCCATAGGGTGGGTCATGGTTGGGCCATTGATTGAGCATTCCCTCAATCTCTGCTCTAGCTGCCCTATAAATATTCCTGTACATCTTGTAGGCAGGGTAAGTTAGAGGTCAAAGTTTTTTCGGTGAGTTGATGTTCAACTTCCTTAGTCATCAGGGAAATGAAATCAAAATGACTCTGTGATTTCATCTTATACCAGTCAGAATAGATAAGATCAAAATCTCAATTGACAGCACATGTTGGCAAGGATATGGAGAAAAGGGAACCCTCCTCCATTGCTGATGGGAGGAGAAACATGTACAACCTTTCTGAAAATCAATCTGGAGCTTTCTCAGAAAATTAGGAATAGCTTTACCTCAAGACCCAGCTACACCATTCCTGGGCATATACTCAAAAGACTCCTCAACATACAGCAAAAGGACACTTGCTCAACTATATTCATAGCAGCTTTATTTGTAATAGCCAGAATCTAGAAACAACCTAGATGTCCTTCAACGGAACAAAGGATAAAGAAACTGTGGCACATCTGTGCAATAGAATACTACTGTCAGCTATTAAAAATGAAGAAACTATGAAATTTGCAGGCAAATGGATGGAACTAGAAAATATCATCCTGAGCAAGGTAACCCAGAGCCTGAAAGACGCATACCGTATGTACTCAGTTATAAGTGAATTTTAGCCATATAGTACAGGATAAGCATACTATGAGACACAGACCCAAAGAAGATAATTTATGAGGAAGGTCCTAGGAAGGATACATAAATATCACTTGGAAAAGAAAATAGAATAGACAAATGTAGTGGATGAAGAGAAGGAACAAGGTAGGAAAGAAGGCATACAAAGCTAAGAGTGTGGAGATCAGAACTGGGAAGAGAGAGAAGACAGAAGGCCTGTAGAGAAAAGAGAAACTGAGGGCGGGGCTATCTCTGTAACAAGCTGGAGACCTAAATCAAGGTAGGTCCCTAAGAGGATATGAGGGTGATTCAAGCAGAGACTCCTAGTGGCAAAGGTCATAGAGACAGAAGAGGACACCCTCTAACTAGACTAGTCTCCTAGTCAAGGGAGGTGGAGAATGCCCTAAATGTTTTGTCACTGCCTTAATCTTAGGCATTGTAGCTCTCATAGGTATCTGGTCCACTTTTACAATATCTAAAGCTGTTTTAGTTTATCATATTCATACTGTAACTCATGTTGATCAGCTTTCAAAAATGTTTTGTGTCATTTATGTTACCAGAACAAGTTGATAGGGGCCTTCAGGATCTAATCAGTGCTTTGGAGGAAGTTGTTCTCTTCATAGGAAATCAGTTAAACAATATGAAGGTTAGACTTATGTTTCTCCTCTGAAATCATGTAGAGTACCTCCTGTTAAAAAGAAGTATAAAGGGGTGAGGGTGCTATGGAAACACCAACTTGAGTTGTGTAGGTGTTATCTTCTGCAATGGGGAAACCTATAGACTTGGCAACTGCCTGGATACTTTGATGACTTCCATGGGACCCTTTTTGTCAACAGCTTAATTACATATAGAAACTTCATTTGGTATTAGAAGCTTCATTTGGTGGCCAGTTGGGGCTCTGTGTCCCTAATTTTAATTTAATTTAGAGTGCCTTTATAAAGATATATATTTTAGGAAGCTTCCAATGTATCAAGTTTCCTTATTACCCCACAAATGGCCCTTAATTTTATCTTTAGTGATATTTCCTTCCTTACCCCCCCCCGTTCCTTCCTTTTGCTCCAGTTCTTGTGTCATCTATCCACCTACCTCTCATCCATAACTATCTATTGTAGTTTCTTTTCCTAGGGAGATATATCTATAGTCCCTGGTCCCTTACTCTATTCCTATCCTCTGTGGTTATATGGATTGTGGCTTGGTTATCATTGGACTACAAGATAATATCCACATTTAAATAAATACACACCACACTTGTGTGAATGTACTTTTGTCATCAATTTTTCTCTTGAGATATGTCTAAGTTGTTTTTAATTTCTGACAAATTATGAGTAAAGAAACAATGAGCATGACTGAACAACTCTTTCTGTGATAGGATGCATCTTTTGGGTATATACCCAGGAGTGGCATAATCAGATCGTGAGGTAGATTGATTCCCATCTGCCATGCTTTCCATCATAATCATAATGGAATCTAAACCTCTGACACTATGAGACCTCAAATTACCTATATTCTTTTAGTCTTAGTTGCCTTGGTCATTGTGTTTTGTTCTGGCTACAGAAAATTAGCTAAGAAAGTAACAAAACAGGGTTTGATCTCTGCGTATAATGTACTTAAAATATCAAGAAATATTAAGATGAGCTAATTAAAAAGAAAATTATTTGGCTTCTTACATGCTAATATTTAACTGCTTATTGAATATATGTATATGTCCTTACTATTTGTAATACTTATTATTTAAATCTACTATTAAAGATATACTTAATAATTGGATGGAATTTTAGTTTGGTTTTAAACAAACCAGGTGACTGATTACAAAACATAAATGATAGAAACAATAGGAGTGTCTTTAACCTTATTTAATGTTTTCAAGTCCATTTACTACAGTTCTCTTTATTAAATAACAATATTGTTCAAAATGAAAAGTGGAATTAAGACTAGCCCACTAGATAAAGGAAAAGAAAAGCAAATTTCAATCAAGCTATTTCTTGGCTATTTCTTGAAGGGGTTTATGTCATAATAACAAATTAAAATAAAAGTTAGTATAACAGGAAAGACATAACATAATTACATTTTAACAAATGTTTGAGTTTTCATGAAACTTCCTGAGGTTCTCGTTATACAGGTTGGTACCTACTTCTTCCTCTTCTTGTGAAGACACATTGTTTGAAATTTGGATTATGATGTTTTCTGATTCAATTTATACTGCATCTCAGGAGCTAAAGTTGTAACTAATACAGACTGGTGATATGATATGATATGATATGATATGATATGATATGATATGATATGATATGATATGATATGATATGGGATAACTTAGAGGGTAAAGCACTGAGCATTACTCTCAGAGAGAATCTGTATGTGGCTACTTTAACAGCACAGAATCATCTTAAATGTGGGTAGCAGCACTCCATGAACTCTCATGTGCATCAGATAGAATGATAAGGAGAAGGAAATTGCAGCAATGTGATTGTATCCTGTAGCTTCCTCTTCCTGAAAGCAGTATGAGCAGCTGCCTCACCTTTCCTGTCATATTCAAAAGTGTCCCCTTGCAACATGAGAAACAATAAACTCTATGACATCAAAGTTATTTTATCAGATTCATCATAGCAAGGAAAAATGGAATTTGCACAAATGTCATCAACTGTTAGACAATAGTTTTCATCATCTTGAAGCACTTCTATAAGGCCTTTTGCAGTAGGCTCCCTACAGTTGTCTTGGACCTGGGTACATGAGTGGTAGCGCCCATTCTCTTACGCAGAACTTTGCGACATCACCTGCCTTCTTACGTCTGACTGGCTCCGGGCTGACCCTGTGGCCATATCCTGTTTTCAACCATTCATATCCGCTGAAAATTCCCAAATCTGGGAGAACAATGTTCAAACCCAAAGATTCTCATTTCATTTGGTTATCTAAGTTCAACTTAATTTTATGTCTTCAGTTTCTCTTCAATACTAGTACATGCTATGTATACCAGTAGGATATCTGCCCCAAGTTAAACATCTTTTAATACAAATTTTATACTGTGTGATGTATTTGGTAGACATAAACACCCACTCTTAGCTTAAGCTAACTCTGTTTCACTTCAATGTTGCAGCTTTTGTTTATACACTACTACAAACTCTTTCTACAGAATTCCAGGATTATCATGAATTCATGCTTAATTAGATAAAAACTAACAAAAACAACATTTAGTGTGTTAGTAGGGACTAAGTACAGCTATAATTGAACAATGAAAGTCCAATGAACAGTGCTCTATGCCTACTTATGGTAGCAACGCTCACCATTCTGCAAATGAAATGATTGTCTTTATTGCCTCCCATGACATCTCCTTCACTACAGCAACAGGTTCACTGAAAGCACCTATACCTCTTGGTCTTCTCAGATAATTTTTTACAAGTCTACATACGTGTCTTTAATTTTAATAATGCACTTGTTTGATGAAACTGAATGGGCCATATTTCAATATATATATATATATATATGTGTGTGTTTAGGATTTTAATATCTTATCTCTTTATTGTTTCCATGACTAAAATTAAATTACCTAACCTACCTATTGTCATTAGTTTCAGTTTTATTCAGCTTAGTCTGATTTTAGGATAACAGTATCTGTTTGCTTTCTGGTCACATTTTCTTGGATTAGTTTTTTCTATCTTTTCACTCTAAGGTTGTGCCCTATCTCTAAAGCTAAGATAAATTTGTTGTATCACGCAGATGGATTTTGTTTATTAATCAATTGATCCAGCTTGTGTCTTTTGATTTGGAAGCTGAGGCTACTAATATGTACAGTTATTATTTAAAGTGTGTGCTGATTACAGTTAATCTTTGTCTGGTCCTCCTGTTTTAATTGTTTTTCATCATGTATAGCTTCATTTGTTTAATTACTACAATCTCTTAATTATGTTTATTCCCTTTTAGCCCAAGGACTGATTTGATGGAGAAGATTTTTCTTTTTTTTTTTTTTTTTTGGCTTTTTGTATCTTGGAAAGTTTCTCTTTCTCTTTCAACTCTTGCAGATACTTTTGATACACACAGTCAAGTAAATTGGCATGTGTAGTCTTTTAGAACGTTGAGTGTGTGGTTTTAGACCCTTCTAGCTTTCAGAGGTTCCATTGAGAAATCTGAGGTTATTCGGATGGGACATGTGACTTCTGTTTTGTTTTGTTTTTCCCCTTATAACATTCATTACTTCTTACTTGATCTGTATATTTAGTGTTTTACCTATGCTATGCTGTGGGAAGTTAATTTCTGGTCTTTTCTAGTTAGTCCTATACGGCCAGCAAGAGCAACATCTGCTAAGTCTTTCAGTGGTGAGGAAAGTATATCTCACAAAACCTGTATTTGTAAAAGCAAATGGAGGAGACGTGTGTGGCTGGTAATTTTGCCCCTAACAATGCAAGGTACATGTTCTCTAACATTTACATCTATAAGTAATATATCTACTATCAATGACTTTGGATAAATTATAAGATGGTAACACATATTGGAGAGTGAAGATGATTAGATTAATTTTTCTTTGTGTCATCATGTTTTACAAGCTAAGTTGACTAGATTCAGTTTCATTAGCAAGTTGAATCTTCAAACTTAAGGAAAAATAGAAAAACTGAAACCCTGTGTTTATAGCCCTACATGGCCAAGAAAGGTTTGAGATCACTGTAGCCAGGAAGAAAACCTTGATTAATTACCTGAAGTGATGGGAATGGAGGAAGATTTGTGTGTTGGGGAATTTTCTACCAGTTTAATTATCTTTTGGTATTGATTAACTCTAAATTCATATTGCATAAACTGAAGCAAAAATTCACTTTTGAGTTTGGAAAGTGAATTCTAATTGTTTATTTTCTTTCTTGCTGATAATAGCGTAGTTATTAATATACATCATTTGGAGAGCCCCTGGCGAACTTTTTTAACCTAAATAGGATTGTTTTGTGCTCTTGGTGCCCATTTGTGAAGAAAGCATTTTTGTTGAATGATGCTTGGTTATGTGAGATGCACATTCAGATTTTGCCTTCCAGAAGACTCAATTCATTTGCTGTACTCTGTAGACTATTTTGTAAATGAATATTCAAATTCTGGTTTAACTTTCATGTTTCATTTCATGTACAACAAACATTTGGAGTCATTTGTAGTAGTCTTTCAGCACATGACGAGAGCAGATAAACTATCAAATCAGCCTGAGACTTGAATGGCAGATAGCATTCTGTATAATTTTATTGTGAGATAAAGATTTGAATAAAATTTAAAGATGTCTATTTCAGTTTTTAGTGGTATGAGAAATGATGAATCTCATCTATGTTTGCCTTTGAACCAGAATTGTAGCTATTCATTCATTGAAGACATTTTTTTCTATATTCACCTCTTTTTTTTTTTTGCTGTACTGTACTTTTTTGTTTTTTTATTTTATTTTTTATTAATTACACTTTATTCATTTTGTATCCCCCCATAAACCCCTCCCTCCTCTCCTCCCAATCCCACCCTCCCTCCCGTTTCTGCATGCATGCCCCTCCCCAAGTCCACTGATAGGGGAGGTTCTCCTCTCCTTTCTGATCTTAGTCTATCAGTTCTCATCAAAAGTGGCTGCATTGTCCTCTTCTATGGCCTGATAGGGCTGCTCCCCCCTCAGGGGGAGGTGATCAAAGAGCAGGCCAATCAGATTATGTCAGAGGCAGTCCCTCTTCCCATTACTAGGTAACCCACTTGGAAACTGAACTGCCATGGGCTACATCTGTGCAGGGGTTCTAGGTTATCTCCATGAATAGTCCTTGGTTGGAGTATGAGTCTCTGGGAAGTTCCCTGTGTTCAAATTTTCTTGTTCTGTTGCTCTCCTTGTGGAGTTCCTGTCCTCTCCAGCTCTTACTATTTCCCACTTCTTACATAAAATTCCATTCACTCTGCCCGACAGTTGGCCATCAGACTCAGCATCTGCTTTGATAGTCTGCAGAGCAGAGGCTTTCAGAGGCCCTCTGTGGTAGGTTCCGAGGTTGTTTCCTGTTTTCTTCTTCTTCTGATGTCCATCCTCTTTGCCTTTCAGGTGGGGATTGAACATTTTAGTTAGGGTCCTCTCTCTTGCTTGGTTTCTTTAGATGCATAGATTTTAGTGGGTTTGTCCTACCTCTTTAATGAACAAAGATGGGAAAACTCTTATATTATTTTAATTGTAGTGTGCAGCTAAACAAACTAACTATGTTAATACAAACAGAGTAATAGAATAAGAGATGCAAGGAGTATTCCTGTATTTCTATTTAAAATATTACTTCTATTGCCTGGAGTATGACATAGCACAAGATAGGTGTGGGAGGATTTGATTAACAGTGACAGAAATGTCAACTGGGCTTGTATAGTGCTGAGGTAATTCAAATGAGATAATTCAATAGGATTATGGAAATTGTTCATAGAAAAATATTTGGAGAGATTTGGGATTGTTTTAAAGTAGGCTTGAAGCATTTTTTTAAACATCATATGGAAACCTGATACTGTAGAAGCTTCCTAAAATATAAACATATATGAAAAAAATTTAGAGGAAGTCATCATATAATGATGAGACAATACCAAAGTAGACATCTTTTGCCCCAAGTAAAATATCCAAGTATGGTCATAATATATCAAAATATAATATCCAAAATATCTAAGTATGGTTGCATTTTGTTGAGTGATTGACCAAAGGGGTACTTTTGACCTCAAAATATTGGCTGCTATCCATAAACTGATTATTAGTTGTTATTATTGAAGACAATACTTGTATTAATTAATATGGAGAGGTTGAGTTCGTGTCTACCTAGAAGCATCAACCCTACTGACTAGTATTTATGGTGCTATTCATACAAGCAGATGAGAATGGTAATCATGAAAATCACCCAGCTATAAATCCTGTAACCTAAAACAGAGACCTGCCTTCAAGATATACTGGTGCAAAAAGGTCACAAATATTATGAGTCACCAAACACGTCTCAAAAATTGGATTTAAGGCCCATTCCATACAATGAAATCCATACTTGACATTACTGAGGTGGCCAAGGATCTGAGACTACAGGTCACGGGCCTACGGGAGAACATACTACTGTTAGTCTGATAAAGGAACATAGCAATATAATAATTCTTAATGACATTCCACTATACCTATAGATCAGTGCCTTGGTAAAACCTTATCAGAGAAACTCCTTCTCATAATAGATGTGAATTAACCCAGAGATTTACAGATGGGCAATGTGCATAGAGTAGGAGACTTTGAATCACTCAGTGCTAAATGAAATGTTCGTATCAAACTCCTCCCCTCAAGGCTCAGGGATCTATGCAAAAGAGAAAGAGGAAATGCTGTAAGAAACAGGTGATGTATGTCTCCAAGGAAACAGTCACAACAGGATGGATGGACATCTGGACTCTAAGAGCCTGTATGGTAGCACACAGAGCACCTGCAATGGTTCAAGTCAGAAGTCCCAGTACTGCAATGGGAAAGTGGTCTTGGCACCTCATTCCAACCAAAAAGTTATTTGTAATTGATACTTGCTGGCAAAGGAAAATTAGATTTCTCCAATGAAATGAGTACGCCATCCACAAACTAAGGCAGATTCCATGCATAGGAGTGACTGGCCAACACAAAAGTAAATAAACGTTTGGGTTTTTCATTTTTCTTTTTCTTTTTTTTGTTTTTGTTTTTGTTTTTGTTTGTTTGTGGGCTTTTTGTTTCATATTGTTAGGTTAGGTCATTTTTTTGTCTTCTTTCTTGGTTGGCTGATTTTTGTATTCTTTCTGTTTTTTTATTGTTTTTTGTTTTTATTTTTTGGCTGAGAGAGAAAAACAGAGATAGAAACAGACAGGAGGAAGGGAAGGAAAAAATGGAGGAAAAGGATGAAATAGGAAAATGAAGAGTATATGAGAAGAGTTTGAAGAGTAAAAAAAGTTATCAAAATACGTTATATGAAAGCAAAAGCAAATTTCTGGAGACATTTTGAGAAAAGATCAGATATGCCATTAATGTGTTATTGAGAGTCTCTAATGTCAACAGAACAATTCATTTAAGAACAAAAGAGGTAAAGACATTTGTAATGTGACAAAAATTATATCACTGGAGGTATGAATCACTTTGACCAGTTCTTTAGTGGAATTGTCAGGATTGTTTTCATAAATGAGCACAGAGCACTGGTAATTAGAATTTTTCTCACTGTAAATTATGGAAGTATTGAACCCCTACCAATATGTTGAATGTTTCTCCTGTTCCAAAAGTTGCATGTAGTAGAGTATGGATTCATGACAATCTTGAAATTTGTCAGAGAGAGTAAGGATTTGGGTATATAAATTGGGGTAGAGATATTAAACATGGGTAGATTTAGCCTAAACTAGGACTGGTTAATTATGTGTACCAAATATTATATAGTCAAAACTGTGTAATGAATTTTATAATGAAAGATTTCAAGCTTATTGTAGGTACCTTTCTGGGACACATGGTGTGTACTATAACTGTAGGCTATCACTCAAAGATGTGAAATTTAAGTTGGCCTTACATGGTAAATAGGAAATAGAGTCTTTGCATGTGAGCATTGTTCATCAAGCCTTGGGCCCTTTAAGCAGACAAGCAGAAATGGTAAGCAGGATATGACTATAGGGTCAGTGGAGTCAGTCAGGCTCAAGGAGGTAGGTGGTATAACAAAAGTTCTTCAGGTGAGAATGGGACATCTTCTCCTGACCAATGTAAGCAGTAGGAACTAAGACAGCTCAGTGGTCCTAGAAAAGTGCCCCAAGATAATAAAGACTAATAACTTATAGGTAATAACATTTATGCAAATTCTGTTTTTCACTGCTATAATCAATCACCCAACAAAAGTGACTTTTGTGAGGAAGAGGTTATTGTGGCTTATATTTCAGTAGGGCACAGTTCAACAAATCATGGTAGGTAAGGCCACACTGCTTTCACAACTATGAAGCAGAGTAATGTTAATGTTGATGCTACTCTTACTTAGTTATTTTCCTTCAGTTAGAGAAGCAGCCCACGGAATGATTCTACCCACAATGTATTGGTTATTCACTGCTAAGATAGCTTGATTTTTAGGAGAATAGATTGGTGGAGTGACTATGAAAATCAGTAAGTCATTTCCTCAAGGAACTAGAAATAGATCTACCATATGTCCCAGCCATAACATTCATAGACTTACCCAGTGAACTGTGTATCTTACCAAAGAGATACCTACTGTATTCACTTTTTCTGCATCTCTATTCACCATAGCCATGAAATGGAAAAAGTCTGGCTGTCCATCAACTAATAAATGGACAGTGGAGATTTGACACATATATACAATGGGATATTATTCCATTGTAAATAAAGCTAAAATTCTTGGGTGGATAAAATGGAACAGTAAAAATAAATCATTGTGATAGGAGTGTTCTGGAGCCAGAAAGGCAAATGTTTCATTTTCTCTTTAATATGTGGATCCTGGCTTTAAATGTTTGGATATTGGGTTTAAATACTATCTGGGGAAGCCAGTAAGCTAATAAGTGATCATAGGTAAAGGTAAGAAGGATAGTAGAATTCTAAAGGGACAAAGGGTAATGGCAGAACAAGAAGTGTTATCTGAAGTGAATGATGGGGTGGAAGGGTAGAGGGTGGAAATGGAGATGCTCAATGAACAGTAATTTCTTTGAAAACCCACAATTGTAGAATCTTCATTAAAAATACATAGCATTATTCAGTTATCCTATGCAGTGAAATAATGCCTCTTCTACATCCTACATTTGCTATCAAACAAAAAGCCTGGTCAGATACGAATTACTCCTATTTGAGATACAGGGAAACTGGGTTACCACAGACCCTTAAAACAGTATAAGCTATTGCCCCCACTCTTGGTTATCCTCTGGAAAATGGCAGTATACCTTATTGTTAAAGATACCATGTATCAAGTCATAGAGTAATCAAGCTTCTACTCACCCAGAAGTTTCATTCCTACCAAAGAGATGTCATAGTGCTGGAAGGTACTATTCACTCTCCTGGATAGAAAAATAACTAACAATTTTTTTTTTTTTTTTTTTTTTTTTTTACTATGAGCCATACTAGTTATAGTGAAAACTTTCTTGGCAATAAATACTCATTGCTGCAATAGAGGAGTAGACTGTGTATTTTAATTGTATTTTGATTAGGGCCATTTTCAAAACACAGAACTCACTCTTGGCATTGATAATCAAGCCAAGAAATTGTGGCTAAACAATTTATACCTATTACCTTAGACCTATTACTTTAATTCTGATAAATGGAGAGAGTAATTAAACTTTTCCCTTACTACTTATCTTTATACACAAGGAAAAATAAAGTGAAACCTTCAACAGTCATCAGAGAAGAGCAATTTTTTTTTTAAACGTAGTGTTGAATTCCTGAGAAAGTATTTTCTGGGCAGTACAAAGCCTTTGTAAGCAGGAATTCACAACTGTGTCTGAACATATAACACTTTCATAAGATCAAGCCAGACGAGATTCCAGACTGGAAAGTTGAGGGACTCACCAAGTCCCATGCCTAGCTGATAAACTTTGTAACTTGATGTTTGCTGTGAAAACTTAATAGGTTACAGAAGAGTACATGATGTTGGGAAAGAAAATGATGAAGGGCCATGGGGGTAATTACAGAGGAGAAAATATGGAGTGGATCTGAACAAAACACATTATAGCCATACATTAACTTCTCAAGCCATAAATAAGCATGATAATGAAGAGAAATGGTATGTATGTTGACATGCTATTCTTTTGTAGTTATCCACTAAACATTTCTAATTCAGTGGAATCAGGGTAGAGTAGGAAAGCTTCTTTCATCTTTATCATAGTTTTTTTTTCTGTCCTATAATCATTCTTCTAAATATATTAAATTAAAATTGATTTATGTAACTTCCCCTCCTTTTTCCCCCAGCTTTCCTCTCTCATACCCTTCACATGTGCCTCCACTTGAAGATGGAACCTCTTTTTCTTTGATTATATCTGTCTGTGTATACACTAATAAACACACACACAGAGAGACATACACATGCACACACACCCTTCTGACTCTTTTTTTTTTAATATTGTGTAGATCCTGCATCTATCACTCAGGAAACATCACAGAAGATGGGCTGGAAATATTATAAGAGATGGAATATCTGGAAGTCAGCTGTGATTCAATTTATCTTAGGTAAAAACATAAACAAGCCCAGAACAATAACAGTGTCAATAGCCATGTTAGTATGAAAGGGGAGTAGATTTCATAGCATTAGATCAATAAACAGAGAACTGTATCCACTGAGTTATAGGAGAATGAGAATTAACCTCTCCCAAAGATAAAACTATTTATTATCTGTCCAATGCAGAAATATTACCCTATAATTGTTCTTGTTTTTAGTTTGTATCACCAATAAGATCTAACTTAGTACAAAAGGCAAACTCTCTTTCACTTATTTCTTCAATCATCTTAGTTTGGGTTTACTTTTTCTACTCATGAATGGTATCTTCCTACAAGTTCCCATCTACTACATTTTTTTGTTTTTAATATATGATTTTGATACTCTGTCTATAAGATAATAGCTTTTATCATGACTTAAAGGAAGTTTGTTGAGGATGGGCCAGTCATCAAACACCCAAAAAAAGTCCTTCAAACAAGTATGAGTTTATATTGGTATTCAAACTTAAGGAGATTAAAGTAACAAAAACATCAAAAAACAAACAAACAAAGCTAGAGTTAACAAGTCAAGCCCCAACAAATCAAGACCTGAATGAATGGGATGCATCATCATATTTAGTTTTTTTGTAGTAATTGTCATTCTCATGGTCCATTTGGCTTTCTTCACTGGTAGTCATCCATATGGACAATGGAATGAAACATTAGGGAAGAAGTCAAGTCACATTCAGTAGAGAACAAGACCATTCTCACCAGCCATGGCGGATGCTCCTTGGTCTTCATTCCATCTCGATTGTTCCATGACTGTTGCCTCTTCAACATTCATGCTTGTATGTTGGACAGGTCCAGAGCTGCTGAAAAAAGTTCCAACAGCAATCCTTCATCTGGATTATTTTCTTTTGTGGGAGGTAATGTGCCTCATATAAAATCTGGGGCAGGCATTAACCAGATTCTTCATTGGCATGGTATCTAAATCCATTCATTGATACTTAGCACTCAACATAATTTAGAGATTAACATGCATTGATTTTTCTGTAGTCTGTCATTCACCGAAGCAGTGGCCTCAGAAACAAAAAAAAAGAGCATACCACCATTTGCCTTTCCTTTAATCAGTAAACCTTTGCTCAGACTTAATAGCCTCCTGGAGACCTGGGAACACAGACCCTGGCACTCTACTGATATTTAAATATCTTTTTTTTCATGTTTTTTTTATTTTTTATTTTTTTAATTTTCATGATTTAATACTTAGTTTTGATTCTAAATATTTGTTTTTTTCTAATTTTTATTTTTTAATATTAGTTACAGTTTGTTAACTTTGTATCCCTGCTGTATCCCACTCCCCCTTTCCCTCCCAATCCCACCCTCCCATCCTCACATTGAAATATCTTAATTAGATTTTTTTCATATAACATATTTCGATTGTGTTTTCCCTTTCCCATACTCCTCCTAGTTCCTCCCAACCTCCCCTCCCATCCAACTCCATGCTTTTTCTGTCTCTCCTTACAAAACAAAGAGAGCTTTAATGAATAAGAAAAGTGAAATAAAATAAAATTGAATAGGACAAAAGAAGCAAACAAGAGCAAAACCTAAAGAAGTAGATGAACACATATAGATATGTGTCCTATACATTCACACACATGGTAATTCTATGAAAACACAAACCTGGAAGTCATATTATATACACAAATAATCTGTATGGTAAAAAATGAAAAAAAAAAAAGCCCTGACAACATAATGGGACAAACTACCTCCAAAGATGCCATTGAGCTTTTTTTTGGCTGGCCATGTATTTCTTGGAATAGAGTCTTTAGTAAAGAGTGGTTTGTTTCCCCAGTGAGACTCTCTTGGAGAAAACTAATATTTCATTTGCAACTGTCTATCAATTGGAGATAGCTTCTGAGTTATGGATGGGGGCAGGTGTCCATCTCTCCTTTCAGTTCTAGAACTCCATGTGATGCAGACCTATGCAGTCCCTGTGCCTGTTGCCACAGTCTCAGTGAGTTTATATGTATGCCAGCCCTGTTGTGCTTAGAAGGCCTTGATTCCTTGGTGTTCTCCATCATCTCTGGCTTTTCCACTTTTCTGTGGTTTCAGGGTTTCTAGGGCCCTGAAGGGAGGGATTTCATGGAGATATCCTTTAAGGCTGAGCGTTCCAAGGTCTCTCACTTTACATTTATTTGTCTGTCTGGGAATCTTTGTATCTGCTGCTGTCTGTGGCAGAAGACATTTCTGATGATGGCTGAGCAAGGCACTGATCTACAAGTAAAGAAGAATGTCAGTAGGAGCCATTTTATTACTATGTTACTTCAACAGAACAGAATTACTTGGGTTTCCCTACATTTCTGGCCTATCTAGTCTTGGGTTCTTGGCCACCCAGGCAGCACTAGGTGTGGGCTTTACCTTGGTTGGTTACTCCCACAGGCTTAACGCCACTCTTACACCAGAGTATCTTGCTGGTAGGGCACCATTTTAGATCAAAGGGTTTGTAGCTGATTGGTGTTTAACTTTCACCTCCAGTAGAGTCTACCCCCCAGTCCCATGAACATTAATCTTCATGGCTAAAGAGTCTAGGTAGGCACCAGATCAACTTCTCTGTGTTTAGTAAGTGGTGTAGGTGTTTTATTCTTTATTTGTCTTCGGCAATAGGGTCTTACCATCAGTTTGTGGAGAGCCAACCAGAGACATTGTTTGGGTCCACCTGTGGGATCATTTTGGTCAACAACTTCCTTAGGTGTTACCCATTCCTACTACAAGGATGTTTATTTGGTGACAAGTGGTATCCATTTGGGGCTCTGTCACCCTGTTATTTGGAAACTTCATCTAAATAGCCTTCATGTACATATAGATTTTGGGACGTCACAGGTTGTTTTTTTTTTTTTCTTTTTTCTTTTTTTTTTTACAGCTCCTCAAATGGCTACTCTTCAAATTTTCTAAAACTCTACTTTGAAATCAAAATAATCTTTGTCATATTTTCCTTTTGAGAGATCCCTTTTTCTCCTTTCTATAACATTCATCTTGACTGTTTAGCACTTCAAAAACCTCAATTTCCATGACATTTTCTGTCACTGAGATCCAGCAAAGTATCTTCTGCTGTAAATTCCATTCTATGTTGAATCACTGGCTAGAAAAGAGGAAGTGCATAGAGAAAATCTAAAGCTATACACAACAACAATAGAAATAACAGAAAGCCTACACATGCATGGAAATTAAATAACTCTCTACTGAACGACACCTGGGTCAAGGAAGAAATAAAGAAAGATATTTGAGACTTCCTATAATTCAATGAAAATGAAGACAAAACTTACCCAAACTTATGGGACACAATGAAAGCACTGCTAAGTGGAAAGTTCATAGCAGTAAGTGCCTTCATAAAAAAGTTTGAGACATCTCATAAAAGCAAATTACTGGCACACCTGAAAGCACAAGGGAAAAAAATACAGAAGGAGCAGACACATACAAGAGGAATACACAGCTGGAAATGATCAAAGTCAGGGCAGAAAACAATAAATTAAAAACAAAGAAAACCTATATTATATGTCTAACATCCACTTATAAGTGATTATATACCATGTATGTATTTCTGCTTCTGGGATACCTCACTCAGGATGATGTTTTCTAGACCCCACCATTTGCCTGCAAATTTCATAATTTCCTTGTTTTTAATTGCTGAGTAGTATTCCATTGTGTAAATGCAACATAATTTCTGTATCCATTGTTCAGTTGAGGGACATCTGGGTTTTTTCCAGATTCTGGCTATTATAATTAAAGCTGTTATGACCATGGTTGAGCAAATGTCCTTGTTGTATACTTGAGCATGTTTTGGATATATGCCTAGAAGTGCTGTAGCTGGACCTTGAGGAAGCACTAGTCCAAATTGTCTGAGAAATCACCAGATTGATTTCCAAAGTGGTTGTACAGGTTTACATTCACACCAGCAATGGAGGAGAACACCCCTTTCTCCACATCCTCTCCAGCATGTGTTGTCACTTGAGTTTTTTATCTCAGTCATTCTGATGGGAGTAAAGTGAAATCTCAGGGTCATTTTGATTTACATTTCCCTGATGACTAAGAGTGTTGAGTATTTAAGTGTTTTTCTGCCGTTTGATTTTCCTCTATTTAGAATTCTCTGTTTAGCTCTGTACCCCATTTTTAAAACGGATACTTGATTTTTTGCTGTTTAACTACTTGAGTTTTTTATATATCCTGGATATTAGCCCTCTGTCAGATATAATATAGGATAAATATACTAAAATCTGTACACTTAAAGAAGCCAAGCAAGAAGGAGGACCCTGGGTAAGATAATCAGTCCTCAGTCAGAAAGACAAATAGGATGGACTTTGGAAGAAGGAGAAAACCGGAAACAGGACAGGAGCCTACCACAGAGGGCCTCTGAAAGACTCTACTTAGTAAGGTATCAAAGCAGATGCTGAGATTTATGCCAAACTTGGGCAGAGTGCAGGGAATCTTATGAAAGAAGAGGAAGATAATAAGATCTAGAGAGAACAGGAGCTCCACAAGGAGAGCAAAAGATCCAAAAAATCTGGACACAGGGGAAATTTCTGAGACTGATACTCCAACCAAGGACCAAGCATGGAGATAACCTAGAACCCCTGCACATATGCAGCCCATGGCAGCTCAGTCTTCAAGTGGGTTCCCTATTAATGGAAACAGGGACTGTCTCTGACATGAATTCAGTGGCTGGATCTTTGATCACCTCCACCTGATTGGGAAGCAGCCTTACCAGTCCACAGAGGAAGATAACACATCGAGTCCTGATGAGACCTGATAGGCTAGGGTCAGAGGATGAGGAGGAGGATCTCCCTTATCAGTAGACTTGAGGAGGGGAATGGGAGGAGATAATGGAGGGAGAGTGGGTTTGAGAGGGCATGAGGAAGGGGGTTATATAAAGTGAATAAACTTTAATTTATAAAAAATAAATTAATTTGCAAAAACAAAAAAAAAGAATTCATAGAATCACTAAAACCAAGAGCTGGTTCTTGGAAAAAATTAACAAGGTAGACAACCCTTTAGCCAAACTAACTAAAACACACAGAGAATATCTAAGTTAGCAAAATCAGAAATGAAAAGCAGACATAACAATAGACGCCAAGGAAATCCAAAGAATAAATAGGTCTTACTTCAAAATCCTATATGCCCCAAAATGTGAAAATTTCAATGAAATGGATAATTTTCAACAAAAAGAGAGAACTTCATACCTCTTTTATGAACATTGAAGCAAAAATATTCAGTAAAATACTCACAAATCAAATTCAAGAACATATCAAAAATATCATCCACAATCACCATGTAGGCTTCATCTGCTAAAACAACCTTATACAATTAAAGATCTTCTGGAAGTATCTTCATGCCTAATCTCAAGCTGTGCTGTAGAGCAACAGTAATAAAAAACAGCATTGAAATGGCATAAAAACAGACTGGTGGATCAGTGGAATAGAATCAATGACCCAAAAATGAACACATACCTATAGATACTTTATTTTTACAAAGAAGCCAAAACCACATAGCGGAAAAAGGATAGTATTTTCAACAAATGGTTCTGGTCTAACTTGATGTCTACATGTAGAAAAATGCAAATAGATCCATATTTATCACCCTGAACAAAATTAAAGTTCAAGTGGATCAAAGACCTCAATATAAAACCAGACACACTAAACCGCTTAGAAGAAAAAGTGGGGAAGAGACTTGAATGCATTGACACGGGAGAAAATTTCCTGAACATAATACTAACAGCACAGGTTCTAAGAATGGCAATCAAATAATGAGACCTCATGAAACTGAAAAGTTTCTGTAAAGCAAAGACACTGTAAACAGAACAAAATGACAGCCTACAGACTGGGAAAAGATCTTCACCAACCCTACATCTGACAGAGAGCTAATATCCAGAATATATAAAGAATTAAAGAAGTTAAACACCAACAAACCAAGTAATCCAATGGGGTATACAACTAAACAGAGAATTCTCAATAGAGGAATATCAAATGGCAAAGATACACTGAAGGAAATGCTCAAGGTCCTTAGTCATTAAGGAAATGCAAATCAAAATGACCCTGAAATTTCACCTTACACCCATCAGAATGGTTAAGATCAAAACCTCAAGTGACAACACCTGTTGGGGATGATGTAGGAAAAGGGGAACCCTCCTCCATTGCTGGAGGGAATGTAAACTCGTACAACCACTTTGGAAATCAGTCTGGAGCTTTCTCAGATAATTAGGAACAGTTCTATGTCAGGATCAGCTATACCACTCCCACGCATATATCTGAATGCTCAACTAGACAAGAACATTTGCTCTACCATGTTCATAGCAGCTCTATTCATAATAGCCAGGATCAGGAAACAACCTTGATGTCCTTCAAGTGAGGAATAGATACAGAAATTGTGGTACATTTATACAATGGAATATTACTCAGCTATTAAAAACAAGGAAATCATGAAATTTGCAGGCAAATGGTGGGAGCTGGAAAAAATCATCCTGAGTGAGGTAGTCCAGAAACAGAAAGATACACATGGTATATACTCACTTATAAGTGAATATTAGCCATATAATATAGGACAAACATACTAAAATCTATAGTCCTAAAGATGCTAAACAAGGAGACTCTTTCAGGCTGGTAAACAAGCTAGACATCTGCAGTGGGAGAAGACAGGGGACCGGACAGGAGCCTACCACAGAGGGCTTCTTAAAGAATCTATCTAGCAGGGTATTGAAGCAGATGCTGAGACTCGTAGCCAAACTTTGGTCATAGTGCAGTGAATCTTATGGAAGAAGAGGGAGATGGAAAGACCTGAAGGGGACAAGAGCTCCAAAAGAAGACCAACAAAGTGAGCCAAAAAAAAAAAAAAAATCTGGGCCCAGAGGACCTGCAGAGACCAATACTCCAACTAAGGACAATGTATGGAGAGGACCTAGAACACCTGGCTCAGATATAGCTCAAAGGCAGTTCAGTCTCCAAACGGGTTCCCTGGTAAGAGAAACAAGGACTGTCTCTAACATGAACTCAGTGGTTGGCTCTTTGAACACCTCCCCCTGGCGGGTGCAGCCTTGCAAACCCCACAGAGGAAGATGATGCAACCAGTCCTCATGAGATCTGATAGACTAGGGTCAGCTAGAAGGGAAGTAGGACCTCCCTTATCAGTGGACTCGGGAGGGGCTTAGGAAGAGAAGAGGGAGAGAGGGAGCGAGGATGGGACTGTGAGGAGATGAGGAAGGGTACTGCAGCCAAAATACAAAGTGAATAAATTGTAGCAAATAACAAATAAATAAAAATTAAAATAATAAAAGAATGGGATTTTAACTATTGAAATATATTTCCCAGTTCAAACACCCTCAAATATTGGTTAACTTTAAAACATATATTTAAAAAATTGAAGAGAATGGGTTTTGGACATAAATTCTTATTAATTTATTTTTTGTAGATAATATTCTAGCTATTTATTTTCATGAGCTACAGTCCTCAACAAACACTTATAACTAAAATGTCTAGTGATCCTTGCTCTTGATGCTATTGTTGAGTTTAGTTTGGTCATGTGACAAGAACATTCACATTTGCTTGACAGAAAACTCCTTTCCTATGTTGCTTTGTGTAGCTGATTTCTATCCTCATTTGTTTCATTTATGTTTTCATCTCTATGTCCATGTTAATATAAAATAAACATTTAGAGTCAAGTGCTATAGCCTTGCAATATTTCATGAGAGGTGATAAATTATGAAGTTTAAATAGAGGATCATGTCCTGTTTTACATTTATTTTGTGATATATGTTTGAATACATTTTGAAAGAACCTACAAGTACACAGTTGTGTCTTGTAGGTATCAGCTCTCAACTGCTGTGTGATAGCTAAACAAACGTCTGTGAGAACAAACATGGTCATAGTATCAGTTGGGCCATAGAGACTCCTTTGTGTCTCCTCAGACTATTTCTTCTCTTGGCTGGGCTACAAGACAGACAGATTTAGTAGGACCAGAGTAACAGTGATTGGAGTAAAAACTGCGCTTGTAAAGGGCTATAGAGACAGGATGAGTAAGGAAAAGTTAAAAAAAATTAAAAGGTGGTACCAGAAGAAGCATGTGGATAGCTTGGGATGCTCTCAAAGCAAAGTTTGATGCCAAGAGCACAGTTCCATGAAAGAGAGGAAGAGCGGAAGGTGTTAGAAGTGAAACTGATGCTGTGTAAAAGAGACGCCATTGAAGGACTCAATACAGACATTTTATTTGAAGAATGGTTACTGTTGCTGGCTTAGATGGGCGTAAAGCACTGTTGACTAGACAATCCCATTACAGAATTATAGATATAGTGAGGTCTCACTACCCACACGGACTGCTACAATCTTGGTGAATATTCACCTGGGTGTAAATTCATTTGACATTTTTTAGAATTGTATATAGTGAACAGCAGACTATCTATCGCAACATTAACATGACATGGATTTAGCTTAAGCTAGGAACAGGTATTTATGACTACCAAATATATCAGAAAGTATACATTTGTCATAAATGATGTGGAAATGGGATCAGAGTCCTGTTAGGATGCATAGTGTATGCCAAGGTTGAAGAACATCATCTGAGGAGATGAAATCATGTTCCACTCATGTTATTATAGGAAATGAGAGCCTTTAGGTATGAACACTGTTCTCCCAGATCTGGGACCTTTCAGCGGACATGCATGGCTGATAAGTAAGTTGTAGCCACAGGGTCAGCCTGGAGCCGGTTAGACATAAGAAATCAGGTGACGTCACAAACTCCTGTACAGGACAACCAATTGGAGCCTACTACCCAAAGATGGCTCAGTGGCCCAATGGAAGTGCCTCAAGATGATGAAGACTAATGTTACAATGGGTGATGAAATTTGGAAAACTTTTTTTTTTTTTTTGCTGTGATGAGTCCTATAAAACACTCTACATCTTTGATGACGTAGAGTTTATTGTAGTTCATATTACAAGAGGCCTCTTTTGAATATGACAGGACAGGTGACACAGCTCGTCATACTGCTTCCAGGATCGTGAAGCTGCAGGATATAATCCTGTTGCTGAAATTTCCTTGTCCTTCTCACTCTATCCGAGAAATAGCCTGTGGAGTGCTGCTACCCACATTTAAGATGATTCCTTACCACTAAGGCAGCCAGATATAAAATCTTTCTGGGAGCAATGCCTGGAGTTCTCCTAAGTTACTCACATTACGTTGTTAATGTGTAGTAGGCATCACAACTTTAAGCACAGGGGTAAATGACAAACTGAAGAAGAAAGCATCATAATCCAAAGTCCAAATAAAAATGTATCTACACATGGAAATAAACAATATGAAACTGTGTAACCAAAAAATAGAGCAGAGCAGTTTTGCACCTTAGTCTCATAGGTTAATCTTAATCCTGTTAATTTGATGGTGAATATAAAAAAACTAATAACAATTGTATTGTTTTTAGCCAGTTAAGGCAATATAGGTGTATACCTTGTTTTCTACAACTTTGCTCTTTGGAGGACTAAAGTAAAATGAATAGTGAGGTTTTTTTATTATTTATTATCACATGCTAACAAGGGCTTTGCCCCCTTTCCCTGTTTAATGCTTCAGGAAGATAAGGCATTCAGTTCAATGTGTGTTTTTCTGCTCTAGAGAAAACTGGGCCTTCAATGATTTCCTATAACTATCTGTAAGGTTCCACTGTATATAAAGATAATGTCTAGTATTGTAGAGATTTGAAAAGCCATCTGCAAGCAAAGATGACAGTGTTAACAATTTGAAACCAGTTACCTATAATGGTTGTAAAGAAGTATCAGCTAAAACCACAGCTTACTGACATATCCTATGGTTCATTTACTTAGCTTCTCATGAGCTGTACAACATGAGGCCTCATTGAACATCAGGTATTACAAAATATTTTCAGCAAATCAAATGTAAACAGTGCAGAATGTAAAGAAAAACTATGCAATGAGATGCCACATTGTCTAGATTCTTAACATATAAATCTTACTGAGGTAGAGGTAACAGATCTCATAGTGATAGATGGGGTTTATGATATCCTGTGGTGCTATGGTGGCTACTGCTGTGAAGTGTCACTAAAGAACATGTTCAGTCAAAGAAGGCAATTACCAACCCAAGCCAGATATATAGATTCACCTAAGAGTGATAACACTCTTACAGAAAAGCAAATATTATTGGATTTGATTAAAATACGTTCCACAGGCAGAGCTTATATTTGTTATTTATAAGAACCAGAAGAAGTATCAGAGACAACTTGGATGTAATAAATCCACATCAATCTCCTTAGATCAGAAATGAGTCTGGTGATATATAACATAAATTGAACCATAGTCACAGCCTAAAAAAAAAATGAGGTAAATAATGCCTATATACCTAGACTAATCATTGTTGTAATGAGGCTATTAGCTAATGATGGGTGAGAGTAATGGTATCCTCAACTTGGATTCCAGACATTGCTTCTTCCTGCCCCCTAGCAGTGTGTGGCCTTGGGGATGATGTGCTTCACTATATAGGAGGTGGAAAGTTACCTGGAGACCAGACTTGGGTTGAACAGCTTTCCTGAATCAGCGGCCAAGCTGTGGTGGGACTCCGCAGAGATGCAGCTGTCTTTGACTCAACTCCCTTCCCGTAAGTAGTTCTTCTCCAAACTTCCTCCAATTGACCTTAATCATTCCATTATTGTACGAAGCTGATTTGGGCAGTTTACTGTTTTTAATGTTATTCTCTCCATACATGAAGTGAATGGACATTTGTTAATACCTGACCCAGAGAATGAAAACAGATAACATTGAGAAGTATGTTTTAATCATCTCTCTAAATAGCAACCATGTAGCAACTCTTAGACTAGAGGTTTTCAAAGGTGAATCTGATTTTATAGCATTATCTAGAGAAATTCCGAATTTTCTTAGATGAACAGAGGCAGAAAAAAGAAATATTACTGGTGTCTAGTGGTAGGAACCTGTATGTCTACATAAATATGAATGACAAAAAAATTCCAGAACAGGGAACTATCACTTTCACAGAGGCCAAATTGCAGACATTGAATATTTAACTGTAATTAAACCATGAGAGCATACAGGTCTACAACTACTGCAGAAAGAAATAGTAACATGCACTGGTTCCTGTGTCTCTGCTATGCTGGACTAGAATGATGTAATCGTACTTTATTCTTGGAACAGGTCAGTGAGGATAACAGATGTGCATTTATACAGCATTAAAAACTTCATTCAAGGAAAACACACTTTCAGCATGCATAAAACCAATGCAAGTTTGTACAGACCAAATACCAGAACAAAAGGGGGGTTTGGACACACAATTCTCTACCCCTCAAGCTATAGGCCATTGTAAGCTCCTGGGAAAGGGAATGATGAATTGTGTGTGTGTGTGTGTGTGTGTGTGTGTGTAGCTCCTGGTCATTTGAGCATGCTCTAGAATATTTGGGTAACAAAATTGGTCTTTAATGTTTTTTGGTTTTGTTTGTTTGGCTTGGTTTGTTTGTTTGTTTGTTTGTTTTCACAAGTCAGTGTACTTTGTTACTTATTTTCCCAACATACTGTATTGACCACGAATCCCAAGAAAAAAAATGAAAAACAGTAATGACTTTGTGTCATTTTCTCCTGATTTTAGAAGAAGGAATCTCACTGGTGTCCATGAACTTCCAAGTGCAGTAAGATTGCTTAACCAAGAATGCTTTGAGTCTCCTTTCCATCCTTCACAAGACTTTTCCCATTGATCTATCACTTAAATCACATGAATTACTTTATAATATTAAATTATCTTTTCACATCTGAAAGCACCTCAGGTTATACAGTGTGATATTTTTATAAAAGTGACTCTCTCTTTGTGTGTGTGTGTGTGTGTGTGTGTGTGTGTGTGTGTGTGTGTTTGGGAATTTTTTAATGTTTTTTTAACTTTTATTAATTAGAGTTTATTCACTTTGTATCCCCCCATAAGCCCTTCCCTCCTCCCCTCCTAAACCCACCTTCCCTCTCCTTTCTTCAAGCATGCTCCTCCTCAAGTCCACTGATAGGGGAGGTCTCCCTCTCCTTCCTTCTGACCTTAGTCTATCAGACCTCATCAGGAGTGGCTGCATTGTCATCTTCTGTGGCCTGGTCAGGCTGCTCCCCCTTCAGAGGGAGGTGATCAAAGAGCAGGCCAATCAGTTTATGCCAAAGGCAGTCCCTCTTCCCATTACTATGGAACCCACGTGGACACTGAACTGCCATGGGCTTCATCTGTGCAGGGGTTCTAAGTTATCTCCATGCATGGTACTTGGTTGGAGTATGAGTCTCTGGAAAGACCCCTGTGTTCGAATTTTCTGCTTCTGTTGCTGTCCTTGTGGACCTCCTGTCCTCTCCAGATCTTACTATTTCCCAGTTCTTTCATAGGATTCCATGCACTCTGCCCAACAGTTGGCCATAAGTCTCAGCATCTGCTTTGATAGTCTACAGGGCAGAGCCTTTCAAAGGCCCTCTGTGGCAGGCTCCTAAATTGTTTCCTGTTTTCTTCTTCTTCTGATGTCCATCCTCTTTGCCTTTTGAGATGGGAATTGAGCATTTTAGTCAGAGTCATCCCTCTTGATTGGTTTGGTTTTAAAACTCAGAGTTTTGGGGATGAGAGAGAGGATGTGGGTCTCCAGAGAGTTATGGAATGTGGAGTGAATATCAAAACATACACACATCTTAACAAATGGAAGAAAGGAGGAATACAATTGCTTATATTTGCTCTTAATTACAAGCAAAATTAATTTTCAACAAGCATAAACTGAATTTTATAAAGTTGCAAAACAATATCCTGTTAGGTTCTTAAAATCCTATGAATGTTAAATGGAAAATTATGTGTGTGTGAATGTATAATATTTTTACTTTCCCTTTAAAAAGTGCCTTGTTATCTTGCATACTACAGAGTATTTTGATACTTTTATTCATTTTGAATATTAAAGTTTGGATTTTTTCCATGAATAAAATCTACCTATTCCCTAATTTTCAGTTGTACATTTTCAATTCCATTTATCTAAAATTTTGTTTATCAGAAGATTTTTTTGGAATAGTATCGCTAAGATAATAGAATTTTCTTTGCAATAAATATGAACTGATTCATCATATTCGAACTGTTAAGTGTTGATTCATCCATCATTCAAAAGTAAATTGATGATGATATCAATCTTGGTCAGTATCAAAAATGCTAAAACTGTTTGTTACACAAAGTAGGGAGATACTGGCAAAGGATGAAATGTGACAGTATGGTGCAGAATTATCTACTTCAGATCGTGGCATAATTTACTGTCACAATTCTCTACATTTTTCAGAGTTAGTAAACACACAATTTTGTGTTTATTTTTATCTAGCTTAAAGATAAAGCTAATCCACAGAGCTATCCTTGTTACATTGGTGGTCCAAACTATTATTAGATAAATTTGAGGCCTGGCTAGTGGTTAAAAGCTGTTGTTGCTACTGAATAAGATTTGTGTTTGATTTTTCAGAACTCCATGGCTGATCACAACTAAATATGTGACTCTAATTCTACGATAGTGGATGCCTTCATCTTGACCGTATGAACAACAGATGTGGATATAGTACACCTATATAATCATAGGCAAAATACTTCTAAACAGAAATAAAGTAAATATGTTTCTAAAAAAGTGCTACAAACTCATGACATATCTTTTATTACTGAAAATTACCAGCAACCCACAAAACATTAAGGAGTCTGAACAGAATGACTTGAACACCCTGCCTTGATTTGAACTCCAAATGTCTGTAGAATGCAGAGGATTCCTGGGTGTGATATTAAAAAACTACAAGAAGTAGATTCATGATTCAAAATAGCAACCTAAGAAAATACGACTGCCTAACTTAGTTTTCCCATTTGAATTTCCATTACTCCCACAGTGTTAAAAACAGCAGTTTCTTCACAGGAGGTCACTGTGACCACAACAGGGCTTTCTTTGACAAGGTGACTTTTAAGAACATCACGAGACTATATCTCAGAGTGGCTCTCTTCTTTTTAACAGGGATACTGCTCCTACTCCTGCTGTCCAACCTGCTTCTGTGGGAGGATGTGGCGTCAGTGCCTATGTGTGCGGCTAGGAATGGTCGCTGCTTTGTGTCCTTGGAAGACATGTTTTATTATGCAGCCAGCTTTTCTCACGAAGTCAGTGTCGAAATTTCAACATTGTTCACTCTGTTTGTAAGTACCCCCCACTGACTTAATAATAATAAAAATCAAAAACTAATACATCAGAATTGGGCAAAACAAACAAATAGAAAGAAAAGAGCACAGGAACCAGATCCCCTCTCTCATGCAATCAGGAATCTCATTAAAAATAAAGCATGAAACCGGAAGCCACAAACAACACACAAAGGACCTGGTGCAGACCCATGCAGGCCCTGCCCATGCTGTCCAAGTCTCTGTGAGTTCCTCTCTGTGTAAATCATGTTGATTTGGAGGGCCTTGTTTTCTTCTTGTCTTCCTTCCCCTTCCACTGTTAGATTCTTTCTACCTCCTCTTCTTCGGGGTTCTGTGACATCTGGGTAGAGAGATTTGATGGAGACATCCCATTGAGGGCTGAATGTTCCACAGTTGGTCTCTCACTCTCACACCATAATGTCTGGCTATGGGTCTCTGTGTTTGTTCTTCTACAGGAGAAAGCTTCTCTGATGCTGGCTGAGCAAGGCACTGATCCATGAGTATGGCAGAATATCATTAGGAGCCATTTAATTTTTCCATTTTTCTTGGTTTTTGTTTTGTTTTGTTTTGTTTTGTTTTTAGAACAGAAGCTTTGGATTTTAGCCTAGGTCCCTAGGTAAAATCTCAGTCTCAGGTTTTGGTTACCCAAGTAGTGTTCGTATGGGTTGATCTCTCCTGGAATGGGCATAAGTTAAATCAGGTGCTTGTTGTTTACTTCCACAAGCTATGTACCACTGTTCCTCTTGCAATGTGGATACCATGCCTTGCGGGCAGAGTATTGTTTTATATCAAGGGGTTTGTGGCTGAGCTGGTGCTTGTGTTTCTGCTTTGATAATGCCCAGAGTACCTTCCTGGGTCAAAAAGGCTAGCACACATGGGTGAAGGATCTATGGAGGCATCAGCTCAACTTTTTCATGTTTAATGAGTTACACAGATATTGACCAGCAGTGGGGCCTTGCTATCAGTTTGCAGCAAGGAAACTATATAGTCTTGGCAATAGTACCTCCTGGCTTCCTTGGGGTTCCCAACACTTTCTGGCCAATAACTCAATTAGATGTAACCTAATACTCACACTGAAAACTTCATTTCATAACAATATGTGGCCAGATCGGGCTCTGTCTTCCCCAGTTAGTCGGCAGTTTCATTTATATCACACACACACACACACACACACACACACACACACACACACACTAATATATATATATATATATATATATATATATATATATATATATATATA